>NC_031981.2:17228334-17540556 GCF_001858045.2 Oreochromis niloticus
CACACTGCTCTCTTTCCCACACACACGCCTCCTGTTCCTCTCCCTGTGTCCCTTCACATTAAGTCATCCATCACTCCTGCTCCCAAAACACTCTCCCCTACATTCGCACAGCGCCGCAGAATGTAGACCACAACAGAGGCGCCAGGGCCGGCGCACACACTCCGTTTGGCTTTAGACTTGGTGCGTGTTTTCCACTCGCCATGACGTGGTTGGCTGAGAGGTGTGGACACATTCCTGGCGCGTCAAGCAGAGCACCGTGGCAGGTGGGGTCAAAGGTCGCTCACCTGTCTACCAATTTCACCTCAACAACAAGAGGTGAGCAGGAGTGGATGTTTTCTCACAGCCAAACCGGATAGCCTCTTGTACCCACATTTCCCCATTCGGGGCCCATTCACAGATTTGTGGCAGAGGGGTCACGGCTCCACTGTTTCCAGACAGCGGGGTAAGGGGTGAACGAGTGCATACGCTAACAGGAATGTGACCACGAGAACTGCCTCAGTATCAGTGGGGAGATATAGATTTACTTCCTTTTAATGTTAAATTGCACTTCTGTATCACAGCATTTATTTGGCATTAGCGGGTGTTATCAATTCATACGTTTGGATAGGATTTAGGAGCATCTGTAAGAATAAGATTCATGTTAAATCACCTGAGGACAAGAAATACTGTGCCATCACCTTAAAACGAGTCTCTTATATCTTTAGAAGGAGTGGACTTAACAGCTTCACATTCATGAGCTAGCAAAAAAGTTTGCAGATACAATAATATAATAATAATTATGAACCTAAGGTAGTAGAATAAAAGCAAATTGCAAATTGCCCTCCATAAGTCAAAAGTTTGGGTTATTAACTCAAAATATCAGGTTGCTTTGTCAGTTTCAAGTTATTTTCTCAGAAGTTTGAGTTAGTAAGTCCAGATTTGGAGAAATTTCGACTTATGGATGGCAACAATTTTTGTTTTTTATTTTTTGCAGTGGCAGAAAAAAGCTTCGATACAACAAGCAGATGTAAGTGCACTAAGCAAACAGAAAACACAAACATTGAAAGGCAAAAATAGCGTAAAACACACAGGTTAATCAATAAAATGACAATAAAATACCTAGAAGTTCAATAAAATAATTATGTAAAACAATGAGTTAAAATTAATAAAAGCAAATAAAAATAATAGAGCAGAAAGTGATAATAAGCAGACATTTGGTAAAATTATATTTAAACCAGAAATACGACTCCTGAAACACATCAAATACAGTCACCTTAAGGTGCTTTGCAGTGTAAGGTGAAACCAGGCTCAGGGACGGGCAGCTGTGATTTCAATGCCTTTTTCATCCCAGTGTGCTAAAAAACAATTAACTGAATTTACAGAAAAGTAACAAAAAGAAAAAGAACAAATGGAAAAGCTCTCATAAACTTTTTTATAGTCTTTTCTGCCCTCCCATTAAGCAAGCTTACTTCTAATTGGTTGCCCCTCGTAAGCATCAAGTATGAACAGCATGGGTGGGTGGAGCATCTGTGCTCAAAGCCAGAACGATTGCAGGTTCACAGTATGCGTATTTGTGTGTACTTGTGTTCTTGTGTACTACTGCAGCTCAGTACAGAAGTTAAATTAGACCAACAGTGAGTAATATGAAGCCAAACTAAGGTAGGTTAATACATGTTTTAAGGGAAAATAAACAAAAACGACACTGAATATGTCGTTTTTTTTTTTGTTTTTTTTTTTTGTTTTTTTTTTTTTTAACCTGTCCCGTTTGGTTCTTTTTCCATCAGAATTATTGTCTAAAGGCGAAGAAAGATGCCCAACGGATTTACTTTACCAAATGGACCATCCCAGCCTTGCCGTAATGGTCCATCTGATTCACCTTTTATTGTTTATTGTTTATTTTATTTTCACTTGCTGAATACGGGACAGACTTGACTGGTGGAAAGAAAGGGGAGAAAGAAAGAGGGAAAGAAAAAAAAAAAACCTGAGAAGAGGGACGGGGAAAAAGGGCAAAAAACAAAAACCAACAGAATAAGCAGACAAAAAAAAAATACATATCAATCACCTGGATCACCTGTTGAGAAAGAAAAAAGAAAGCAAGCAGAAGAAGACAAGAGTAATAAACAAGATCATAATGATATATGGGAATATGACAGTAAATACTAAATATTAAACATTATGGTGCAGCACGTGAGATCGACAGCGCACAGTGTGCTTTGAGGTGGGAGCCAAAAAGGGTGTAGTTTGTGTGTGAATATGTCATTTTTGACTATGACGGTATTACACCAACCTCAATTTAAACGAAATTCAGTTTTTCATTTTTAAAAACTGTGTGTGAACTTTTTCCCACTTCTAAAGTGACACAGGCCAAAGAGAACTGAGAACTGCGGGATAAGACAGTGAAGGAGGTGTTTGTGGGAACTGGCCTTGAAGCGTAGACGCAATAGGAAGCCACAAACACGTGCACTGCTGCAGCTGAACCATGGACCCCCCCCCCACATCCCCATCCTTCTTGTTGGTTCTCTCAGTCATTGTCCCAAGACTGACTGGCCATTCTCAGCCTGCGATGGAGATGTCCTACGGGGGGGTTGCACGCTGTGGGAAACTAGTTGATGAATGAGTGTTTGGCATGCTTGCATAGATGCATAGTTTGCTCCAGTATAGTTTGCTTGTGTGTGTGTGTGAGCGCGCACGTTATTGTAGTAATAGTGAATACATGCATATGTGTGTGCCTGTATGAACACAATGCCTCACTTGTGTTGCTATAGAAGTGGAGTTATGGCCTTTGTCCTGTCAGCATTCTTGTGTTGCTGTTGGCTCTGGAGTGCATGGCAGCTCCCGCAGGCTTGGGGACAATGACACCCCCCACCAAACACATACAACCCCCCATCTTCCCTTCCTCTCTCTTGGAGTCACAATGCGCCTCTTGGGCAGCACCCATCACCCTGAGACAAACAAAAATGGCCTGCTCAGGGTGTCAGAGCAATATGCACCCAGAGGTCCCGGACCACGGGTATTAAAGGAGGCTAATTAAGTTTAAACTTATTTCCCCCTATAAATGTACAGTTACAGTGGTCTAAAAAATTTAAAAGAGATATGCAGTTTTCTCTGCATCAAGTCAGTAATTAAAAAGAAACTGATGCAGCTGATAGGAAGGCAACAGTATCACAAATGAGCACTCATTAGGGTCAGAACTCAATAACATGAAAGCACGGATCTATCCTGCTTCATATCAGAGGTTCAGCCTTTTGGTGGTGGTGCCATGAAGAATAAAGGCAGTTCAGAAGGCAGAAGGAGGTCCAATGTGATACTATCAGGGGGGTACCTAATGAAGTGTCAGGAACATGTTAGGTGGATGTTTTGGGCTCCACACTTTGAAGCCTCAGCATTAGTCTTTTGGCAGAACTAACTATTTCTGGATAAAAGGTTGGAGAGCTTAAATCTGTAAACTGCAGGGGTGCAACGCCCACACAGTCACATCCTTTCATAGCTAATTAGTGCTAAGAACAAGACTTATAAAATACTAGTTTTAATTACCAAAACTGAAGCATGAACTTCTTGGATTTTCACGGGAATATTAACCATGTAATCAATTCAAAATTCTCCATTAGGCTCCAACAGCATGACACACACACTCACACAGACAGTGGGGAGGTCCACTTTAATGACGAGAGATAGTGGATGTGAGGCCTACTGATTGGTTCCAGCTTCCTGTGTTCACAAGTCTGTTTATTTCATGGGATATGTTATTTTCACATTTCTTTGTTTTATTGTTGTTGCTTTTTTTTTTTTAAATATTAGCACTATGTCTGTGTGTCCTTCGACTGCTTGGTCTTTTACAGTAATTAAACTATAGTTAAACTTGAACATTAAAATGAATTTCCTCTTTTATTCTTCCTTGGGTGGTGAAATTGCTCTGACTCCTAAAAGCTAGAAGCAGAAACTATGTGAAGATTAGATTTCCTCTCTGCTTTTCACAGGGAGAAAAAGTGTGCGCTGTCATGTGGTCAGTGTTATCCCCATCAGCTGTGATTCATTTACAGAGGAAATAAGCAGAATGAAGTATAGAAATCAGACAGAAGCCTTCCTAAGAAACCGTTCCTGCTATTTGGGTTGACTTAATTGCCCACGAAAGCACGCGCTTGCATTCAGACATGCATCAGGAATGTTTCTCAACATGAAGAGCAAGCCAGAACAGGGAAGGTGATGTTGACACAGCAGAGCGATCGAGACGCTACTGCTGATTATTTTACAGCCCTCCAAACAAGGGCCTGATGTCATCAGGTCATTATGAATGAACCTGCACATCAACATGACAACAGACAGTGTTGGAGGATAAACAGACTCTCATCGTGACAAGCTTGCAGTGTCGATAAAAAACACATTAAACATCAGACTCTGTCAAGTCGCCAGTGTCAACATCTATCCGTACCAACTAGAAGAGATGGACCGGAGGTTTTAAGAGTAGAAATTACAGGAGATATGTTTGTTTACAGGCTGTAAAAGCATTTCTTCTGGTTTCACCCGGCACCTGTGTCTTCAACTGCTGCAAAACCAACACCATAACAGGTTGCAAAGCTGCACGTTTCAATGTGTGTGTGAGGGATTTTATTTCTGCCTCTATGAGGTCCAAGTTTAAATGAAAAGTGCATTTTAAATGGATTTTTATAGTTTTTTGTACTCCTTCTTTTGCTGCACTAGGCAATTTCACAGATTGACTTGTATGATCTTGTATTGTGCTGTAAAAGCTTCTTCCACCAGGTTTTCTCTGGACTGCTTTTAGATACCATCCCGAGGTGCTGCAAGGACATTTCTGGCAAAATCGACTAGCCTGCCTGCATCATTCTTTCACTTTGTTTTTTTCAGGGCATCCGTGAATTCAGCCCTGCGTAGGCTGGTTATTTTCATTTCTTTCACATGATGAGACATACTTTCATTCCTAATACATTACCCAGTCCATATCAGTATAAATATCCAGGATGATTTTAGTTTTCTCCATTGACATCTGACGTGTTTTCAAAGTGTTCCTTTAATTATTTTGAGCAGTGTATTAATGAACTAACCCTGTGTTATTGATGGATCACCTGACATGTTTTCTTGGCTGAAGCTTGGTAGGTTTTCAGTGTCTTCTTCCTGTCATATGATGTCATTTGTCTCCCCTATCTGAGGCGCTTTACTGGGAACAGTTTAACCCTCAGCTTATATCTTCCCTGTGCTAATAGGTTTATGTTAGCCTAACCATAGTTCTGCAGTAACTACAGGAACGCAAATTATTGCATGTCAATTACCGCAACTTCACTAACCCTCTAAACGTTGCTGGTATTTAGTTTTCTGTCTCCGCTTGCATCCACAGTTATAAACAGAGCTGTGCGTCAGAATATTGTACAACATCCATCCAAACAAAATAAAAACTGTGCAAATCTGCAGCTCTGATGGCCTCTGAGAGAGAAACAGGTGTCTGTTTACAGATTCAGCAGACACAGAACAATATTATCAGCCCGTATGAGTCATATTTCTGGCTAGCTGACAAATCCAAGTCCACTATTTACTGGCAATGTATCTCTGCTTCAATCTTCAGCAGCTCCTGGGAAAAATATCTGTCTGACTGGCTACTCCAAGTCTTTGCCACCTGGTTGCTAACTTTATCTTTCTTCTGTTTGGTGCTGTGCAGGTTGTGTACAGTGAGTCTTATCAGCCTGTTGAAAACAAGGGTTCGTAAGAACTGTTAGATTCTAAACCATACGGAAAATGTGCCGTAAAGTCAAAGGAGCGCACTAAAAGCTGGTGAGCTAGAGCCCCAAATCTCTGATTTAATCAGTTAGCAACACCTGTTGTGATTTATTTAGCTATTTCGAAGTAATGCTGAGGTAATAACACTTATTAAAGTACAGGACATGAGGTCCTCAGAAGTAAAATTAACAGAGAAATGTGTTTACTAGAGGGAGAGAGTGTGGATGAAAAGAAGACGAAAAAGGGAGGGAGGGTTTGCATGTGTGGACATGAAGGCAGTAAAGGCCTGGGGACATCGAAGGAGAAAAACATTAGAGATGATTCAGAGGCATCGCATGGCACATCAACACATACCTCTTTCTCTAAGTCACTCACAAACGCCCCTAATCTCTCTCACACAAACCACTGGTCTAGTGATGTGTACACGCTCGCATTAAAAACACAAACTTCTGCTGTTCAGAGGGGGTTTAACGAAGCTTGTATGGATCAGCGTCTACACTAATCTGTACCTGAGAGGGATTCTTTATAAGCAGTCAGAGTGAGTGAGTGTTCAGATTGGCAGACAACATTTCCTGAATTAATCTGTACCCCTGTGTTTAATCTCTTACAGGGAGTTACTAAAACCCTCGATGTACCCTTCTGTACACTTTTGGCCTAAAATTTTTACAGTTTTCAGATTATCTGATGATTTGTTGGGAAAGTGGAGAAGCCTGTGTTTGACCATGGAACCATTTCCTTCCACCTGTTTCACATTCTGGGATCTTCTCTTTGATCTGTAATAACATTCTGAAATCTTGCCTTTGTCTCCAGAAACTGCATTGTCTAGCTTCTTATATAATTACTATATTTTTCCCACAGCGGTTGCTAAATTTGGAGTTGTGTCTGAGCAGCAGGCAGTGTGTTGTTTTTTAGTAAAGCCACTGTCTTCAACTGATAGGATCTACATAGTGAGTGCCACCATACAGCCATTATTAACCCCCATGAAACACTGCACCTGCATCCCACACCAGCACTCAAAGCTTCTGCCGGTACACACTGAGGGAAAGGAAGAACATGCACATACTTGATCCATGACTGTGGTAGAGAAGGGGGTTAAAGTCAAGGAAAAACAGGCGTAGTTGTGTAATTACTGGACCTGAGACAGACACACAGCAACAGGTGTAAGCTAATTGCAATTAACATATTTTATATAGTGGTAAAACAAATTCTGAGCTGCACAATACTATATCATGATAGCTTGAAAATCCACTAAACTATGTGGCACATATATTAGCAGGTTTTTACTGCACTCATGCACAAACATAATGTCCACAGCACTTCCACCATTCGTTTCTTTTAAACTGGGCCAGAACGGGGAAAAGATGGATGATGTCAAGGATCATGCAACATATCATCCACATAGAATACTCTGATAAAACATTGTTTTGTATTTGATAACTGTTTCGCAAAGTGGTGAATAAGTATTTTGATATTTTAAGTAAATATAATATTTAAGTAAGTAAATTTTATGTAAATGTTATAACCCTGCTTAAGAGTTCTCTACACCATCACAGATGATTTCAAGTCAAACAAGATGTGACTGAAGCACCAAAATTCAGCTTTAATTAAATGGGCTTTACAACTACATGGTAAGCAAAACATATGAATTGAATTCATATAGTATAAGATATGGGCTTCTCTTCACAGTGCCTACACGTGGTTTGATAAAGCCTTTTTTTTCTTTTTCTTTTTTTCCTGTTTTAATGTGAAAATCCTGACTTTAACAAAACACTACTTGGTTTATCTCTGTTGCCACAAATGGGCCAGCAATTAGCCAATCAGCTTGCTCATCATACCTTCTTTTTCATGGCCCAGGGACATTGGGCCGTTTGTGATGCTCCACCCTCAAAGGATGGAAATAATACCAGTCATGTTATAGTGGTGTCTCTAAAGAAAAGAAAAGAAAAGAAAAGAGAGAGAGCGAGAGCGAATAAGTATTGTACTGTACTGGTTTGGCAGTGAATTGTTGGTGAAGATAACTGGGACAATATCTTCATGTGAATGGTGCAACACTGCCCTCTAGTGGTACAAAACCCACCACACTACAGTTTAATACGCATGCCTTGCTGGTGAAATCTAAATTACTACGTTTAATTAAGTATTGTCACTAAGTATATTTTGAGGTGGGTTCACGTATTGTTAGCTCACAGACTCAAAGGTAAAGCTTTAGTATTATTATGGGCATCCAGTCAGAATTTATAAAGATATACATGCTTTGAACATTAAATGTTTGTTTTCAGCTGCAGGTGTGATTGGATAGAGAAGAAAAGAGGAAAACTGGCAAAGAGCTGCTTACTAACTGAGCTTCAAGACTAAAGTTAAGGTAGAGGACTCCATCTGAGCAAAAACAATTTTATATATTATTTCTTAAGATACTAACCAGTCGTAGAGGACTGAATTTACCTTTATTGTGCAGCGTATGTGAGCACTGTTCTGGGTGTCAGTTTCAAATGTCAAATGATATCTTATCTTAAACAAATACTTCTTAGTTCACAATCTACTGTCTTGTTTTGTGGGAATATCTATTTTTGGTGTTAAAATCACCTCCCCCAAATAATTCTAGCAGAAGTTTAAGTAATTAGAATTCACATAATGTTGTTTAGATGTCCTGAAAAAGAAAATCATTGTTTATTTTGTCGGTGGAGGTGTAGCAGCTAACGAGGATAAAGTGTATGTGACTTATTTTAGTTAGTGAAATTATACATCAACACAAATTGTCTACACTTCAAAACTTGACCACGGGATTTTCCTTTTGAAATAGCGACATCTGCTGATTGGTTAGTGCTGAAGGAAATCCAAGGCCGTACACAACAAAGCTCGTTCAACCTTCCCAGGTTATCAATCCATTATCTGGATTTGCGTGCACTACCACTAACGATTAAGATAAGCAGCAACACGAGATTTGTTATCAATTCACTGAGTGAATGTCTGCGAATGCATCCAACTCAGTTTTTCCACATTCTTCTCCCTCCAACCGCTTCAATGCCAGGAAGGAAATCTATAGTGGAGAGCAGAGAGAAAACAATAACCTCCCCTCAATATCATATAATCATATTATATCATATAATGTGTTACTTGTGTTTGTCAGACTTAAAAAAAAATCAAAGTAAAACTGCCAGATTAATTTTGATTAATTTTAATTTTGATGAATTAATTTTAATGACAGTTGAAAGTTTCAGAGCTCTAATGTATTTGTATTGCATACTGAAATTAAAATGTTTATTTTATCACTCTGTGCACTACATCACCATATTCATGTGGTGTTTTTTTGGTGTTTGTTTATGTGCATATTTACTTTTATTTACTTTTTAATTTGGTTTTGGTACCCCAGACTTACATTTTTCCGGGTAGCCATCTGGGGCAGGCAGAGTATAAAAGGAAGCCAGATGCTTTTGGTGAATGTTGGTGTTTATGAATCCCTGCTGCAAGTAAAAAATACCCCAACTTGATGGATGAGTTTTATTCCAGCCTCCTATCCTCTAGCCTGACACTGAACAACAAGAATTAGAACCACCTTTACCAGCAATAATGTGAAGTAATCATTTTCTGTATGACTTTATCAGTCCCTCATATAGTCGTGGTGGGATTATGGCTCACTCTTCTTTACAATGTTGTTTCAGTTTGTTGAGGATTTCAGGTATTTCTTTAGGTAGAGCACTCTTATAAGGTGCTACTACAGCACTTCAGTCAGGGTGAGGTTTGGACTTTCACCGAGCAAGCAAGGCCTGAAAGTCATGTCCTTAAGAAACAGGAAATAAAAATCCAGCAAAGACCTGGTACAGGACTTGAGAGATACATGGTGCCATTACTGTTCACTGAAGCCTTATCAGAAATGGTCTCAGTGGAAAAATTGTTGTCAAGAAGTCATTCTTAAGGAAGGGAAGCAGGGAGAAAAGGGTGACTAATTGCAGAAAACTGGATTGAAAATCAGTGGCAACAGGTTTTATGGATGGGTGGATGGTTCAAATTGTCATCATATATAAAGAAGATCAAAAGAGAAGTATGGCAGTGAGTGTATGCTGTAAAACACCTGTAAAACACGATGATATACACCAGGTTTTTGGCTAATTATTCAAAAACAAAATGGTCAAGTACAAGGAATGGACTGAAAATCAGTGAAAAGCAGCCAATTTGCAAAGAAAATACCTACAGAGAGCATGGAGAACTGTTCCTCAAGACCACTTTAACAAATTAAAAATTACTGGCTGCTTGTACGCAAAATACAAAGATTTGAGCAGCTCAAGACTTTTCCACAGTACTGTAAATCTGACACAAGGCATCTTTTTTAGATGAATATTTGGTGCATGATCCCTGATGAAAAAAGGAATCAAATCAAATCAAACTAAAACAACTAAATATGCACATTTTTATTAAAATACTACAAACGTACCTCACAGTTTCACAACAATAAAGCTTCACTTTTAATATACGTACATCATCATCATCATCATCATGAACAACAATAACAATAACAACAACAACAACGTCACGTCTCGCGGACGCGCTCGAGCCAACACCACGCGACAGTGACTGACAAGATGGCGATCATTTCAGAAACAGAGGAGTTACTGCGGTGAAGGAGAGGCTTGGTATGCTGTTTTCTTTCAGTAGCAACTAATTCTGAACATGTTTGTGACCGTGCGCCCGACGATGTGTGAATTCTGGCCGAGGCACACTTGGCAGGTCGGTTATGAAGCCGAGTCCGATGCCGGCGAGCCGATCTCCGGCTGAACGCGTGAACTTGTTTCAGGATTGTCGCCGCTAGCTTGTCAAGCTAATACTACCTAGCATGCTAGGCTAACGTTAGCGGCAAGGGCAGCTAGGGCTCACTAATCTTGAATAAATACAATAAAAATTAGACTCTTAGTTCAAACAAAATGTGTTTGCGTATGTTGTAATTTTATTTTAATTAATTTAAGACGTTTATTTGTGAGACTTTAAAAGCGCTTTCGAGTTAGTTTTACACAATTCAGTATTTTGTAATCGCAATTCCTTACAGCTATCAATTACATGCTAGTGATAGCTGGCTAACTTAAGCTTTTTGGGAGAAACCCTCTGTGAAGTTGGGCTCCTCGGGCTGAACACTAACGCGTGCTGTGCTCGTGCAGTTTATTGAAATGCTACTCTGGCTGGTTGTGTTGTGTTATGGCTGTTTTACTCAGAGTTGGCGTGAGGCTGTGTGTCGGTGAGACCACGCACAGCCACAAGGACAAACCAAGCAAAGCAAAGCGCGCTAACTCGCTGGTAAAACTTCAGTGACATTAGAAACTCTGGAACAACTCCCCCGAGAGTCATCGCTTTATTTGCTCAATTAGAAGCCACTGATTTCTTAATGCTGAGCCAGGAGCGTTGCTGCTAAATCTCTGCGGTGATTACTTTATTGTGGATTATGCTTAACCAGCTTCTGGCTCTGACAGCGAAGTGCCACGTTATTCTGGATGTCTGTGGCTCGTCCCGATGCCAGCCAAAGGCTCGGCGCGAAAGCATTTCAACATGTCTGGAGATACGTTATCGACCAGACAGGATATGTGTCCCGCTAGCTGTATTTATATCATCCATGGCAGCAATCTGATGAACAAGTATTGAACACACACGCCCCCTCCTGCACTGGTAAACAGGGGGACTGAGTGCGTTGAGCCATGCTTGTTTTGCTTTGTTAAATTGGTGGTTTATGACTAACTAAACTATAACTAAACATTAACAGAGTTAGAACCGATTTTTCCGCTATCCTGTCCTCTCCAGACATTTCTTAGCATGGAAGCAACCCTTGCAGAAGTAGTCTTGAGGCCTGTACCATGGAAGTGGAATTTAAGCTTATCCTGATAACTTTAGGCTTAACCGTGGGTTTTAAAAATGACCAAGGCAGTTCACTTTCTTACCTGGATATATTTCCATGCTAACTTATGCTGCAAACGTAACTATTCCTTCCGCCAACAGACTGGGTGGCTGTAGCTCAGGAGGTAGAGCAGGTCATCTGCTAATTAGCAGTTTTCATCCCTGGCTGCAAAATGCTAACCCTGAGTTGCTGTTCGATGCATCTCCTTACATATGAATGAGGTGTGTGTGTGTGTGGGGATAGCAGATTAGATCAGATTCTTGTATTTTTATGTTCCCCAGTTGATTGCAGATAAATAAATTACAAAAAAATATTTTTCCATAAGCTTTAATATATGTTGCTAAAACAGGACACCCATTTGTACTTGTTGACCTTATATCTAATTTGGATGTCAACTACGCCTATGTTTGTATTCTGTCTTTGTATTTACTCTCAGACTGTTGAACACCACTAAGGCTGCAGCTGAGAGAATAAAAACTAAAACTGTCTCTTAAACTCAAGTACTTGAACAATTCAGGGTTTAGTGTCTTGTTGGACCTTCACCATCTAAATATAGGTGTCTACGTATAGACTAGAGTAGCTGGGAATTGATCCACTGACCTTCTGATTAGTAAGTGGCCGTTTTACCTTCTGAGCCACAGCTGCCAGCCCTGAAAACAGTGGAAACTGATAACAGAATCATTCCCTGGGCATGTTGAACTTGCTCTATAGCACACTGATCTGTAACCATACAGTGTGCCCATAGTGCACCACTTTGCAAGCTCAGACCCCCTCTTTTTTTCCCCCCCTCAATGATTTTGTTCCCTTGACATCAGTTAAAGGGGGGTCAGCCCACTCAAGGATCCCCACATTCTTAGCAGCTCTGTGGGATTTGAAAAGAAGCCAGAAGAGGTTCTGTGAAGAGTGATTGGTATGTTTTTGGCTGAACCTAGAGCTTCCCATGCATACTGGTTGCTCAGGTATATTAACAATTCGATTTCAATTCAAGTTTCTTTAAGTTTCTTTATGCTACAGTCACCTCAAGGCGCTTTATGATTTAAGATGGAGACCCCTCAGTTTATGGGAGAAAACCACAACAGTCAACAGGAAGAAACCTCTGGCAGAACCAGGATGTCTTGTGAACAGTTGGCGGTGCCAGTCTGAAACTAATTTTAACATCTTTCAGGTTAAAATTTTCTTAAAGTCCAGCTGCTGCTAACTAGCTATCTGTAGTGCCTCCCTTCTCTTGGCTGAGCAACAGGTTTCAACTTCATTGCAGCTGGAGTTCATAGTTCAACTCCTCCATTTTGGACTGCAGCTGCAGTTGGTAGTTGGGACCAGTTTAGCTTGACCCTGCAGCAGGTAGACAGCTTGTTCCTGTGTCCCTATGCTGTACAGAGCTAAAGAACTACTGTTGTCAGTTGCTGTGCAAGATGTTGGAATTAGTGTTCATCTGCAACCAGCTGATTGTTCTGCTTGGTTATTGATTTGTCAAAAAGTATTTACAAATAGAAGACTTGCAGAGGAGAAATTTGGAAACGGTTATTTTTTGTTGCTTAATCTTCTGTACGCTTATATCACCAAGACAAAAATCTATGATTTGAGAAGGAATAAGACCCTTTTAAGTTATCTAAGTCCTTGGATTTAAGGCTTCAGAAAATCTAGCCCATGGTGTGGAACTTTAGCCAGTTTCCCACAGATTTAAACTGCTTTTTCTACATTTTCAGTAAGCTCGTCAACCCCAGTGTGAAACCCACCCTCTTTCTTTCTGGATAAACATTCTTTTTTTCATAACCAGGCACGACCATCCATTTAAACTTTAACACATTCCTTTTTTTGGCATGTATGTGCCTGACAGCACTCCGTAGAGTTGTTTATTCGCCAGTTATTTTACTACTGGTCCCTGTTGAGGTTGAGAAATGTTTGCGTCTGCATGCCACCTGGCAGTTTGCCTCAGTTTACTCTGCGTAGATACAACCTCATAAAGCAGTCGATGGAAATCAGATGCAATAATAATTTCTGGTTTCATGTGTTTCCTGTAAAGAGAAGAGGATGACGGTATACATTAAAAAAAAAAAAAAAAATTCGGGGGGGATTGTTGCTAATTCATCTGGTTTTAATTTAATCTTAAATGAAAAATCTGAAGAGATCCAGAAGAGCCATGAGAAGGGTAGAAAGCAGATGTCTGCGTGTAGTGGGACATTTAAGTGAAAAGTGTTTAGTGTTTGTTATGTGTAGATGTTTGTGGAGTTGTGGTGGGCACACTGCAGTTTTTTGTGTCAAAACCATACACAACAGTAGTGATATTGGGTGAAAGAGGACAAAAATGTTGATGTTCTGATGCATAAATTGTGCACGGGAATGAAAGGTCCAGGCATGAAACAGTTGGAGCAGTTTGTTTTTTTTCCCCAATAGTGTAATGTAATCCTGCTGTAGCTGTCAGATTGAAGGGGAAAGCTCAACTAGTCAACAAACCTAAAATGGGACTGCAGTTAAACCATAGAAGTTATCAAACTCCAGAGTCATCAGTCATCATAAGTTTTTTTGTTTTTTTTAAAAAACTGTAGGCTAGTTATGCGTTCAGTCTTATCGAAAAAGAATGAACAGTATATTGTTTGTTGTTAGCCTCTTTCTCATCTGTATTATGTTTAAAAATCCTGTCTAAAAGGATGTTTTTAAATGAAGGAATAATGGTGTTAAACAATAATGCTCTAACATGAACACCTGTGGCCTGTACACAGGTAAACTTAATAAAATTCTCACCTAACCTTTTTCTCTTCCCTCTCTAGACAACACCACCATGCCCTGGGAGGGTCTCACTTCTCAGTTCGCCATGGTTACCATGGTGATATGAAGCCGGCGTGAAGCGCTGACAAACAAAGACTTGCGCGCCAAAGGGTCAGTTTGACTGACACAGCCAGCCAGCCAGCTTGGCGGGCAGGCTTGTGTAATGGACAGGTGTAAGCATGTGGGGCGGCTGCGGCTGGCCCCAGACCACTCCATCCTTAACCCCCAGAAGTGGCACTGCGTTGACTGCAACACCACCGAGTCCATATGGGGCTGCCTCGGCTGTGCCCACGTGGCGTGTGGGCGCTATATCGAGGAGCATGCTCTGCAGCACTTCCAGCAGCAGGGCCACCCGCTGGCAATGGAGGTTAACGAACTTTATGTTTTTTGTTATTTGTGTGATGACTATGTTCTGAATGATAACGCCACCGGAGACCTCAAGTTGCTTCGCAGTACACTCAGCGCCATCCAGAGCCAGCGCTATGAGGTCACCACCCGCAGCGGGCGCACCCTGCGCTCCGCTAGCGCCAGCGTTGATGCCCTCATGCCATCCGGCGCTCGTGAGTTGCAGTTGAGGGACGAGGACCGAATGTTTACCGCTCTTTGGCACCGCCGCAGAGCACTTATGGGACGCATCTTTCGCTTTTGGTTTGGCCTGACTGAATGTGGAAAAAGGAGAGCGGAGGAAGAGAGGAGGAGGGAGGAGGAGGAGCAGCAAAGAAGGGAGGCCAGGGAGAGGAGGCGAGCTCTCAAGAGGCAGCTACAGGAGAAGCTGGAGAACGCTCCTCTCAGGAAGAGTCGTCGCCTGCGTCAGAAAAGCCAGAGAGTTGGCGATCTGACGACCACAATGCCGACTTCTCGCAGGGCACGCAACAAGACAAAAACTCCAGCGCCCCCATCCCTGAAACGCAGGCAACGGACTAGAAGCCCCGCCACTGTAATCCCCAAGAAAGCTGGACAAAAAAAAAAGGTCCAAGCAACCCCCAAAGCCCGCAGCCATTCTTCAACTACCAAATCTAAGCCCAAAGCCACTTCAGCAACCCTGCATACTGCCCAAACCCCTGTCTGCCGCAAACAAGGCACCAAACAGGACGGCTCGCCCTTCAAGCGGCGTCCTACAGTCACTCCTGGAGTGACGGGATTAAGAAATTTGGGAAACACTTGTTATATGAACTCCATCCTGCAGGTGCTGAGTCACCTGCATGTTTTCAGGGAGTGCTTCCTGCGTCTGGATTTGACACAGGCGCTGGAGCTACTGGCATCTGCCGTCCAAGGCCAACTGGCAGGGAAGGCCTCATCGCAGCCCCCCCTGATCCAAAGGAAGGGACTCCAGACCAGCTTGGGCTCTGGGGTGGGGCTGAGTGGCGGGGCGTCACGAGCCCGCAGCATGGAGTTGATACAACCCAAAGAGCCCAGCTCGAAGCATATCTCACTGTGCCATGAGTTGCACACCTTGTTCCAGGTCATGTGGTCTGGCAAGTGGGCGCTGGTATCGCCTTTTGCCATGCTGCACTCAGTGTGGCAGCTGATCCCGGCGTTCAGGGGCTACGCTCAGCAGGACGCTCAGGAGTTCTTGTGCGAGCTGCTGGATAAAGTGCAGCACGAGCTGGAGAGCACGGGCAAGCACACAACCAGTGCTGGGGTCCCACAGACGCAGAAACGGCTAATCAAGCAGGTGCTCAGCGTGGTCAACACCATCTTTCATGGCCAGCTCCTCAGCCAGGTACGCACGCACACACACACACTCACACACTCTTCACCAAAACAGCCGGCTTACCTGATAAGCTTCGCGATGTGTGCACATGTGCTGGTCTATAGCTCCACTAAAGACGTTTCAGCCAGGACAAAAGGAAAATCACTGACTATTTTAGTAGTTTTTCAAAAAATATAAATTAATGTTACTAAATAGACATTTTTATTTATTAAGACGGTTTTAACTGGTTTAAAATGAGTGTTTGGGGTTGGCTGAACATGTTAGCACAGTTTGTCCACATATAGTTAAGTCTATTATTGTGCTAATCAGAGGCTGTGACCTTCAGAGGAGCATTCAAAGGCATGAAAATCTCAGATTGGCTCTCATACTCTGATTGCATTGATTTGAATTCATCAGTCATCACTGCCTTTTATTCATCCTGTATTCATAATAATGAGAATAAACAGTTCAAACTAAAGAGAGGTGGTTAAACTGTAGGCAGGGAGTATTTATTTTTATCATTTGGGTTTATTTTAATAGTTTAATTGGTCTGATTTCCATTCATGTCCAAACTAATTCTCACTTAGAATTATTTATGTAAAAATGATCAACTGTATACACACCAGTATAGTACAGCGCCCCCACCTGGCCCATGCACCGGGAATTCTTCTTGAGTTATTTATTAATTTTATAGACAAAAGCTTCAACTGTTAACTACTATATTTCTGTGGATTCTGGTAACATTAAAAAACTGCTATAAAAGGAAGAGCCAAGCACACATGATTAAAATTTTATCTTTTAAGCTGATATCCATCTACCTATGTAAGTTATCAAGGTAGTTAATTAATCGTAATTAGTAATTATTACTTATACCAGGTGGTCCTAAATCTGTGTCTTATAACTTGTCGTTGTCTCACCTTCAATAAAAGGGAGGGAAGGAATATAGGAAAATATTCAGACTTGTCGAAATGATGCTAAACAGCTGCACCCCTTAAAGGTGGATGAGGATGTAGGAAGCGGAGAGAGTTGGCTCGAGGACAAGAGATTAGTCTCTGCTTGTAGAGGCTGAGCACCCACGGTGACACCTGCTGCTGCTGCTGAATAGATCGCTGTCTTTGCAATCAAATGTCTTGGCCATATAACAGACTCAGGCTGGCTTCCACCCCTCCACTCACAAAGGAAGTACTCGCTCTACTCAAAGTGGGTCAGTGGATGTTGTGAAAAGCCCCACATTTGTATTTAATTTCTATGTATTCCCAGTCACATGTAGAAATGAAGATATTCCTTCTGACCTCTCCTCTGTTGTTTTCTTCTTTCTTACTCTTTCTCGCCTTTCCATGCAGGTGACGTGCCTGGCCTGCGACCATCGCTCCAACACTGTGGAGCCTTTCTGGGATCTGTCGCTGGAGTTCCCGGAGCGATATCACAGTAATAGCCGGGAGTCAGCCGCTCAGGCTTCGTGCCATTTGACAGAAATGCTGGCCAAGTTTACAGAGACCGAAGCTCTAGAGGGAAACATCTACGCGTGTGACCAGTGTAACTGTGAGTGAGACAAGCCACACAGTTTTTTTACTTTAATCTCAAGATATTTACAATTTTCACCTATAAAACATGCTGAAAAAAGAGGGGATGCAAACTAAACAGTAACTAAGCCTGTAAAAGTATCACTCAGTAATTAAAACGTGCTTTATGGCAGAACTAAGTTTGTGGTATAACATTGTTAATGAAGACTGAATGATCTCTCTCGGACCCACGAGTTTAGACGTGGAGAGACAGATGAGACGGATGAAAAACAGCTGTGTGCAAACTCACAGAGGGAAGATGTTTTAGACATTTGATCAACCTAAAGAGAGAGAAATTCAAAAGGGAATTTCACCAGAATTAAATGTAGTAATTAAAACTATTGTGAGATGCAGTTCTTTTCATTTGAGAGGGAAATACTTGGGTTTGTTATCTCCAAGGACCCTGGAGTGATGTTTCTGGGACTGATGCCTGAAGTGGCGTGATTCAAAGCGAGCTTTGACTGTTCTGTGTTTTAATAAAAAAAAATAAATAAAAAAAACAAGGCTAAAAGGACAGATCAGTGGCTGGATAAGTAGAAAAATGGCACTCCATGGACAGGCGCCTATATAATCTATGGATCAGATGTTAAGTAAAAACTTGGGTCACAACCTTAATTTCTATGAAAGTCTGAACATTTAAAACTACTGAAAGTGGTCCCTGTTACCACAGTGTGTGTTTATTGTACTGTAAATGTGATATTTTTCTATTTTTTTATATTGTCCCCACTTCCTTCTCCCTCCCATGTGATGTGCTCCCTTCTAAAATTAAAAAAGTCCAACAACCACCGATAGCAACCAAATTGCACCTTTTAGTCACTTCTGTGACACTGAAACAACAAATGGAAGCATTTTGGTGACTATAAAACATTTTACCAGCGTTTCATTACGTTGATGCCGTGCTTTTCGGTGCCGTGCAGTGTAAGTGCCCTGCAGCACTCACATCACTTGGCTGAAATCCAAGCAAACTTCCAATTCCCTACTATCACTGTAAGGGTAAGATGGGTAAAATGCTTGGCCACAGTCTTGACTAGGGATGGGTATCGTTTAGGTTTTATCCGATACCGGTGCCAAACCGGTACTTTTGAAACGGTGCCGGTGCTTAAACGGTGCTCAAACCGGTGCTTAAAGAATGGAGAACACAAAATTGGTCCAAAAACCTCTCATGTTCAGCTGTTTTTTTTTGTAAAAAGATAACAATGTTAGCCTTTTCTGCAGCTATAGGGCATATATGGTATCACTCTTGGCTGGAAGCAGTGCTTAAACAATGGAAAAACACACTTTGTCCAAAAACCTCTCATGTTTAGCTGTTTTCCACTTTTTCTTTGGTCATTTTAGCCTTTTTGGCCAGGGTGAAGGGAGCATCTGCCATCAAACAAGAAGACAGCCGCATGTAACTACGACGGTGTTTGCTAGTTCACCTTACGTGCATTAATGTAATAATCTGGTTAGCGTACTCAACGTTAATTACACACGAACAACATGAAGCTACTCACGCAGAGGAGAACAGCTGCTGCTGCCATCATCATCCGTCATCATTTCTGCTACACTGGCAGGGCTAGGGGCCAGGACTCTCCTCTTTGGGTTTTTGGGGGATGTTGCTAACTCCAGGTCCGATAACAGGCACCACACCCGCAGTAGATGTGCACGGTGTGAGGTCTCGCAGCAAGCTATCAAACACGGCGCATTTCTCGGCTTTAAAAGAAAACGCTATGCGTCGCCAGGTGTTTCATCAGATTTGAGGTGTTACCTCCTTTGACAGTATCACAGTATCAGCTTAAAGCACTTGTTGCAGGCTGCTGAGTTTGCATCTTTTGCTGTGAAGTACAGCCAGACTTTTGATCGCTTCGCCTTGGGCATTTTTAATCCGTAGCTCTGCTCTAAAAGAACGTACGTACCTGGCCCCGCCTACTATCCTCGGAAACGTAAAATGATTGGCTAGAATTGGCTCAGGAAAAAAAAAGCACCGAAATAAAGCACCGAAATGTGCGCTGCTTTTCAGTCTGGTTACTACCGTTTATGTCAGAACCGGACACCGGTACCCATCCCTAGTCTTGACTGACTCAAATGTTGAAAGCCTGTAAGTGCCTGTCGTGAAAACGAAAGAGGACATGGTGGGGACATTCCGGTTTGTAGGCAGCAGCTAACAAAAATAAACATACCCAACAACGGTATCCAGGAAATCAAGGACATGTTTTCATGTTTGGAATGAAAGCATTTAGAAGTGTGGTTCCTTCAGGACTAAACTAACACAAATACCTGCACTGCTTCTCAGATCTACTCTAAAACCTTCATGTAAAATGGCACCTTTATCGCTCTGCAGCAGTTAACATAATCACGGGGTCACGTGACTGCTTTAAAGCTGAGTCGACGCTCACAAAAAGTGATCTTTGTGCTGTGTGTCAGCTCTTTCCTCTCTCCACGTGTGTGCAGCTGCCAGAAGACGGACCTCGTCCAAACCAGTCATCCTGACCGAAGCACAGAAGCAGCTGATGGTCCACAAACTGCCTCAGGTCCTCCGGCTGCACCTCAAACGCTTCAGGTGAGAAGACATTAACACCTGTGGAGTTGATTGGATTAATACAACCGTATCTTAAGTGTTAACTCAAATTTTCACTTTATTATACATGGATGTGACTTCTAGAGACGAGAATCTAGTGAAAACACTAATAACCTTCAGCTGTTCTTAGAAGATCACCCCTCAGCTTTTTCTCTGCCTTCTGATTGGTCCTCAGATGGTCTGGGAGGAACCACCGGGAAAAGATTGGAGTCCACGTCAGCTTCGATCAGCTCCTCAACATGGAGCCCTACTGCTGCCGAGAGCCCTCACCCAAAGGCGTGCCCTGCTCCAGTCCCAGCAGCCCCAGCGCCGCTGGCTCGCCGCGCCCTAAGCACTTCCTTTACGAGCTCTCAGCCGTGGTGATGCATCATGGGAAGGGCTTTGGCTCCGGCCACTACACTGCCTACTGCTACAACACAGAAGGAGGTGAGTCATTTTATTTACTACTTACTCTGTGTTTGGGTTTAAGCAGGGAAGTGTACACAGCAGTGAAAGCCCCGGTCACAGGGGGATTAATGCTGTGGGAACTGTTCCCTTCATCCTCTCAAAATGTCAACATTAAAGTTCAGAGGTTCCTCTGCCACAGTGAAATGCCACTGAAAGGATTCTCATGAGATCCATGCTCAGGATGAATTTTATCTTGTTGTCAGATGAAACGTGGTGTCAACGTCGCCGAAAGACGTTGACGCCGTCGCCGAAAGAGTCAGACTAACGCCTCAGATTCCTGCAGAAACTATGACGTTCCCTTCTCGGCCCTCTCAGCTGTATTTGCAGGTTATTAATAGGACAAGAGGAAACTTTCATTTTACCACCTCATTCATTCCAAATTAGATTTTAAGTTTTTAAGATATTACCAGGTTGTGTTGATCTTAATTTTCCCAACATCATGTTGAGCAGAGTAAAAAACAAATATGTGCTCCATGGCCTTGGGTTAAAAGTAGAATTTGAGTGATTTTCCAGTTGTTTAGCCTGTGACCAAGTATGTGGCTCTGTGGGAGCAGGCTCACAAAAACGAAGCCCAGTAAACAAACGTGTTGTTCCAAACACATCTGCTCATCCGGGTAACCTGTCCCTCTTCCTCCAGGCTTCTGGGTTCACTGTAATGACTCTAAGCTGAACGTGTGTTCGGTGGATGAGGTCTGCCGCGCTCAGGCCTACATCCTCTTCTACACGCAGCGAGTATCTCAGGACAGAGACCGGCCACTATAGGACTACACCCCTCTGTGAACCCCGCTGCCACCTCCCCTGCAGCCCGACTACTCAGCGAGGTGACATCAGCACAGCCCCACCTATCGGTCTTTCTCTTCCCTCTTTCTTTGGGCATTTTGTATCTGGGGGGTTGGGTCTTTTTAGTCTATTTTTCTATTAAAAAAACAAAACAAAACAAAAAGTAGGTGAGAGAGAAAGGACTCGTTTGTAAAGTTGGGTTCTGCTTTGTGAACTTGTTGTATATTGTGTTTATATGTAGGTATTTTTTTTTTAAAAAGATTATGATGTTTGTGATTCATGTACAGTTGTATTTTATAAAGAAGAGAGTATCAGCCAAGGTGTGTCTGTGTCAAGCAGCCAGTAGACTTTGGTCAGGCATGACTACATACTCTACAGGTATGTCTGCTTACCTGTGCGTGAGGCTTGTTGATTGTAAATGCTGTGTTTTGGGGTTTTTTTGTTTGTTTGTTTTGTTTCATAAATCAGCTGAAATGTTTCTCAGTCACTTTAGATAGTCAACACAGAACTGGATGTAGGGTTGTAAACTGTCATTCACTCAGTAGAAATGGCCTCCGTGTGTCTGAGACAGGTAAACATTTTCACAGGCGTTCATCCCGATTCCTTGCCAGAAATGCACTAATGTGTATGGTGCAGGTTTTTAGTGTTGGTTGGTTGTTTAAAAATCTGTACACGAGCAATGTTTTTCACTCTGAGGCAGACTTCAAGCCAAAGTATTTGCGGGAAGTGTTTGGAAAACCCTGCTTTTCCTAAACGGTTCAGTATTTTATAGAGTTTTTCTGTTTTTATTCCTGCTTTTAATGACAGCTACAAATGAGTGTGACAGGGCCACATTAAGAAGAAGGTTAGATTTAGAGAATAATTTGGAGTGATGTTGAAATATTATTCTAGAAATGTAGTTAGAATTTTGAGAGTAATTTTGCAATACAAAAACATTTGAGAAAAGTCTACATTTTGAAAGAAATTGGAGTAGTTACAATAATAAAGTTGGATTTGAGAATAATGTCAGAATATGATTAAAGTAACTTTAAAAAATTAAATACCAACCTGAGAATAAAGTCTGTATTCTTTTGAAAGAAAGTCAAAATTTTGAGGAGATCAGTCCAAATTATGAGACTAAAGTCAAAATACTACTACTGAGACTACAAAAGAAAGCATTTCTCTTTTAGTACACAAGTATTGTGATATTAAAGGTGAGGACTATCTTTTCAGGGAAAAAAAAATAAGTACAATTTAATGAGGCCTACAGCTGTGTTCTACTCGAGAGCCCGGGCTGACGTTGCTGTGAATAAATTTTTAACACTTCAGAAATTGTCTGTGATCTCCAACAGTCACTACTCCACAGACTGGAGAGTATATCTCAAGATTTTGACTTTATTCCTAAAATCTCAGCTTTATTTTCAGCATGCTAAGTTGTAAATCTAAATTTTCTTGCTTAATGTGGTTTTTGGTTTTGTATGTTTTATTTGGCTCAGTGCTGCCCCCGTCTGCCTCAGAATGTAACTGTATAACCGTAAACCATCCCTGAATAAGCAGATAACTGCTGTACTTGAAAAGTGCCCTTTTTAACAAAATCTATTTTTATAGTTCATATCAATTCAGAAAAGTGGGAGTCCCACACAGACCAGCATTTAGATTATGAATGTACTTTTTATACAATTCTTCTCAGAGATTTTACAAAGGAGGCCATCGACTGTTTTAAACGTTTTATACAACCACTTTGTTCCGATTGTTGAAAACCACCAGCAGTTAACAGATTTCACTGTTCAATTATCTTCCCTCTGAACAGAGGGGAGTCGAAGCACACTTTGTCTGGATTTTTTTTTTTTTTCACTGTCCGCAGTTCTGTTATTTGTTGGCATTTTGGTTACTGCTCCATGGATGCGCCGTGTGTAAATTGATGGAAGTTATACTATGCAAATTGTTACCTCAATTTTTTGTTTTTTCTAGAAAAAGAAATTACCTCAATAAATGAGAATATTTTTTCATTTTTTTCTACAAAAGATACCTGTCTGTGCTTCATTATTTACCTTCAATCTACAATGCATGAAAATTCCCCTTATTGATAAGTCATATCCTGTGTATGAAATACATATATTAGAGAGGTTTGTTATGTACATGAATAGCTAAGATAAGATCTATTAATTGTCTCAATTAATTGTCCCAGCATTTATTTTGAAGTTACAAATTTAGAAAGATTACTTTTTAATTAAGACATAAGCAGCTATTAGGATTAGTTTTATTAAGTATTAGTTCACGGTTAATTAGAATAAGCAATGAGAAATAGCTAGGCTAAACAGAAAAAGCATTTCTTTTAATGGTTTGTTTAGAAAAAATAAGTATTTATCATAGCAAAGATTATTCGATTATCAAATCAAGCCACCCTGCCTAACTGGTTAGCTGTGTCCAATGAAGCATACCATTTAGTAAAATGTAATTGTTTTAATAAAGAATTAGCTAGATGAGATGGGGTAACTCCATTGTTGGTTCTCTTTGATAATGCTGTGCTAGTTTTAGGTGCTCATCCTGCTAAGCTAATGTAACTGTCTGCTTGTTAGTCTCATTTAACAGTTATCTCAGGAATTTACAAGTTACCATGGCTTAACATAAGTCTTTAGCTTGTATAAAAATAAGGGAAGTATTAGAAGTTTTATTGCCAGTAACAGTCTCCAATCTTCATGCTAAGCTTAACTGAGCCATGTTAACCTGCTAAGTGGTAGCATCCTACTTACAGGTATAAAACCATTTACCATTTTAATAAAATTAACAGCTGATTAATCAATAAGGTCAAATGCTTAATTTTACTAAACCAAGTCTGAGTTTAAAATAAGCATGGATGAGAAAGTAGCTTAACTGTACCTGATTTTTTTTTTTTTTTATGTTAACCACCATGTGATAGAGTAACACTCTTACCAGTTACTCCTAAGGACCCCCCAACATCCCATAAAGTTATGTTTTCCCATCTTGTCTGAGCAAAATAAGGATTTGGGTTTGCAGAACTTCTGGGGGCTTCCTCTGTTGTAGGAAGCAAATTAAGAAAATACACAGTTTAGGTTTCTTGCACCAAATCATTTTTTTTTTTTTTTATAAAAGCATTATCAGGGAGAGTTTGAAAATGAAGCATTTTAATCTGGAACAGAGTGGCAGCAGCCATTTCAAAGATACTTTACAAATACCAAAGAACCAATGAGCGGAGGGCCAGAGTGCAGAGCTCCCTCCTGTAGCAACAGAAGCCAAACATACAGCTGCAGGTGACTGGTGTCTGTATGAAGATCTGACTACAAGACCACCTCTTCCCCAAGCTTTTAAATGTTAGGAACAGTCTGCAAAGACTTTGGGCCATGCCAGCATGCAGGCCTGACCACTTCTCTAAGCCGTCAGTGGCCTTGGTGCTTCATTTTAACAGAGCACCAAAGCACCGGAGGCTCAAAGTGGAGAGAAACTTTGAAAACTGGGGTTGCACTAAATTCAGCAGCAGCTTAAATGTAATATTTTGCAATATGATAGTCCTGATGGAAACTGGAAAAAACAAAAAGCTCTATCCAAGAGAAAGGTGTAGGCTTGTTTCTTTAGTTGTGGTTGATGGCGGAGCACTCAGACAGCTGCTTCTCCTTCCCTGAAAGCTGTGCACTGTCAGCGCCTGGCATCCTTCACTTCATCCCCGAGTTCTCCAACAGGTGCTGTGTGGTAGTGAGGGGGTGGTGCTGAAAGGTAGGGGTGTCAGTAGTCGTCCCCCCGGCTCACCACCTCCTTGCAGGTGGGCCTGAGCAGGATGGTGTGCTCGAACTGAGCGGTGTAGCAGCCCTTGGTGTCGCAGAGCGGGGGGTAGGGGTCCACGATGCCGAGGTCGCACAGGTTCTTCAGGGCCATCAGGTACTTGCTCTCGCCTAGGCGGTCCAGCCAGCGCCGGCAGAACGCCAACGTGCCGAAGTTCTCATTGATCACGTTCAGCAGGTGCTTCGCTCGCGGCAGCCTGGAGAAGAAAAGGAGTCAATGACTTACTGCTAACTAATACAAACTAATACTAAATAAACACAGGCTCTCACCTGATAGGGACGTGGCCGACATCAAAGTTTTTCATGTAATGCGAGCACTCCATGTCGTCGTGGACCACACCTTTACCCGTGCTGCCGAACGTCTCGATGGCGTACACCTCACCCTCCTGTAGAGCGACACCCGAGTCAACGAAAAAAAAAATCGTCAAAAGTGAAGCCGAAGGTGTTCCTCAGCTTCTTTTTACAGCGTTTAAATAAAATTCTGCAAGTTCTTTTTACTTTTTAAAAATTCTGATATTGTGTTAGAATCACGTGCAGTGAGTAAGCTGATCAAAATGTGAGGAAACCAGGAAGTACTCGCCTCCATTCTCGTCGCTTCTCCTCCTTTAACGATGGGCACCGTCTTTCCAGCGTGTATCCTGTACTGACCAATTGAGTGACCGTTTAGGTTTCGGATCGGCTTCACTGCAACGCAGGAAAAAAAACGAAACAATGTAAGTTTTTCCCAGTTTTAAAGAGAAAATATTCAGTTTGTGTACACACCCACACATCAGCACATAAAAACCTGCAGAGGAGAGACTGTGTTGTAGATTTACAGTGGCTTGCAAAAGTATTCGGCCCCCTTGAACTTTTCCACATTTTGTCACATTACAGCCACAAACATGAATCAATTTTATTGGAATTCCACGTGAAAGACCAATACAAAGTGGTGTACACGTGAGAAGTGGAAGGAAAATCATACATGATTCCAAACATTTTTTACAAATAAATAACTGCAAAGTGGGGTGTGCGTAATTATTCAGCCCCCTGAGTCAATACTTTGTAGAACCACCTTTTGCTGCAATTACAGCTGCCAGTCTTTTAGGGTATGTCTCTACCAGCTTTGTACATCTACAGACTGAAATCCTTGCCCATTCTTCTTTGCAAAACAGCTCCAGCTCAGTCAGATTAGATGGACAGTGTTTGTGAACAGCAGTTTTCAGATCTTGCCACAGATTCTCGATTGGATTTAGATCTGGACTTTGACTGGGCCATTCTAACACATGGATATGTTTTGTTTTAAACCATTCCATTGTTGCCCTGGCTTTATGTTTAGGGTCGTTGTCCTGCTGGAAGGTGAACCTCCGCCCCAGTCTCAAGTCTTTTGCAGACTCCAAGAGGTTTTCTTCCAAGATTGCCCTGTATTTGGCTCCATCCATCTTCCCATCAACTCTGACCAGCTTCTCTGTCCCTGCTGAAGAGAAGCACCCCCAGAGCATGATGCTGCCACCACCATATTTGACAGTGGGGATGGTGTGTTCAGAGTGATGTGCAGTGTTAGTTTTCCGCCACACATAGCGTTTTGCATTTTGGCCAAAAAGTTCCATTTTGGTCTCATCTGACCAGAGCACCTTCTTCCACATGTTTGCTGTGTCCCCCACATGGCTTATGGCAAACTGAAAACGGGACTTCTTATGGTTTTCTGTTAACAATGGCTTTCTTCTTGCCACTCTTCCATAAAGGCCAACTTTGTGCAGTGCACAACTAATAGTTGTCCTATGGACAGATTCCCCCACCTGAGCTGTAGATCTCTGCAGCTCGTCCAGAGTCACCATGGGCCTCTTGGCTGCATTTCTGATCAGCGCTCTCCTTGTTCGGCCTGTGAGTTTAGGTTGACGGCCTTGTCTTGGTAGTTTTACAGTTGTGCCATACTCCTTCCATTTCTGAATGATCGCTTGAACAGTGCTCCATGGGATGTTCAAGGCTTGGGAAATCTATTTGTAGCCTAAGCCTGCTTTAAATTTCTCAAACCTGTCTGCTGTGTTCTTTGGACTTCATGGTGTTGTTGCTCCCAATATTCTCTTAGACGACCTCTGAGGCCGTCACAGAGCAGCTGTATTTGTACTGACATTAGATTACACACAGGTGCACTCTATTTAGTCATTAGCACTCATCAGGCAATGTCTATGGGCAACTGACTGCACTCAGACCAAAGGGGGCTGAATAATTACGCACACCCCACTTTGCAGTTATTTATTTGTAAAAAATGTTTGGAATCATGTATGATTTTCCTTCCACTTCTCACGTGTACACCACTTTGTATTGGTCTTTCACGTGGAATTCCAATAAAATTGATTCATGTTTGTGGCTGTAATGTGACAAAATGTGGAAAAGTTCAAGGGGGCCGAATACTTTTGCAAGCCACTGTATATCTGAGAATAATGCCCTGAATCCAATTTTTCATGATCGACATATTCAAAATTTTAGGTTCAATGTCCTTTTTGATGCAACTCTCCACCTTTATCCAGACTTGAATATCTCAGAAACTCTCAGAGATAGAAGCCCGAAATTTTCACTGGTGATTCTCATCATGAAACTGAAGCAGGATCTACAGTTTGGGATAAAATAAATCTCTCAGTATGGGCTTGTTTAAAATCAAAGCAAAATAAAGTATACATGCTGCGCAAAAACTGAAAAAAATAATAACAAATTTACAACAATGCAAAATAAAGTACACAGAATATTTCAACATGACATTCAAGTATAGAAGTATACGCAGAAGGTCTCACTACCGGCTTGTAGATCCTTTCGAGCACGCCTTGTGGACACGCCAGTTGTTGTTTTAATAAAATAAGAGTAATTTGTTTAACTCGCTTGCTGACTAGTTGCACACGTCTTTAGTAAGCACTGGGAAATATTTGAAGCTCTTCATGTCAGTTTTTTTTACAGGAGCTACGATGAGTTTAAAATAATGTCTGAGCTCTGATTTTGCTGCATTTAGAGTAAAAGGATCACAGAGGGAAAAATCCATGAAGCTCTGTCATTGAGAACGACCTCAGATCGTTTACATGTTGCAAATATTTGCCCCCTTTTCTTTATTTTTTTGCTTAAAAAAAAATAAAAATAATAATAATTCAAATGAAACAGAAATGCACGAGTCTGTGAACGTTACCACACGAGTCATGGTGCATGTGAGGGTGGATTTTCACGGATAGCATAAACTACTGTTTTCTATAAAGTTGAGTATCCTGTAATGACAGTGTGATCTCACCTTGGTATGTTTTGCCATCAAGCTCGACCTCGTAGGACTCCATCACCTCTTGGATTGCCTCTCCGACATCACACAGGCGCACATCGATGCCGGCGTTCTTTAGAGGAGAACAAACATGTTTCAGCTGCAGGATCCACAAACACACACCAACTAAAAATGAGGCGTCCGTTCAGGTCTTACTTTGATTCCGGTATTGGTGGCGTCTTTCACGGCCTCCAAAAGCTTGTCGTACTTTGGGTTGAACGTGACGGTGAAGGCACAGTCAATGATTCGCCCTGCGGGCAGACACCAGGAGAAAGAAGGACACCGGTCAGCATCCAGTGGCTGATGTATTTTGAAACAGCAGTAAAAGAAGCAGAAAGGTTCAGTCAGCACGTACCGTTGATGTGAGTGCCAAAGTCGATCTTGCAGACGTCGTCGTACTGGAGGACAGTGGTGTCTCCAGCATTGGGAGTGTAGTGAGCAGCACAGTGGTTCAGGGAGCAGCCGGTGGGGAAGGCCAGGCCGGCGTTCAGCCCGTTCTCCTTTATCAGCTTACGAGAGCCGTCCTCCAACCGCTCGCTAATCAAAACAGAGAGGGGCGTAAGCAGGAAATCCAAATCTTCTGATCTAATTCCAAAACAGCCGCCTCTACGAGCGACAGAAGATAAAAGCAGCCTCACCAGATTTCGATCATGGTCATGCCAGGTTTCAGGAAGCTGCGGACATGCTTCCGGACCTGCCTGTGCGCCTCGGCTGCCTGCCGGAAGTCGTTCCACATCTCCTCATTGGCTTTATCCAGCACCCGCTTCTCCTCGTTGGTCATGCGTGACACAGCGCTGCGACTGGGAGGCGAAACAAAAACAACAGCGCAGCGAGTTCAAGCATCAAATTTGGATTCAGTTGCAGTTTCTAAAGCTAATAAAAACATCTGGAGACCACATTCTTCATGAATATGCACCTGGTGAAACTACTTAGTTGAATGTTTTCAGACTTTACTGGAAAATACAGAGATTCTCTCCTCTGTTAAAGACAGAGATGACTGAGCAATTTTTCAGATCACAAGATAAAAAGTGTTTCCCAGAAAGGGGAAATAAAGACTGCGATATAAACACTGCACAGTGTGGTCCACAGCTTGCTGCAGGAGCCTCACATGTAAAACCTCTGATGTAATTAAGACAGAAAACACGAGAACAAGAAGGGAACGAGAAGGGAAGGCGACGGAAGTTTGAAGCAAAGATAGATTAAATGAAACCTGCACACGTGAAGCACACACTCAGTGGAAACCACTGAAGAAGTCCTTCCATGCTAACTATTGTTACTGTCAGTATCACTCTGAGTGAGACTAACAAAAAGAGAATAATTTAGAGTGATGTTGAAATTTTATTCCAGAAATGTAGTTAGAATTTTAAGAATAATTTTGCAATACTATTTCAGGAATAAAGTCGAAATATGTATTGCAGGGAAATCCACATGCCCATTCCAAGAGTAATTTCAATTCCCCAAATTAACTCAGAAGTTTTAGAATAAAGTCAAAATATTATTGTGAAAAAACCCACCTGACATTTTAAAAGCTGAAGAGAAAAAAAGAAAGGCAGAACTTAAGTCGCAGATGTAGGTGTGTGTGTGTGTGTGTGTGCTCGTCTTACCCATCCTGAACGACAGGGTATTCACATTCCTGTCCAATGGGGAAAACTCCGCTTGGGTAGAGATCACAGATGGGCACAGATGGAGGATCAGTCTGACATTTGGCTGTAAAAACACAACAAAGACTCACCAACAGATGTCTTACAGAAACACCCGGCTCCGGTATAAAACACACTGAGTCTGCTTTTCCACTAAAATATCATCAACTCACTTCCTTTCTTCTTCTTTTTCTTCTTCTTCTTCTTTCCTGCAGAGTTCTCTCCGTCATCTCCGTCTGTGTAAGTTAACAAGACTTTTTTTAAAAACCAGCTACTAAATCCAATGTTTACATTTGACCTGTCCACACCGCCGCAGGTTAAAGTGTTGATGTTTGACTTCAGTCACCTTCCTCGCCCTCCTCTTCCTTCTCTTTGTCCTCTATCGCCTGCTTCTCCAGCTGTTTGGTCACCTCGGCCACTCCGTCCGCCTCCACCTCTGCCTCAGTGCCTGTAAACAGATGCCAGTGACCCATAAATGAATCATTACTTTGTAAAAATTTCAATTTGACTCTCTAAAACACCTTCAGTAATGAGGCAGACCTTCAGGTGTACACCAAGTAATGTGACCACACACCTGAGCTCTCAGCTTAGCCCAGGTTAATCCTGCTTTAACACAGTTATCCCTGTCTGATGAACCTCTACAAAATTGACTTTTATTATTAGAATTGTTTAATGTTCTGACAGGACCTGTGCCCCTCTTTTCACCTGGGCAAAGATCACGGCATACACACACAAAAAAAAACGAAGGCAATATTAAACCGCTGAAGCGCATGCTGGGTAATGACAGCGTGAAGGTCTGTTTGTGCTCGCCACAGCTCTGCACCATTTACACCAGCAGCACTGAGGGCGCATCACTCGCTGGTACAGGAGCCAGCGACTTTTCATTCACACTATGCCACAAATAACCACCCATCAGCCAGGACTCTCAATGACACCACGGCCAATTGGAAAAGGAGGAGGAGCTTAATGACGCCACCTGAGGGCAGCCAGAGGTGGATGGATCAGTGTTACAGAGCTCAAAAATGGAGTGAACAGAGTCTTTCTGCTGCTGGTCTTGTTGGTTATAGCATGAATATTTCTTGGCTTCCAAGGCAACTGTGTCCATTTGCAGGTGGGAGGGGGTACATGCTGCATTTAGAGTTAGTGAAGACAGAAACGGCCTCAGAGAGGAGACGTGTCTGCTGGTATTCAAATAAAACGAGGCTTGTTTTGCTTCATTACTGCCTCAGCTGAGTCTGTGCTGGACCGTCTATGTGGGCGGGGTTCAGTCAGCTCCACCCACACAGTTAAAGATAACCAGGTGAAGAAGAGATAAGTAGTGTTGTGTTATTGTCCTACTTGAAGGCAGTATGTTTTTGTTTCATTTCCTTTTTTCTCTTAAATGAGTAAAACAACTCAGATACAAAGAAAACTGACACCACTGCCCACTGCTATTTCAAAGTTAAACTTCAAATATAGCTTTTAAACGAATGTCTTAAATTACACAGTGTATAGAAGCTGTATTTTATTTTGTAATGTTCTGAATGTTTTTTACTATCTAATAAGTAAGAAAAATATTTTTAACTGTGGCTAATTTTCAAAATAAATCTTCCTCTGTTCTTTTCTTACATAATAAGTCTGGCAAAGGGAGAATTACGAAACAGGAGAGCTTGGCTGAGGCTCAGCGGGGGGAGGGCGGCAGCAGCAGGGAGGACAGCTCCTGGAAGGACTATCTTCCACCCTAAAGCTGCCCTTCCACGACAACCATTTCAGAGGGCACATTTCCCGTTGGGAGCTCCGCTGAAAGCCCGGTGTGCTCGCTGAGGCCCAAGAGGCACATTGGTAGCCCAGTCGGCACTGATCTGCGCCCGCATGTCCAACGAGTAGGACTTTGAGAAGCTGGAGCCACTCAACTGCATTGCTTCCGGTGTAAATCTCAGAATAAAGCTCTCAATGACCGCGGTTTCTGTCACAATGCCTCTATTATGGAGACCAAGAGATGTAAACTAACACTGTCTAAATAATATAGTTAAGTCTTCCAGTCGTGTTCTTAAATCTCATATAATTAACGCATTACAGCTCTTGTAATGCATGGCTCAAGCGCTTTTCCTGTATGTCAACACATTACCTCAACATACTTTATCATAGAAATCCCCATCATAACTTCAATAAAATTTTCCCTGGCAAAAACAAATCCAAACTACTTCGTTTAGCTTTGAAAAAGTACACGTTGATGGAATTTAAATGTTACATTTATAATTAAACCTTTAACTGTCGATTTTATTTTGAAGCCGTATGGACACATTTCCGGTTTGGTCGCGCCTAATTCGGTCGATTAACTAACATTAGCCCGTTAGCCTGTTAGCACGAGACTTCACCTGTCGTGGCTCACCTGTCGCTGCAGACTTGTTCTTCTTCTTCTTTTTTCTCTTCTTTTTCGAGGTTTCCTCCGCTGGATCGGCCTCCTCTCGGTCCTCCGCTTCTCCGTTCAGCGCCCGGTCCAGGACCGCTTTCTGCTCTGCTACCCGCTCCGCTATTACGTCCGCCATGATCGCAGGCGCTGCTGGAAGAGGAAGCACAAGGGGTTGTGGGAGTCCTCAGTATGTGTTGCGTTCATGGACACCCAGGATTCTTTTCGTTTTAGTAAAACTAATTACATTAATATTTTATTTGTAAGTACAGCGGGACTATGTTTACTAAAACAAATACACATATTATCTCAAAATATTTAATTATAATATAATTTTAAAGACTCACAACTAGTGAGTAATTATATATCCTTACTCACTAGTTGTGAGTTTATTTAATTGGCAGCAGCAATTAAATGTACCATTTGGAAATAATAAAGATTTTTGAATTATATGTTGACCCAGGGGCACTCTAAAAACCAGGAGTAGGCTTAATCTCTCTGCAACTTCAGTTTAAATAGTACTTTCAGTGTGGTGGCACATGTTTGAATGCTTAAAATTAATTGTTAAATGATAACCACACCCTTATTGCACCACACACTGACTGCCATGTTTGGTCTTTAGCATTTGTTTAGCAGTTAACTTGTCTGCCAGATGAACGGAGGTATGGTTTGAAATAATTTTATAATGCGTGGAGTTTAAAGACGTTTATTCAGAAACCGGAGCTTTATAGGCAGCCCCTGAAGGCATCACATAGTAAAACATGCCGAATCAGCTGAAGAGGAGCTTTAACACCTGAGGAGCCAACAGATGTGATATACGAATAATTAAAAGGATAACAAACGAACTTATCACACTAAGGGAGAAGAGTTTTTCTTTCTTTTAACACAAAAATATAAAATACTATTTTTTATATTTTTTTTTACAAGTTTAATCGTAATATAAGGACCGGGAAAGTCCTAGAATCCGCCACTAGGTGGCAGTAAACACTACAGTAAACAACCTTTATAAAACGATGTAAACACTACAGTTGTACAAATGTTTGCAGGATGTGGATGGCCTAAATCCTAGAGGCCGATGATAGTGACTGTTATTGAATGTTAAAGCAGTTAAATTTAACTGTTAAAGCTTTTAAATTTTTGTTGTGTTTTTACACAAAAAGTGATCAGTTTTTCCTCCTCACTACCTCTCAGTGCATTTGATGTGCACCTATACAGCAAATTTGAACTTCTTCCTATTTTCAATAGCAACTCGTGTGATAAATAAAGTTAATCTTAACTCATTTTCTCCCTTATTTAGTTTAAAAGTTTTATTTCAGTACAACACATCTGGAGATACTGTCTCTGAGTAGCATAGACGGCGTTATTTGTTATTTTCTGCTGGCACCTTAGCAGTTTAAAGTGTTTCTCCACAATCAGTTGAACAGATCAGATTCAGGCTGGCTATGGGGCAAGTTGAGAGACAAAGAAGCCTTTATCTCTTAATGATTCAAACCTAAACCATAACAAAACTGTATTATACTGAACAAAGAGCTCAGTATTGCTTCCATGAAATTGAACTTTGTCAGTGCAGGCTCTTTGGAGATTTTGAGGTGTCTCATTAAGTCAGAATTGTAGATTTCTCAGGTAAATATGTTGGAGTGACAGAGTCAGGAGGTTCTGCTCCAGGTTGTGCCATGTGGTTCATTATAGTTTGTGATTAACTTGTTTTTTGGGGGTGCTCTTTAAGCTGCCGTAAGAAATTAACTTCCCAACTTCTGGGATGAACAAAGTTTATCTCAATGGTTCTCCTACTTAATTTCATATGGTTTATAAAAACTCACCACACACTTTGTTAGACACAAATGTTCAACTGTCAACATTTAGGCATGTAGACATGAACGAGACAACCTGCTGAAGTTCAAACTGAGCATCAGATTTTACTCACTATGAATGTCACTTGGTTGTTGGTGCTGGACAGTTTTTGAGCTGACAGGGAGGCAACAGTAACTCAAATAACCACTTTATAACCCAGTTATGAGGAAGAGCATCTCTGAGCGCGCAGTACATCAAATCTTGAAGCAAATGGGCTACAGCAGCAGAAGAGCATACCGGCTGCTGCTCCTGTCAGCTAATCCCAGAAAATTGATTCTGTTAATCTGGACATAGCGTTTTTAGTGGGAGAAACGTTTTGTCACTCATCCAAGGGACTTCTTCAGTCTGGACTGAAACGTTTCTCCCACTGAAAACGGTACGGCCATATGAACAGAATCAACTTTTTGGGATTTACTTACCTGGATGATTGAGGTGGCATCCTGTCAGCTAAGAACAACAGCCTATGTTAACTGAGACTAACATAGGTTAAGTTAACATAGGCTAACAGACCACAGGAGATGGAAAAAATGTTGCCTGGTCTGATGAGTCTTGACTTCTGCTGGGTTAGAATTTAATGTAAAAATCATGAAAGCATGGATCCATCCTTCCTTGTACCAATAGTTCAGGTTGCTGCTACTTGTGTGCAGGACATGCACACTTTTACCCCCTTAGTACCAACTGAGTATCGTTTAAACTCCACAGCCCCCCCTGTGTATATTCTTTGACTGTTGCCATCCCTTAACGACCACAGTGTGCATATCTTCTGATGTACTCTGAACTCAAATGCCCTCCACAGTCCAACACAGCACCTTTAGGATGCTCTACTGGAAGCTATCTCTGAGAAATGTTACTGGGGACCTTATTGATCCTGTGCCATGTAGAATTAATGTAGTTCAGAAGGCAAAAAGAGGTCCAATCCGGCACTATTAAGGTCAGCTGAACAGATACAAGATGAACAATTATAACTGATTCAGGCTGTTTTTAAGATCTCTTTGAGCATATGTCTATTTTTTTTCTTTTTTTTTGTGAAGTGCCTTCATTAGACTTCCTCACACCTACATTAACTCTTTCCACCATGAAGACCTCCCGTGTTTTAACATCTCAGTATACATCATTAAAGGTGAAATTTGATGACCATTAGAAAGGCAGAGATACCCCTCAATGACTTCTTAATGCACAGCCAGGCCTGAAATAGGACCAAAACCGCTCTATTTGGTGTTCACAGAGGAAAGAGTTCAGGTTTAGTTTTAGTTTAGTTAACTAAAAGTAACTTTAGCAGCTACCTCTGCCCACTGCAGATCTACGTGTTTGCCTCCAAAGCCAGGAGGCACTCAAAAGAGGTGCAGCAGCAGCTGCAGCTGTTGTAGGTCAGGCAAAAACAAAATCCCACACGAAACAGATCAAATAACCGACCCAACCTGTTCCTTAACCCCGCTGTGACACACGAGCGTGAGGACAGACTTTCAGGATGGTTTTTTATTTCACACTGAAAAATGCAGGAGGGGGATCAGGAGGACAAGGCAGACACGGTGACAGGAGAGGGGGGTGGAGGTGGAGGCGGGGCCAGCATCAGGGCTGTCAGACACATGAGAGAAATACACCTTTGTTTCTTTTAATACCGTACCCGTAGAGGCAAACGTAAACTCACAGCAGATCATAAAACTCACACGTTTGAGCCCGACCCTTCCGCTGAGCGTGGCCCTGTAAACACCGACGCAGAGAAAGGGGATGGAACTGTGAGCAGTTCAGAAAACGTCACTGGAAACAGGATTGTGGACGCACGTTCAGCAACATGTCACCTCCTCCGAGTCCCATCAGGGGCGCAGAAGCCCCCACGAGGACAAAAATAAAAGCGCTGATTGTAAAAATAGCTTCACTTCCTTTTCCCGCAGAGCTGTCTCACACACGGATCCGTAAAAAAATCAGCTGATTCGACCTTCAGCTCCACGGTGTGTGTGTGTGTTCAGACAGAAAATCACTCCTGGACAGATTTCACTGTGTGTATTTTACTCCCTGAAACATTAAGGCTCTGATTTCCTGATGTGTATTAAAAACATTTGGATTCATGTTTGTAAACTGGCTGAGCGTGTAGAGCCTGCAGTACTTTTTTGTTTTATTTAAGTTGGTGTTAGTGTTGAATTCCTGGTTTGAGTTTACTACTTGTGAGTATAGTTCCCCCAGTGTTTCCTTATCTGCTCCTCTCTCAGTTTCGTCTTTCTGTTTGTGTCTCAGGCCCAGAAGGGTTTACTACAGAGCAGGCTGAAGGCCTCTTTTTACCTGGTTGAATCACCATCGCAACTTATGCTGGATCAGGTTATGTTCAGAGTTTGGTTTAAAATCTGTGGAAGCTTTTGTATGCCACTGAAAAAAATGGTTATTATCTCAGACGTTTACATTTTTAAGTCGACTAATGGCAAAATGTATTTATTTTTTTTCAGTTGCGAGAACAATCTTCCGTAGGAAACCCTGAGAACATAGAAATGAAACAGAGTCCACTTTTAGTTTGAACTAAAGTGATTCCTTCGTCTGTTAACTGTGTTCAGCTGTTGTTATGCCTCCCAGTGTTTTTAGATACTTATCTGTCTCCAGCGTCCTGTATTTGGGTCCAGACTTTGCAATTTTTAGGGAGTTCTGAATCTTTATTGGATGAGAACAAGTGAGAGGAGACAGGAAAGGAGGAAGAGAACTAAAGGAAGCTGTCTGCAGCCTTTCAGCCTGCAGGTCGCCTGTTATTCTTTATATTATGAATCCATTTTTTCAAATTTTATCCAATTTTATAACATTTTTCGTGTTATTATTATAAATGAATAAAATCAGATGACTGTGGGGGGTTTTCTGCCTGAACACACCGTGCAGTTCTGATTTAAAGTTAAAAAATGTGCAACTAAAACCGTTTTTCTTCTCATACAATCAGAAGTTTCTTCCACATCTACAGAGCGACTGTGATCACGTTTCAGAGTGTGGATGACACCGGGTCTCCCAACCTCAACACTGTAAGGTCTTCATGTTGTTTTAGTGGTTCTGGTACCTGAGTTTTAACAGCAAACAGAGCAGTAAGAATTGTGGGTAATGTACAGTAATGTACAGTAATGTGGACGGATGAGTGACAGAGAGTGTCGTGGGCTGGATTTTCTGCAATGTAACACCGACATAAACACTGTCTCTGCTTAGTGCTCGGTTAAAGCGGTTTCATGTCTAGTCCTTCTCTGGGTTTTGTCTGTCTCTGCCCTCTTCGACGTCCCCCTCTTCCTCCTCCTCGTCTTCATCGTCTCCGAACGTCTGCTCCTCCATGCTGATGAGGGAGTGCGAGCGAGTAGCCACCTGAGCGGCGAGGGCGGAGCTGAAGCTGAGCGCCTCAGAGCCGTGGATCTCCGTCAGTCTGTCCATCACAGAGACGGCGGGGACTTTAGGCTTCAGGAAGCAGTCCAGGCCGTTCTGCCCCTCCCCCTCCTCCAGGACACCATCATACTGGTGCAGCTCTGATGCTCCTCCTCCTCCTCTGCTGCAGACAGACGTTCCTCCCATCTCCGATTGCTCCACACCGCAGCTGAACTCTGTCACGGGGTCGGTGGAGGGGTTAGGCCTCACCCCATCATGTCTTCCTTCCTGCTCCTTCCCTTCATTTCCTGCAGAGCGCTCTGATAGGTGGTTTCCTCCATCGATGGCAGGTTCTCCTGTGCCCACAGATGTCGGATTGTCTGACGGCTGTGTGGAAGCATCTGAACCCTCTGTGTGAACCGAAGGCCCCAAGGCGGCTGCGAGAAAGAAAGAAAGGTAGACGTGGAAGAAGTCAGTCAGACCTGCTGGTGGGGAAACTTGTAGGAATAATAATTATTTATTAGGCTGTGCTGCCAGCTGTAACATAACATTATTAGGGAGCATTAACTCCAAATTTAAGTAATAATAATTTGTTTTGCCTGCATGCATTTAAAAATGTACACGCAGATTTTATGAACTGTCATCCTGATGATCAGTAGACACGTTTTTCAGGCGTCCAGCGCAGACCTTGGTCGCTGAAGAGCAGCTGCTTCCTCTTCATCCTCTCCCCCTCTGACGCACGGAAGCCCAGGACAGCTTTCAGCTCAGACAGGACGCGACGGGACTCCTCCCTCTCCCGCCGCTGCCGCTCCCGCTCCTCCGGTGACAACATGTCAGACCATGACCCTCTGCCTTCGCCATCAGAGTCCGAGTCAGACACGTAGGCCTCCCACTCCTAGTTGAATAAAAGAGTGGGAGAGGCCGACAGCAGGGCAATAACTCATCAGGGGAAGGGGCACGAGTTATACACGTGGTTTCCTGTCCTGTCTTTACACTACTCAACAATCATGCTAAAAATAGCTTCAGATTTAATGTTAAACAGTGGACAGCTGATCTTACCAGCTCCTCCGGCACCGGGTTTCTGTCCAGGATCAGGGGGTAGGATGGAGGAGGATCGGGAACCTCAGGTGGAGGAGGACTGCACTGCTCCAGACCCTCAGCACTGGCTGCACAGAGAGATTTCAGACTAACATTACTGTGGGAAAGCAACAGTTTGGTCACTGTGCAGACAGCTGTGCTCTGGTCTGTTTCTTGTCCTACAATGTGTTTAAGCAACTTCCTTCATGACCGGCAACAGTCTTGAGTCATGGTAAAGGAACGAGGCATAAAAATAGGCCTGAAGTTACGTGAAACCACTGAGCTGATTACGTGGAAGTCACTGTGATGCCCTCACAGTTCGAACCTGAACCTATGCGTTTGACCCGCCTCACCTGTACAGGCGTTGGCTCGTCTCAGCATGCGCTCCACCTGACTGATGGTGTCCTCCCAGCAGCCAGTGCTAGCCTGCATGTGTGGCTGCAGCTGGTGGAGCCGGTCGCTCAAGTCCTGGTAGCCCTCCAGTGTCAACTCCGTCAGCTCCTTGGACACCATTAGCTTCTCCAGGTCGTCCTCCAGGATGATCATCCTGATGATGACAAAGACAAAGAAGGAGGATCTTTATACACAACTTTCTTCTATATGTTCAGCTTTGTTGCTATGGTGACCTTCTATCTCTGAATGGTACACGGTCTCCTTTTATTTAGAACGAGGTTATTCAAGGTTTTCTCACTCGCTGAGCAGCGCCTTCAGGTGCAGCTGCAGGCTTCGGATGGAGGTGTGGAGGGTGTTGAGCTCTCGGCATTTCTCCCTGGCTCGCCCTGTCCTGTCGCAGCCCGTGGTCCTCGGCTGGGTCTCAAAGTGTCTGTGAAAGTCGAAGCTGCGCTGCACTTCGCCGAGACAGCTCGCCAGAGCGTGATGGAGGGGCTCGGTCACGGCGGAGATGGCCCGGTAGAGCGGAGGAGGAGGAGGAGGAAGAGGAGAGGAGGCGTCTTCTGTAGGTCTGACTTCCTCAGACTCCTCTACTCGGCTCGGAGAGAGGAGAAGGGCCAGCCGACGGAAACATTCGGAGCTTTGACCGACCCACAGCTGGAACAGCATCTGCAAGAAGACAAGCCAACGAAGCTGAGATAAATAGCTTCTTTCAGGCGTTCATGCTTCAATATAACCAGCTCTACTCTTTCCTCTCTTTCTTCAGCACTGCTTCAGGCTTTTGAAATTCAGAAGCCAAACTGAGGTCAGAGCATGAATAGACTTTCTTGCATCCTAGTTATTTATCGAGCTCTAGAAGGTCGAAGAAAGTAAGCGATTTGGCTAAAAGTGTCCGAAAAAGTGTCCGAAAATAAACAGGAAACAGAAAGTATATGGCAAAATTCATAATAACAACTGTTTTGGTTAACTGAAATCGGGATTATTTAACAGGGGGAGCAGAGATGTTATCAAAAATCAAAGATTTTTAAACTTTAGAAAAAGAAACAGATGTCTTTAGGGAAAAAAACTGTGCTTTTCCTGATTTTTGTGTTTTAATAATGAGTGGAAGCCAAAGTTGCAAATGCAATGAGAATTTGATTTACTGCCTTTGACCCTCAGGCTTTACCTTCAAGGCAGGCAGGCTATAGTCGTCCGTAAGCTCCTGGGCCTGCTCGTCTCCCAGGTGTTCGATACCCAGGCCGAGCCCCAGCTCCTTCAGAGGCACCGCGGACACGTAGTTGGTCACATTATCGATCTCAGAGTTCAGAGGGAACGTTGATGGGTGTTAAGGACAAGTGATAGAAGTGTGGAAAGTTTCTTTTGCATAAATACATAGAAGTTTATAAATTTCTCCTTTTATATACATCCGTGCGGATCTTTTTGAATCGTTTAAAGCAGTAGCCTTGACTGTCATCAAAGGAAGCTTTGGGATTTCCACCCACACCATCAAAGCCTCGACCGTCAAAGACAATCACATTTCCCTCAGATATGTGACCACGCTTTGATGAAAATGATAAACTCAATTATGAGTGCAGTAAAGGACATTGAAATACTGAAAACCGGAGAAAGAAGAGAAGAAACTGTCCAAATTCAAGCTCCTAAAAGCTTGAAGAACATGAAAATAAAGAATTCACTGACAACAGCATCCACTCCCAGTTATCTCAGGTAAAGGATATGCCTTCAGCATGTGACAGGTGGCCCTACGCGACGCCCTGAAGCCTGAACGCAGCGCCCGGTACAAGGCCTTCCTCAGTCCGATGAGCTGCTGGCCACGTGGCCCCGCCCCCGGCCCCGCCCTGCTAAAGGAGCTGGCCGCACTCACCCTGTCGAGCAAACTTGACAAGTGAAATGTGATACAACTGTGGAGACGTCCCAAAGAGGCAGGGGGGCAACACACAACACTGAACACCACATCACAGAAGACGAGACAAAGACACTGAGACGGGTTAGAAACGCTGGAGTGTCAGAAACAAGCAGGTGTGACAGGAACAGCTACGTAACTCAACGCGCAATCTTTACTTAAACGAATCAATACTTTAATATTAACCCAAGCTAGCAGCATGTAAATAGCTGTCCAAAGGTAACCAAATCCATCCTCCAGCAGCTTTTGTGTAAAAAAGGTGGAGGCGGAAGAGGACTTCTGCAGGTCTGTTAGTCCTGGTGCAAAACACTACAATATAGTGATTAGAAAATAAAAATTAGAATATTTTACATATTTTAAACAAAGATCTAGAAGCAGACGGACAACTTCAGGGAAACAACAATTTGATAAACATATCACTTATATGGATGGATTCAAAAATGACTCCACTTGGTCACTTAGGGGTTAAAAAAAAACAGAAAAGGCTCATCATCACTGATTCGAGTAAAATGTGGACACAGAGGAGTACACAGAGACATCAGAGGGGAAAACAATTCAAGGCTATGCATGTAGGTGTGCCCTTTTAATCCTCTGAAATTACTGTGTGTGATGGGATGCACTACCAGGAGCTCCACACTGTTCTTTCAACTTCCAAGCAGAAAAACTGAGCCTTTCAGAATAAAAGACCTGAAGGAGGCGCTATCAGAAGGAAGCATCACTGATAAGTCAACCAAATGTCAGGGCGCTGATAGTTTACAACTTGTGTTACAGTAAAATGTAGACTGTTCGAAAAGCTGTGAGTAATGTTACCATATTTGCATGTAGCCTGTGAGCACATTTGTCAAATGAGCCATAGATATATATACACAAAGATGCCCTTTTATATCAAAAGAGTGCTTATATCTATGAACATTAGCTTCTAGCAGCTAAATAACCACCAGACACAGTGAACTATGAATTTTTGGCAAAAGGCATTTTGTTTTATATCGTGATGCTGATTGTTTTCCCCTTGTTTATTGACTGTGACATACAGTGCATCATCCCTACAGACAGACAGAGACCATAGTAGGCTAAAAATCAACGATTAACCAAGATAAACACAGAGGGTAACTAATGGTTAGGACACAGAATTAGTTTAGCATAAACAGTAAATATGGGACACAACATTCTGTAAATGCCCGCCGTAACTACACTGATCAGTTGATGTGTGGGTGGATGTAAAACAAGCACACTTACAGGGTGAAACCTCTGGAGATGACTTCAGTCTCCTGCACCAGACGCAGGGCTTTTCGGGACAGCCCCGTCAGGGTCTTGCCGTTGTGAACCAGAGTCTGGAGCTGGGTGGCCCTGGTGTGGACGGCTCTCTGCATACGGCCCTGTCTCCACAACGTGACCATCCTCAGTCCCACCCAGCCCAGCAGGGCTAAGCCCCACGGAGCTGCAGCCAGCGACCACAGGCCCCCAGACACGGAGCAGAGCCCAGCAGCACTGAGGCCAGGCCGACCAGCCCGGCCATGTCCCTGAGAGACGAGCATAGGGAGGAATCATGACCCTGTCAACATTTATATGTACTGAGCCCGGATGAAAGGGCAACAATTTTACATGTTAGTGTTAGATTATTAGAGTTGGGGAGTACGTGGGAGTAAACAGCTGTATAATGTCTTCTGTGGTTCTGGAGTCACATTAATTAAAGCTATAACGATCATGCACCACATCCTCCTGTGTGTGATGCAATTTATATCTGCACTGGATTTTCTCCAGCATCAGCATTTATCAAACATTGTCAAAAGTTCCTCTTTTCGAAGCTCTTTGATGTAAAACTCCCACTTAGATGCTGAATTTTCATGAATCATTAAAAATAATGAACACAGAGGTTTATTCTTGACCTCAGAGAGACCTTTTCACTTAAAAGCTTTATGAAACATCAATTTTAGCCAAAAGAATTTTGAATTGTAAGAGCCTTATTGACAGAATAAGACTTTTCACCTGTAAAACTTAATAATAGAGACTTTAAATGCAACCAACTTCATAAAGACAATAATCTTTATTTATTTTCTGTCAAACTTTAGTCCCACCCCTCACTACATCGACCACTTGAAACAACACTCCCCTTAAAGGCCACCTGCTATTTAAGCCAGTTTTCTTATGATTGGCTGCCCCTTGTAAACTGAAGGATTGAAGGTGGGGCTTCTGTGCCAATGAAAGCCTACAGAATAGCTAACCAAGTTTCATATGATAAGAATTTTGGTCAAAAATTTGACATTTAGTTTTGTGGAAGATATCAAATACCTTGGATGCAAAAGAAATGTAATTCAATATTTGTGAAAGGGGGTTCGACTCTATAATTTTGGACATTTTAGTTTCTGTTCCTGTTATTTCGCCCTCATACTGTATATTCTTGTGTCTGTTTCAAAGTGGCGTACCATAGGGAGGGCTTGGCGATGAGGCTCGGTCTAGGCAAGGTGTTCGCCCTGCGAGGCGAGCCAGAGGGCGAGGAGCCGAGGGTTAGCAGACTTGGGTCTAAGAGCTCGATCAGCTCCACGTCCTCCTGCAGCAGCACGTCCTGGTCCAGAATGCACCTGACCGAGTACTGGCCGAACATGCAGTCCTGCAGAGGGCAAAAAAAAAAAGAAAAGTTTATTTTAAAAAAAACAAAACAAAAAACCCCCCACCAAAAACACGAACTGTAGGCGCTGGTTTCAGTGCCAGTCTTCCTGCACCTACCAGCTTCTGGTCCAGCTTGCGAGATGCTGCCGCCTGGTGAAACGGGCTCCATCTCCATAAGGCCTCAGCCAGTCTCCACAAGCCCTGCAGATTACACACAAGGGAAAAGTTTGGATCATTTAGATCAGGAATCCCTTCCAGCTTGATGCATTATTTTATCCCGCCTGTAGTAAATAAAAGAATAGTGAATGAGTGAAATATTCCACTATGTATCACCTGTATGCCTTTTTATTTACCAACATATTTATTACATTTTTAACACAAAACAAACAAAAAGACATACAACAGCCTGGCCTGATTGAGAAAACCTCAATCAGGCCAACAAAGTACACAGTTATCATAATGAAAAAAGGCTATGTTAATTTAAAAAACACAAGAAAACCTTCAATAAATGATAAAGAACCATTCTCTACTCTCCGATCCAAATACTTCCCTTCAAAAATTTCAAATTTAAGTGTGTCATTCAGTTCAGTGACTCAGATGCACTGGAAACCATTGACCTGCTGGATCACTGCTCTGCACCCACATGTCTTCAGACTGTTTTGGTTTGCTTCGAGTCCTAGAACGAGTGTGCAAACACACTGATGATAGAAAAAATAAAAAAATAAAAAATCCCCCCCCCCCCCCAAAAAAACAGGAGTATCCCAGGAGACAAAGCCTTTCAGGCAACCACAATAAGTGCAATGTGTGTTTGTGAAACACCCACGAGTCTTTTATAGCAGCACCAGGGCACAAAAGCCACACAACCGCTTCACTTTGCTGAATTTCTAGTTTCGTGTTTACACTTTCTGCCTCAACAAGACTACCTTTTATCCTTTCAAAATGCAGGCTGGACATAGGAAAAGGACGGGCTCCTTTGATTCCAGAAATATGAAAAGTTTGTACGCCCTTCATTCGACACAATGCAGACACACTTCTGTTTTATTTCTCGCTTCCTAGGAGTCTGGATTCCTAGCACAGTAAGATATACGATAAACTGAGACGACGAGCCTCTGGCTTTTTGGTATGTTGTAACGTATTTTTTCATGCGCGGCTAAAAGTCTAAAAACCAAATCCAACCCGTGTACTAGTCATGAATAGGATTTTCTTTTCACTAATCTGCTTAGTGTTGCTTAGTGGTATCAGTGAAACGCTTTGTTAAAAGAATAGGACTCATTTTGAAAGATGTTTGCGGCCTGGAGGCTTTGGTTCTTGTTCTGCTAATGGTACAAAAAAAAAAAAGGAGGCTAGCCTGGAGGGTAGCGTGATAACATCATCTGAAGTGTGCATGTGCTCCAGTTTACAGCAGAAGCAGGGGGTTATTGATCCGACATGGGCAGCCAGGCCACTCTGACCCTTTTTCTCTGGGGATGAAAAAAGACAAGCCAAAGTGTTATTAGTCTAAAGGCCGCGGTCATATTGATTACTGATCAGAGAGTGAGTCTGACCCATACAGTCATAGTGCATACAGTCTAACCCAGACTGTATGCACTGCCAGTGTGGACCACAACTCCGTTCACTCTGATTCTTACTATCAATATAACCATGCCTGTACTTTCACTGCAGCTTCAGTCTTATTGGTGCTCATCACTAGTCGTCTCACAGGTGTGGAAAGTATAATAAACACCTGAAATACCTGTGGCTTCTGCATTAACAGCAACGTGTAGTTCTCAGGTTACAGTGCAGGGTTTGCAGCTATGATGTACCTGTGGTTCAGATTTAACACAGAAGCATAAATGCACTGTTGACTGTCTCCGTGGCTGTGAGTCAGCTGCCTCCAAACGTGCTGTGTTTGCAATAACCATCCTCAACTTCTTAAATATCCTCCAGACAAACAGCCTCCATATAACAGTGATTAAAAACACAAAACAAATTCTGAATATAGTAAAAGCAAAACTAAAATTAAAGATTTTCAACAATATAAAAACAAAACTGAAATGACCAAACTAACTGAAGGTAAACTCAAAGCAAGCCTCAAAATGAAACTGAAAGAAAAGCTCATTTGAAAATGCAAAATTATAACAACTCTGGCAACACAGAAATAGATCAACAGTTTAAACTGTGAAAATGTCTCTAAGAAGTTGGGACAGAGCTGTGTTTACCACTGTGCAGCATTCCCTCTTCTTTTAAAAACAGTCTGTAAACATCTGGGAACTAAACATCTGCTGGGCTTTCGGGAGAGAAATGTCCTGTTCTTGTCTGATAGAGGATTCTAGCTACTCAACAATCCTGGGTCTTCTTCTGGGTATTTTTCCCTTCACGATGCTCCAGAAGATCTGGATTACAGGCAGACTAGTTCAGCACTCTGACGTCATGATGTTGTAACAGCTGCAGTACGTGGCTCAGCATTGTCTTGCTGAAATATGAAAGGTCTTCCATGAAACAGACTGGAACTTGGTGAACTTCTTTAATAAGAAACTCTGCCTTACTTAGATGCTCTTTCTCATTCCCAGTCATGTCACTGACCTGTTGCCAATGAACTGAATTATTTGCAATATGTTCCTCAAGCTGTTTCTTTTTAGTACAATTTCCTTTTCCAGCCTTTTGTTGCTTCCATCTCAACATTTTGAGACATGTCGCTGTCATCAAAATTTTAAATTATTTTTCCTAAAATGGTCAATTTTTTCAGTTTAAACATTATGCAATCTATGTTCTACTGTGAATAAAATAAGGCTTTATGGGATTTTACAACACCCAACTTTTTTTGGAACTATGGTTGTATTTGGACCTATAATTAAAGTAAGGAAGCACAATAAAGAAGTACATGAGAGGGAAGCATTATTCATTCATCAGTAGTGTAACTTCGGGAATAATGCCACCTCAAAAACAGAATAAACAAACAGCTTATTTTTCAGAATCTTTAAACATGCTGTGCATTTACCCCGTGTCAGGGTCAGGATTTTACTGTAATGAGATCTGTCTATGTGGTCGAATCGTTTTTGCTTCAGCTCCAGCTTTATCTGGACTCCAGGAAACGGATCACGGAGGAACAACCAAAAAGCTTTCCTGCCTGATCTGAGTCCCTCATCCTCCTTAACTCCTTAGAACAACAGTGCACTGCAGGGAGGAAGCATGACACATACGGAAAGTTCCTGAACACCATTTCCCATTTCAGGAGGAGGGGAGGCTGAGTTATGTTGTCCTGAGCTTCCCATCCTCAGACTGAATCACAGGCTGCTCCAAACCGCAGGCATTTACGGTTAGCATGATGAAAGCACCGTTAAAAATTCAGGAGTTTAAATCTTTTAATTGCAGAAAAAAAAAGCCCGTAGCACACATGTGAGCATCAGCGCACACACACAGGCTGTAAACGGACGCTCACAGAGGCAGGAATTACGTCAGGCAGAAAGCAGCGTGTCAGTAATCGCATTCAGGCGTTCTCTTCTGAGAATCAGAGCAGCAGCAGGGAGAGAAAAATATACCTGAATCTGTGTGCAGGAAGGCCTGCTCTCAATGTCTGACCAAAGTGAAACATATAAACACAACTCACGCAGCCGCCGTCTGTGGACGACTGCATGTCAATATATGCGAGGAGTCAATATCCAGATCAATTACTTTCTGTCTGACTGCACAAACGTGCACACATGCTGCATGGTCAGGGCTGCAGAAAGCATGGTTAGAGCAACAACCTAACCTGATGAGGGCTTATTTGGCAATGAATAAGAGGTTTTATGTGACCTAAAACTTAATGTGCAGCCTATCTGAGCTCTAACAGAGAGCTGGTGTCAGAAACTGATCCACGTAAAGCATGCTGCAGTGTTTGGCTCGTAATATGTTCTGAAAGGGCAAACAGATTTTTCTCAGTTTTCTTTCTTTTTCGGGTCCATTGTTATTAATGTTAATAAGGATATTGTTAAATCTTATTGCTATTGCTATTTTTTCATTAATTAGAGGCAAATAAAAGGAAAGGTTCCACCATCTGAACAGTTTATATCTAATAAAAAAAAATTAACCTTTTTTGGACTTTTAATACCTTAAAGATCTTAACTTTTTCTCATTTTTCACTATTTTCAGACACTTTACAGACCAATGAATAAATGAAATGATCCAAAAATAAAACAAGAAATATTATTTTTGTTAATAATTTCTGTAATATATTTAATATATATGTAATTTCTTGTGTTTTATGTAATGTATTTTCCTTCTATGGATCATGAGTGTGCAATAAAGATTAACTGACTGTAAGGTCGGAGCAGAGATGGTGGATGTCAAGCAGTAAAAATTTATTTTAAGCTGAATCTGTGTTCCATTCACTCAACCATGTAACACATTTTTGTTTAACAAATGGCCAGAAGTGAGATTACAAAAGCACAGACTACTGTTAATTTGTGCATTTATTTCATTTTCAGACATTTTATAGACCAATCAACCAGGTAAATAATCAACAAAACAGAAATTAAGAATTATTCCTAAACTCCAATATCCTATTTTAAAACTAACTTAACATTGGATTTTACTCTGACTTTGTAAGATTTTTTCCACAGAGGAATGACGCAAAACTGTTTTTTATACATTTTAAACAAACTAATTATGTTCTTCAGCTAACAAACACATTGCTTCAAAGATCCCTGTGGTTTTTTCCCACCCTTTTTGAAGAATGAATAACTGCTTTTATGTTCTTTGTCACTCATGGATAGTGTTTTGATAACAAGTTCTATCTGCAAAGCCTTTTATTGTATTTTAAGATCATGTCTGTGTCTGGTTTGTGTGTCACTTGGGAGCAACGTGTTAGAGGTTTGATTTAGATCAAGTGGTTGGTAGTCTGGTGTTTCTGGGAGAGGATGTGGGGAACTCACTGAGGTTTTCTGTGGGTCTTCACCGGGAGAGGTGAGGTCTCCCTCTTGCTCGCCATATTCCTCCTCCTGTGATGCCGTCGGACATGCCTCAAAGTCTGTGTGCCCTAGATCCTGCAGATACTGGAAAAGAGGAGAGTTCTGCAAAGAGAGAAAGAAAGAGACCGGTTAAGGAGGGGGGAAATTGCATAAAACAGAGCCGGACGGATGAAGACTGGGAGAAGGAGAGGAAATGTGATGATTAGATTAATCAGCTGGATTCAGGGTGAGCTGACACTCATCCCGATTTTTGCCCCAGTTTGTCTTGCCGTGAATAAAAAGACGAGGGAAAGGCAGAGACTTTCCTTCAGCTGAGTCTCCACCCTCTCTCCCATGCACCTTACTTCTCTACTCTGGGAGGATGTGAATCTGGAAATCATCTCACACTCACACAGATGTCAGCAGGCACCTAGTTCTTCTCTCCTCGAGTCTAAGCACAAGTTGTCATGTTATAATCCTGTCCTGTCAGAGAGGTATAAACAGAGGTATCGCTGCCTGCTTTAAGAAAGCTCAGAAGCAAATCAGCCATGCAGTAAGCAGAAAAATATCCCCCTGCTAAAATTTGCCCAAACGATGTCTGACCCAGTTCTCCTCCCCAGCTGCTCCTCTGCTGCCCAGCTGCAGCTCTGATAAGCCAACATAAAAACGCATATAGCACCAGCCTGGGCAGACGGTTAAACAAATATTAACTGCCACTCACATGCATGGTCACACGAAGTCGCAGCTCATGTTGTCATCATCCTGGATGTAGAGGTGTCTGTGTCATTTTTCAGAACCGACGCATTGGATGTGGTCATCCCCACCCCACCTCTTAGTAGTGATGAAACACCAACAAACAATGCGCACAACTAGCCCGGCTCAGCCCCTTCTCATGACCACCAAAGCTCCTTGGCAGGAACACGGTTAAGCAGCCAGCCAAATATGTGGAAATGCTTAGGATTGGCAGTACATGGCAACGGGGCAAACGACAGGACTGATACCTAGCTCGGCTAGCTAATGAACTGGGCTCATAGCTCCTATATTTAGCCCAGAACTCAAGCGGTATGACAAAGCATCGTTTGCAAGTTTTGCTAACAAACAGCGGTGGTAATACGTACCTCAAACACCACATCTTCGTCAAACTCCTCAGTCATTGCTCTCCGCCATCAACACACAGCCCGTTTAGCATTCTGAAGTTGTAGGCAACAGTAATCAGGGTAGGAGCAGCGGCTGAGAAGTTAGTTGTTAGCCGGTTGCTAAAGCTCGCCTACAACTTCCATAATGCCCCTGTGTCTTCCAAACGCCGAAAACGAACGTTCGGCTCGATTCGCTGTGGAGCGCCTCAGGTGGTCACGAGAGGTAGTGTGGTTTCCCATCCGTTAATGCAAGGGGGCACAGGAGAGTGACGTTTTCGAAAATTAGCGCGCAATAAACGGAAGTTATCTTCAAAATAAAATTCTTCATGGTTTTAACACTTCAGAGTGCTAAGATTTTCAGCAAAACAACTGTAATTGCGATATATTTTAATGAACTCGTATGTTTGAAGACAATGTGCTAACATATACGCTTTACTTCACAATTTAATTTTCTATACGTCTTTTTTGAAATGTAATGTATTTTGTAAACTAGAACCGGAAATCTGTTGTTTGTTATGTCCAATTTTGGATTTACGCAGTTGAAGGAAAAGCACCGTGGCTGAAAACTTGGAAAAATGGGAAAAGTAGCAGGCGTTAAGACTTTATCCGCGCATCCGCTGGCGAGATAAGGAACCACAGAGATGGATCTGCATGTTTTACCCACGGAGCGGATTTCACGCTGACAATAATGTCGAAGGAGGAAAAAACGCAGATTTTCTCGCAATTCCATTGAAAGTAAATTTACTCATGGAGAGAGGAGCAAGTCGGGAGTCATGAGCACAGGTTTGTGTCGTGGGGGAGCTGTAAAAAAATCTGCTTTGCAAGCGCTTTTTGTGGCAATAAAAGTAAATGTAATGTCCTTTAGTTTATTCGTGATACTTTTTCAGAAAGGAATGGTCAATTTCCACGCTGTAGCAGTCGGTAGCACCACTCTATTTTTATCCAGCCAGAGTTAATTACAGTTTTTCTTAATAACAGCTTCCAAAAAGACATAAAAGTGAACTGTTCCGACCTCAGTTTGAGTGCTTTGTAAAAACTCAGTGAAAAACAGCAGTTTCTTTTTGTTATCTAAATCTCTGTTGCAGCTGGAGGGGGTTAAATCCTTTGTCTCAAAACATCTGTCCTGCTGTTCCTGAAACATGTCGGACTTAATATCAAGCTGCAGCCCAAACCTCTCACGAAAAGCAGCAAACATGTCTCTGGATGAAAGTCTTTTCATTTCATTAGGGGGTTATGATTTTTAAACGTTTTAATAAAGATGCCTGGCGTTGTCTTACACATTCCGTTTTAAAACATGCGAATTCAAAGTTGCTTCCTTTATAAATATGGTTGTGTGTCTTCCAAAGTGTAGTTTATGACTTTACATGCTGTTGTTGCATACGCTGACAGATTCGGCTCATAGATAAAACACCAAGAAACAATAAGATTAAAAGTTGCGTATCCACACTCTCCTCACCAACACCGCCATCCATCGTGGGGTTTTTCTTAAGTTTGGGTGAAGCACTTCGCAAAGTTTACGTTTACTAACATGAAGTGTGCGCCGAATTGAAGGGTGGTTCTCGCTGATCAGAAAAAAAATCAATCACTATTTATTACTAGTTATTAGTGGTTGCAGTCACAGCGAATTAATGTTTTGCGATGTTTTTTGAAGGGAATTTGGTTGGAGCCAGGCTCTCAGCTGCAACCGGAGAGCGGTTTTTGATCGTTGGCCTTTTCCGAAACATCCGCTCGATGACTCGACTTCTCGTGGTGTCGGCCAGCCAACAGTTTGAACCAACAGAGCGGAAAATATAGCCTACAATCCTAATTCAGAGGGTTTAAAAAAAATAATTAATGAATATACTCTTTTTTTCTTTTTTAACCTTTATTTAATCAGATTATTTCCTAATAGAATTAGGAATGCTACGCAAGGATTTGTTTTTTCAGGAATACAAACTGTCAGGAAGAAGAGTAGGAAATGCTCTTGAGTACACAGGTCTATCGACAAATAAGAATCAGCTGTGACTTATTTAAGGACAAATTGGACTAAGAAGAGATAATACAGTAAAAGCCAAGGTTATTATAGTGGACTGATACAACATTAAACAACAACACTGAACATTTTCAAACAGAAATATAAACTGAACTGATAGAGAAATAAATAAAATATTTTAAAAATTATCAGAAAATGCAAACTATGATAAGAAATCTTGTCCAGCCATACCAAATGTGTCAGAAATTAAGCATGTATGAATCAAATAATCTAGATTTGCTGCCACATTCAAACTTTTGATACGTCAGTTCACACTCATAAGTAAATACTTTGTTATAAAGGGGAAGATGGTACAAAATAGATGAAAATTACTCATTTCCTATCTTCGCCCTGTCAGTGACCTTGTGACCTGATCTTGCAGCTGCCTGTGCTTACATTAGAGGAGGCATGGCTTTTGTGTCTGACACTCCCTCTCTTTCTAACACACAGGTGTAAAGAAGCCTCCATTAGCTCCCAAACCTAAACTCCCCGTCACTACCAAACCTTCACCCCCGCCCGTCGCTCCCAAACCGGGACTCATTTCTCAGCCTTTGGCGGTCTCCCAGCCCTCCCCTTCCACTCTGAAGAGGGCAAAACCGGCTGTTGCCCCCAAACCATGCATCCCAAAATCCTCCGCTGCCTCTTCTCCCCAGGTTTCACCCCCACCGCCACCCAAGCCTGCTGAACTGCTTATCCCATCTCAGGAACAGCAGGAGACTTTAGATGATGGCCTCAATCTTCTCAACTCCAAAAACGGGATATTATCCGAGGCTAGCAGACGTGAATCGGATTACATCATTCCCACCTGCTCCTGTGGGCTCCGGGACTGTACACAGTGTCAGCCCCTGGAAAATGGGAGCACATCTGAGGCTGGGGGACATTCACACAAAGAGGTGTTAGAGAATGGCGTTTCCAAAAAGGGCTTTGTGGGGTCAAAGCCACGAAAGGGTGGAGAAAATCAAGAGGAGGGAATACCTGAAGATAAGGGTGAAAGTGTGCAGATTAGCAAAAAGCCCAGGGGTAAACCTCAGAGACAGAAACACCTTGATAGGGGACCGGTAAGCAAGGAGGTACAGAGGACTGAGGAGCAGGAAGTAACTTTAAAAAATCAGGAAAGCCCTGCTGCTGAGCCTGATGTCTCTAAAGTATCGACGGAAGCCCAAAACACACACTTGAAGTCAGCCTGTGATGTCATAGGTGGCATCATTGTCTTCTCAAGCATCGTTCCTCTTGAATCGCCTACAGAGCACTCTGAAAGGAGCAACACTGTCAGCAGAGTGTCTCCTACCCGGTCACACCCTGATCTGCAGGTCCCCGCTGCTCCTAGCAAGCCTCTCCCAGTCCCTCAGCCTCGTAAACTTAAAAAGCCGGCCTTGGTGAGGCAGGATGGTCTGGAGGGTGGTGCTCAGGAGCAGTTTGTGGAGGAGGAGAAACAAAGGACTGAGATGAAGGAAGCTGAGGGGAAACTAGCTGCTCTGTCTCTCAGTACAGAGAGCGAGGAGCTCAAACCGGACCCATGTGATGACGGTTCACCCCCAAAAGACTCAGGTTTAGGAGACGATGAGGCTGACGCGCCTGTCCCGCCTCCTCGGCAAACCTCTCTGTCACCTCATCTCCACAGGTCAGTCCGCATGAACCCCAATCTTAACAAAAACAACTCCCACTCCTTAGACCTGCTCTCACAGCCTGACTCTGTGAGCCACAGTAAAGAGGGCGAGGCGCGCCGGGCAGAGGAAGATGAGGAGGACGGGTACGGCGACTTTGAGCGGTACCCCATCAGTCATAGCCTCCCTAAACAGATCAAACTCAGCTGTCACCCTCCTCTGGCGAATGACAGGAAAGCTTCCTCCGCCGAGGAGGAACAGTCGCCGAGGGCGCCACCAAGAAAACCGCAGAGATACAGCCTACCCGCACCTCCTCCGCCTTCCATCTGCCCTCCTGCACCTCCACATGCTAACACCCCAATGAGGGAGCTGCCCGCTCCTCCTCAGGAGAAAACAAGCTGGCGCTTCACGCGACCCTGCGTGACCTTCTTCAGCCGACAGATACCCACCAGGAGCAGCGTGCCGCCTAAGAGCCGAGCCCCGGTGCTGGGGGGCAAGCAGAGGGCGCAGTCTTTCTCTGCAGCTGACCTGGCAACCCGGGCCAACTCTCCAAAGAGGAGCCTCTCTTTCCGGAAGCTGCTGGAACTCCGGCTGTCAGTGAAGATGCTGCCAAAGCTGCTTGCCAAGGGAGGGCAGTCCCTGGACTGCACCAGCGTCGAGTCAAACCGGGGGAAGAGGAGCCTGGAGAGGCCCAGTAGCTGCATAGGGGAGGCTGATATTTGCGGAGAAGGAATAGAAGGCTCGGCAGAGTATGAGAACGTCCCGCTCTATGAGGAAATCCCGGAGTACATGAATCTGCCGTTTCACAGTGCCAGGCTGGGCTGGCCTCATGACCCAGATGCCGCTGATGCAGACATCTACGAGGTGCAGGATCCATACCACAGATGTCATGAACATGAGTATGAGAGGTACGCTGCTTTATTCATCAATTTTTTCTCAGCTATTTTAAGTTCCAGTTGATAGAAGCAGTTTAAGAGAGAGTCAGGAAGGTGGAGGGAGAAGGAGTCAAGGTGGTGACACAGTTGTTTTTCTGTTTAAGTCTTTATCTCTTGCATACTGATTTTGTTGATAGTCGATCACTGCTGCCAATCTCAGTCTGCATGCTATTTCAAAAGAGATTTTTAATCTCAAGAGTCAGATTTTCCTGGTTGACTGGCTTTTAGGGATCGAACCCAAGCCACTGCAGAGGACTCGGACTCAGTACACACTCTACCAAGTGAGCCTCATGATCGTTTATTTCTGATTCTGGTCATTAGGGGGATTTATTTTAGAAGGATTATAGTAGGTTCATCCTCAGCAGTTTAGCTCTTCTAGCCCTCAGGAGGGCTGGTTTTGATCCTAAAACATGGAGGAAGAAAAGATACTAATTTATCTTGTTATTCCTAATATCTTCGCTGTATATATTCAGATGACAAAAACATGGTTGTTTATAAATGATTAATAACTGAATGATATATACATACATATAGGGTTAGGGTTAAGTTATCTTAAATTATTAACCAATGAAATCAGTACATGCATTGATTTCTTTGGTCAGTAATGTAAGGTCCCAATTGTAATACAAACTGTGTCCTCCTGGATTCATATCTTGGCTGTTAATTAAAATTTACCTGCAGGCTGACGGCAGAACTTTGACATATTTCAACTCAGACTGCTGCCATCATAATATTTTGTTTATATTTTTAAAAACTATCTATATGTATTTTTACTCAATACAGGAATGATTAACAACGCCCACAAAACAGAATTTTCCATAAAATGTAGCAGCTCTGTTAAGCTTTATGTCTGTGACATTTCTTTACTCCTAATTCTTCATCCTGTATTTAGCGGTGACTTGTACAAAAATCATGTTGTGGATACAGATTTTGGTGAAGTTACATACATGACATGTGAAAATGCAACCAGAGAACATAACATCTCATTCGTACTAGGATAGTGAAATTAACATAACATAGAGGAAAATCAGAAGAACTGGGATTTAATATAAATCTTTTTTTTTAAACCGTAGAGATGCTAATAATCGCTGTGTGTGTGATGATGCTTGTGAAAAGTTTCATTCAGACTAGCTCAACCGTTAAGGAGGAGATAGCGTACATAGATACATAGATGTATACATGCATACACTGTCATTATAATAAGATATGTAGAGAAAATGTGCTAAAATACCCTCACATACACCCTGACTTACATGACGAATAATGACGTAGGTAATTACCAGGTGGGTTAACCCCTCTCGGGACCTCCCCAAGGACATGCCCACATGTTTTAGGTCATGAACCTAAAAAATTTCTAAATGTATTTACAGCTTTATAAAAACTTTATCAAGTCTTATCATGTTTGGAAAAAAAATTAGTTGTAATTGTACAAAAGCATACAAAAAATGGTTACACGGTTATATATGATAAAATGTACATTATTGATGGGATATCAATATTTAATTGGAAAATATCAGTGCTGTCAGCTTTAATCTCGTTAAAATGACATTAACGCCATAACCGCATTAACGCGGCAAATCTCCTTTAGTGAGTTAACACGGATCGCCCCGTGCGTGGGGCTCTACGGCGTCAACGCGTTAGCCCTGTGCAGTCCCACCACACGCAGAAGTATGTGGTCTCAGACTACCATTTCTTATTAGTTTTTGATTAACTGTGAAATTATTAGGTTCACAATCACAAAGCAGAAAGTCCTAAGTATTTATCTCTATTGATTAAAATTATTTTTTAATCCTCTTTTTGTCTGTTAGCTCTTTTTTCCTCTCTTTCATCATCTTTCTGAAGTGATACTGCAGAGAAAAGATGTTTTATAGTGTGAGATAAGAAGGGCATCTTTATACCAGGAACAATAGAATGCTTTTCTTTGTCCATATGGGAAAAAAGGACCTGCAAATTGATGTAGGCCGAGCTCTTATTACTGTCCTGTAATACCAGGTGAGTCACGGCTTCATTGCATGAACCGCCAGTGTGCAGCAGGTTGGACAGGTGAAACGAGCGGTTTGTGTTCAAGAGCATGTGAAAGTCAACCTTTGAGGCAGCCAGACATTGAATTTGAATAGAGCATTGATGTGCAGCAGGTCAGCCTGTTTTCCTGTGGGTTATTTTCAGTGGCCAGAGCAGGAAATGTCTGAGAATCGCAGAAACGCCACACAGCTCTCTAGAACAGGGAAAATAAACCTCTAGCAACCACCAGCCTCCTTTCTCCTCCTCTGCCTGCCCGCCCTCGCACCATGTTTAGCCTCTTCTTAACCTCATCACTCCATTTTTCTCCTTTGCTTGCCTGGGAGAAAAAACTGTAGTGAGTTTGTTCTCATCCTGAGTACATGGTAAGTAATTTCACACTCGTGGAAAAGCAGAGTTTGCAAAAAGAGCCACATAAGAGATGTTTTAAAGAGAAGTATTTATGTAATAAGAGGTATAAAAAATGAAAAAGGTAGACAAATATGGGACATGATTTATTGTGGGAAGATTAACAACTAGTGAATAAATTGTGACAAAATGCCTTTAAGCAAGTTTGCAGTTCTGGACAAAACTTTACATGCACTCAGCATGGGTGTAAATGTCATGGTAATTTGGGCTTTTAGTTATTTATTTGAATTGTTCTTTTTCCACAGTGGAATGTTTGTACAGTAAGCATCTTTAATGACTTTAGAAGACAAGAATTAGGTGCACAAGTTTGAATTTAACTTCAGTTTTCTCTAATCAGCTTCTGGCATAATTCTGGTTGGATATTTCACCACTCGTCTTGGTAAATTTAGTAGAGTTTGTTTAAATTGGTTGGTTTCCTGGCACAAACCTGGTTTTTAAGAATATGTAAAAAAATTTCACTATTGTTGAGGTTGAGGCTTTGGGAAAGGCATTAGAGAAGCGTAATGTCAGCCTGGTTTATCCATTCTGAAACCAGTTCCTTTGTGTGTGGGATCGGTGTTCAGGTTTCCATTGTCTGGCTGTTGATCTGAGGTGAACTTAAATAATTTGGAAGTAGTGCTCCTTCTTCATAATTCCATCCAGTGGTGTTTTGCTGTCAGTACCACTGACAGCAAAACACCACCACCATGCTTGACAGCTGGTAAAGTGTTCTTAGGTTTGAAAGCCTCACCTTTATTTGTCCAAACATACTTCTTGGCATTGTGGCCAGTTAGCTTAATCTTTGTCACGTCTGACCATAAAAATTTTCTCCAGAAGGCACTTGGCTTGTCTCTATGGGCAGATGTACATTTTAGTCGATTTTGGAGCAGGAGCTTTTTTCCCAGTTATTACCCTCTTAGTACATGTAAAACTGGCTTCACTGTGGACAGTGATGCTGGTGTTCTATTAGATTTCAGTTTATGGTAGGCTTGAACCTTGATGGTTCCTGGGTTGTTTCTGAACATCCAAATGAATTTCTTCTCGTCTGAGGATGATAGTTTGGGTCTTCTTCCAGACTTCAGCAAAGCGTGGACACATCTGAATGACTTGTCGACTTATGGTCGACTTATTGTATTTTTCTGTCGACCTTAATATTCTATAAGAATGATTAGAGCATGCTATAGGTATTACAGGTACTGCGCTGCAGTGGTTTGTATCATATCTATCTAATAGACTCCAATTTGTTCATGTAAATGGCGATTCCTCTTCACACACTAAAGTTCATTATGGAGTTCCACAGGGTTCAGTGCTAGGACCAATTCTTTTTACATTATACATGCTTCCCTTAGGCTGTATCATCAGAAGCCATAGCATACATTTTCACTGCTATGCAGATGGCACCCAACTCTATCTGTCCATGAAGCCAGATAACACACACCAATTAGTTAAACTGCAGGAATGTCTTAAAGACATAAAGACCTGGATGGCCTCTAATTTTCTGCTTTTAATTTCAGATAAAACTGAGGTTATTGTAGTCATCTCTGAAAATCTTAGAAATATGGTATCTAACCAGATTCTTACTCTGGATGGCATTACCTTGGCCTCCAGTAACACTGTGAGGAACACTGGTGTCATTTTTGACCAGGATATGTCCTTCAATGCACATATTAAACAAATATGTTAGACTGCTTTCTTCCATTTGCATAACATTTCTAAAATTAGAAATATCCTGTCTCAGAGTGACACTGAAAAACTAGTTCATGCATTTGTTTCTTCTAGGCTGGGCTACTGTAATTCATTATTATCAGGATGTCCTAAAAACTCCCTGAAAAGCCTTCAGTTAATTCAAAATGCTGCAGCAAGAGTACTGACAGGGACTAGAAAGAGAGAGCAGATTTCACCTATATTGAATGCTCCCTGTTAATTCCAGAATTGAATTCAAAATCCTCCTCTTCACATACAAGGTCTTAAATAATCAGGCCCCATCTTATCTTAATGACCTTATAGTACCATATCACCCCATTAGAGCACTTCGCTCTCGCACTGCAGGCCTACTTGTTGTTCCTAGAGAATTTAAAAGCAGAATGGGAGGGAGAGCCTTCAGTTTTCAGGCCCCTCTTCTATGGAACCAGCTTCCAGTTTGGATTCGGGAGACAGACACTATGTCTACTTTTAAGATTAAGCTTAAAACGTTCCTTTTTGCTAAAGCATATAGTTAGGGCTGGACCAGGTGACCCTGAATCCTCCCTTAGTTATGCTGCAATAGGCATAGGTTGCTGGGGGATTCCAATGATGCACTGAGTATTTTTCTTCAGTCACCTTTCTTAGTCACTATGTGTTAATAGACCTCTCTGCATTGAATCATACTTGTTATTAATCTCTGGTTCTCTTTCACATCATGTCTTTTATCCTGTCTTCCTTCTCTTTCCCCAACCAGTCGCGGCAGATGGCCGCCCCTCACTGAGCCTGGTTCTGCCGGAGGTTTCTTCCTGTTAAAAAGTACTTTTTCCTTCCCACTGTCGCCAAAGTGCTTGCTCATAGGGGGACGTATGATTGTTGGGTTTTTTTCTGTTTGTATTACTGTAGGGTCTTTATCTTACAATATAAACCGCCTTTACGTGACTGTTGTGATTTGGCACTGTATAAGTAAAATTGAATTGAATTGAACTTGTACTTAAATACTGTTGTTTAAACTCACGATCTCAAAATCTGCAGTTGTTTAGAAATGGCTCGAAGAGACTTTTCCAGCTTGTGTAAATCTACTCCTTCTTATGTTTTCACTGATTTCTTTGGACTTTAAATGAGCTCACTGGTCAATCCAACGAGTCCTGCAAAGAGAAACTACCAGTTGTAGTCAGTCATGGTCACTAACAAGAAGTTGATAGGCTTTGGGCTTGTTAAATTAAAAGGCATATCACGTCATTAACACAACATTCATAACATAAAAGATTAACTTCAAAACCAAAAATACTTTGTTGGCCACATGGAGCACCTTCTTTGTCTCAGTGTTTCCCATTCATTGTCTATGAAAGCAGCTGTGCAGTGCATTCCTGTGGGGTTGTGCTGCATTTTGAATGATGCAAGGTTAAATTTTCCCACTCCTCATTTGCATAAAGTTGAGATCTAGGCTTTTTTATGCAAAAAAGAAATCTTCTACATAATGCCTCTCGGGCCCTTTTCTGTCTTTTTGTCTTTTAGAACATCTTTTCCTTTACTTTCCTCTTCCATAAAAGTCCAGCTTCACTCCCTGTGAGGCTGTGGCAGATTCCTCTCACCTCACTTTGATTTATTAATTTAAGTTATAATCTAAGTTAAAGTTTAAGGAAATCCACTTAGCTTTCTTGTTCTACTCCACTAGTTTCTGTGTAACTGTGATCTCTATTTTCTTCTCATAAGCGAGCAGCCCTACTATGTTGGTTTTGTTTTTGAAATTCAGTTTCGACATCCTACGTGAGACTTTCATCCAGTCATGTGCAGAACAGCATTTGCACAGCTGATTGAGGCTAAAAATGATGCAAAGCAAATCTCAGGCAAGATAACCCCTAGATTGCTTTTAGGGTGTCATTAGCCTTGATAACTTATAAACTTCATATGATTTTAAAGGAAAAATCAGGATGAACTGATTATCATCTGTGAATAAATTGTGTTAATTGGTAAAACTCTCAACAATCTAGCTAGGCATATATATATTAAAAAAAAAAAAAAAAAAAAAAAAAAAAAACCATAATACAGGGGTCCCAGAATTGAGCCCTGTGGGATACCACAGGACAAAGTAATTAGATAAGTCTCCAACAGAGGCAATGAGCCTTTAATCTAAGCCTTTTATCCAGGCCTTGTGCCTGTTTCCTCTGTTCATACAGGAGATCATGTCAGGACACCTTTGCTAACTCTGAGGTAGACTGTTGTGAAAGTGGTCTTCTAAACAATTAAGATGTGCTCTGCGTCTTAATTCTGTCTGGTATGCAGAGCAGTCCGCCGGGTGTTTGTGTGTCAGAGAGGAAAAAAGAGGGAGCGAGTGAATCTGTAGTGTTTCCCAGGCATCCGAGCCTGTTAAGTTTATGTAAGTAGCCCCGGGCTGTAAACAAGTGGCGCTCTGTGCCTGACCAAGTATGCTGGAGCGCTCGACTACAGAGAAAGCATAAGGGAGAGAAAAGCAGACAAAGAAGGAGGTAGAGTCAGTGGGAATTGAAATTTAGGTAACAGAGACACATAAGAAAAGCAAGGAAGTGGGCAGAGTGGGCTATTCGTGGTGGGAGTGAAGGGAGATCACCATTTATTTCCATACCCCACACCCCAACATCCGCAAGACTTTGCACAAAGATTAGGGTAGGAACTGACAGCAGGACACGGAGGATGAGACAAAATCAGGACGCTTTAAACCCTTCTGTTCTGAAGTCTCAGACAGGTTAATTCTACAACAGAGACTGCAAGAGCCAGATCAAAACATTAGCAGCACAAACACATGTTGCTGCTTGTACTAACCTGGCACACAGCGCTGTTTGTGGGAATACCCGAGCCAGCATGTTGTTTCATTGGTAGCCGTAGGGCTGATAAAAGTGCAATGAGGAGAAAGACAGGTCTCAAAAGTATAATCACTTTTCAAATGCACATTATGTACAGCTGGGTGTTATAGAGGTAGGTCTGGGCAATTAATCAGTTCTAGTTTTGGCCAAAATGACTAAATGGGAGTCTTAAGATAAAGTGAACTCTCCAGGTTTTATAGTTGGGATCTTAGAACAAGTATTAGTCAGTTCTCGTCATCACCAGATACCCCACGATACAATATTATCAAAATACCTCACTCATAATACAATATTATTGCAATTTTCAACATTTTGCAATATGTGGAGTATTCCAATAATGTATCTTATAATTTATCACCATTTTCTAACTGAAAGTTATGTCCTCAAACTTTGTCACTATCTGTTTTATCCAATAAGATAAAGATGTCTCACTTCTGTTATTTTTTTGTTGCAAAATGAGTTTGTCAATCAAAAGGTTTTAGTGACCAATACTGTCACTAAAACCTGCTATATGAAGGAGTCAGTCTGCAATTTAGTGGGGTCAAGTTGGTAATTACATGCAATCTTTTTCTGATAATACATCAATTAATTGTGATAAATCATTGAAAATCACATATCTGTTGCTGTGTACATAGCCAGAAATTCACATTTAACTATTACATTTATACTCAGTAACCTTCTGGTTCTATAGAAATATAACTAAAAAACAGCCAGCTGGCAGCCAGTTGAGTCAAGTCTGTTTGCAGAAAGGTTGCCTCTTATCAGGCGACATGTACAATTGTGAGTGTGCAACATGCTCAAAGCTCTGGGCAACCCATTTAATCACTACAAGTTGCAATCAGTTGCATAATGTAAAAAAAACAAAACAAAACACTACAATCACCAGGTAGCCACCTTTTTTTGTAGATGCAAGGAGGTTGCTGTCCAATTTATGCTTGCTCTGATTCAGGAGGTAGCTTTGTCAAGCTAAGTGTGTCCAGTTTTATATGTTTTTGTTTAGTTGATTTAATATGAGTTTGCTCAGTGTGATCTCAGGATGGTGGTGCAGGAGTGGTGGTATTTTAATTTTTTAAATAAAATATTCATATTTGGTGTCCCTGTATTAGTACAACATCACAATACTACGCTGTATCAACTATGAACTAGTCCGATTTTGGGATTGTGCAACAGTTGGCTGTCAACTTTGTTTCTCTGTTGCTTGCAGACGAGCATTTGCCTTTGCAAGATTGGATTTGCATTAAAAACATCCTAGTAAGGGGCCTAAAACTCCTTACTATATGACCATGTGTCTCCCACCACCTGCTCCACCTCTTTTTTTCATTTGAATTACAGTACATTTAAAGTCTAAGAAAGTCAACTGAAAAAACCCCCAATTTTTACCAGTAATGCATATTTTTGGTAAATAATCAAGATTAAAACAAAAACTAGTCTCTCACATAGCTCCCAGTGGTTTGGTCCATTGCCCATGTGTGTGGCTCTCTTATTTACTTCTCCCACACAGTAATATCACACTTGTTGTAATGAGACAATTTTTCATTAGCTCTGTTATCCTTGTTACCAAATCTTATGCGCCAGTGCAGCCACATCTTACAAAACATGGAGGCAGATTTGTGCAGTTTTCCAAGAGCTGTTGAGTTCTCTAAAGGAAGAACTCAACCAGCTCCTTTTACTGGATATAAGGAAAGGAGCTTCAGTGCTTCCTTTATTACCTCCTTATCAGAGGATACACTGCGCCTTACTTTATGATGCTGAATATTTGTGCAACCAAACAACCAACCTAGCAAACAAGTGGCACCGATGATGGTTAAAACTACTGATGCATTTTATACCGTAATCTGTCAATATGCAAATATGGATGAACTCTGAATGTAATGCTGCTTCATTAAAAAACTTCTTCTTATGCAGTTGTTTTCTTATATTAAGTGTTCTATAAATAAAATAAATTAGCAGTATTAAAATGATCAAAGTGCAGTGGGATTTATTGTGGTGTATTAGTGTGTCTGTGAAGGTCTTTGACCTAGAGCAGACCTCCAGACCTAGTAGTTGGTTGTTTTATTCTTTTGTTTATGGACACATTTATTCTTGTCCGCTCACTGAGCTCCGGGGATTTTCATATCCTACCTAACCGCTGTCTGCATGACTACCCAACATATTGTCTAATTGTATTCATCAATATTTTCCGTTATACCAAACCTCTGAAGAAGCTTCAGTCTTGACTCACATACTTCTATGAGTAAATATGTGTGTTAAATTTGTCTAGGCCCCCTTATTGCACAAGGCTTCCTTAATCTTTATTTATCCAGGGAGGGTTTTTCTGAACTCACACACCGCTCTGTAGCCCTGCCCTGCTTCCCTTTCACAGATTTAAACATTCCCTGTTAAGAAAGGCTAAATTAATCTCTGTCTGTCTGTGTTTGGGTGAACAGCGGCTGCCTCATCCAGGACGTCCACTCTGAGGAGGAGGAGATCCACAGCTCAGATGACGAGGACAACAGCTCCACCTCTAGCAAGGAGCACATGGACGAGGCAGACAGACAGGTATAATAATGAAACTCTGTCTGTAACATCAGGGGAATTCAGCCAATAAAATGACTCAATGTGAGCAATAAAGTAATTAGGGTTGAATTTAAACTGAAACTACTCCCAGTACCTGATGACTGATCATTTCCATGCATGTTATTCTGATGCCACAATCCATAAACATTTATTATATTTACTTACCATCATGCCTCATGCTTTCACCAGTGTAATTATTATAATGAACATCCAGTCAAACATCTTGGTTCTCAAATTTTTCCAGCAGAGTGTCTTTGCAGCTATGAAGGCTCTAAACACTTATTTTCAGCCATTTGTTTTTCTTCTCTTGCTTCTGTATGACGTTAAAGAAAGTGGATATGCTTAATCTGGTCATATTTATGAGGAGTAGCCAATCAGAAGAAATGTGGGGTAAATGGTGAGGGCCTCAAAAGCTTGTTTCAGACAGAGGATGAACTTAGGAACTGTGTCACAGCTCAGTAATAGAGAAAGGAGGGTGATTATAAAATATTAGTCATGCAAAGCTACTGTAGTAGATTCCAGGAAATGAAATATAGTAATAAATATGGAGTTTGAAAGTAGTGTAAGAGGTCCCATTTAAATGTCTATAGCCTGGTTATGTCTAAATCATAATATTGAGATCAGGATTAATCATTAACTCACAGATTAATCATTTTTTAAATCTGTTGACCCAAATGAATAAATGAATATGAATGTGATAGGAAAGCACAAAGGTCCACTCAGGAGTTAAGTCCAAGTTAAAGCCTTGTTTATACTTTCGCCTCCGAGTGACATAAATGTCATCTTTAGAGGGTGAGCGTCTGTGTGCCTGCTTGTTTTTATGACCACGTGGACTCGTCTGGAGAACTTACATTACAGTGCACCAGCTATGACTGCACCCCAGGAGGCGGACTTGGAGCAGATTTTCAGGGAAGCATAACAGGAATCACTACTCGGCTGTTGGTCGCTAGCTGACCATGTCTATAACGAAATATAGTGAATGCAGTCCTAATGCAGTTATTCAAGGAGAGGGTGAAGCTACCGTGACTTACAGACTATATATAAAAGATGTTACTGTACAACGTCACCTATTAGTCACCTGTTGTAGTTTAAAGTGGACAGGAGTCACTATATGTATTGGGAAACAAAAAAAACATCTTCACGTTACAAAAAAAATACAATCCACGATCTGCACTGTAACTTGGAGATTATTTTCTCCTTCACTTACAGTTGGACTTCATTTTTCCTCAATTCTATTATGACTTTATCTACTCAGTAAGATAATGTTTCCAACAAGTGTGGCATCTCTTCCTCAGAGGCTTTGGTTTTTGGGGTTTTTTTTCCTACGTTGAATACATCAATCTGTTTTCCCTGTGGAAATCATGATGGATATCAGGAGTCCTGATCGTGGTTCGCTAAGAAAGTGTTTGTTCTGTGATGCGCATGTTGTAAACTGTTAGGTTGTAAACTGTTTGGATGTGCCTTGGAGGAGATAGACAATTTTATTGCATAAAATAAAAATAATAAAAAATAATGCTGATCGCTACCGTGGACATCTGCTCTACGAGCTGATCGCACCGCTTGGTCTGTCCACAGAGGTCCACAGTCTTGACTTCAGCTTGTTGGTCTGGTCAATCACATGACCCCCTATGAGCAAACACCTGGCGACAGTGGGAAGGAAAAACTCCCTTTTAACAGTAGGAAACCTCCAGCAGAACCAGGCTCAGGCAGGGGCTGGCACCTGCCAAAACCAGTTAGGAGTGAGGGGAGAAAGACAGCAGTCTTCATTCATAAAGTGCTTTACAAAACTAAACATTAAGAGTAACAGGTGGATTTTTCTGTTTCAGTGCAGCTAGCCAAACAAAAAAAGAACCCCATATTGCTAAAAAGACAGAGAGTGGCAGTGGACAGTATATGCTTGTTATTAACATAAAAGTCATTGTTGCAGCCAACCGACTTAGACACTAGTTTTAGTGTTGTGGTTTTCTACTGCGTTACCAGTTCTCTTATTAGTTAGCTAACATAAACTATAAGCTATAAACAGTAATTTAGAGCAGGGCTCCATGGTGAAAATTAGCCTTTATACATGTAGTGCTTCATTTCCACTTGAATGATGGTGTTTGCCCAACATCACAAGTGAGGGGTGAGTCTCACCAGGAAACAATGAGGGGACATGCTCATACAGAAGCTACTTCTACTATTTCTTCTTTAGACCTAGAGGCTCCATCCCTCTTTTATATACAGTCTGTGGCCCAAGCCACAATAGTCACATTAATGGGGACTGTCACCCATAGCAAGACTACTAAGACTCCTCTATTTGTAGTTTTTAGACACTTGAAGAGGTTAAACCAAGAAAAACAGAGAAATGTTATTGTTAGTCTCATTCCCAACCACACTAATTGGAAACCATAGTCTTAAAGTGGCTGTTTTTATTCACACTTAGTGGAAAATGCTACAGAATTATTACAAGGGCTGAAGTGAGCATATTTCCAGAGAAACATCTATGGAAAAACAACTCTGAGTGCTCTTAAAATATGATGTCAGCATGTGAAGCTGGCAGATCATTTACAGGTCACAACGGACGACTCGTATCTCTCCTGGTGACTCAACTGTCACCGCAGCAGCTGGAGGCTATGTGCTCACATGGATCCTGCCGGGTGTGTTTGTTGCCTTTAAAAGCTTTTCAGAAGTGGGTGTGTTTGTGTGTTGAAAGTGGGGGATGTTGAGCAAACACAGAAGGGCTACAGGTTCAGGAATAGCTCCCTCAATGGCTGAAAGAGTCGATACTGTCAGCACCTGTGTCTGATGGCTCTCAGAGCGCCGGGGTATCACAAATACAGGCTCCGATAGGACCGGTCGGCCATTTCGGTCAAGCAGGGGCCAAGGCCGGCGTCCAAATTAAGTCACAGAGAATCTGCCCTCCCCCCTTTCCTATTCAACAGCACACTGTTGGAGAGAGATGGGGAGAGGAGACAGGCAGAGAGGAGGGAAAGGTTCCTGCTTTATGTTGTTTGAAAGAACCTTAATGGTTTTTAAACACCGGCACCGGTGATCATGGTGATTTGCAGCGAACCTGTGAGTTAACTTTAAACTGTTTTGGCGCTGGCGTCTCCCTGGCACCGTCCTGACTGTCTGTGTTTTGTTTTTTTTGTGAAACTTTAGCAAGAGGACGAGATGAAGAGGAAGAAGGTGGTGCACATCGCCCAGGAGATCATGAGCTCGGAGAAAGTGTAAGTGCTTCAGTCACGAGGTAGCATCTGTACTGCAATCCGTGGCTGTCTAACGGACGTGTTTCTTCTCTTTTATCAGGTTTGTGGATGTCCTGAAGCTTCTGCACATAGTAAGTGTCTTGTTCAGTCAAGACTTTTATTAAAGGAGGATTTCCATGACTTAATTTAGCAGCCAGAGCATAATAAACAGCACTGTATGTTTTGGTGCTGGCACTGTGCTGTAACTGTCTTGAGTGGTGATCAAAGTCTTTTCTTTAGGACAGATTTGAATTAATGGCCCCTTGACTACAGTTGTCTTTGCTCGAGTGCCCTTACTGAGTTGATTAATGCAGTTACAATCTACAGCTGAGGCTTTTAAAGCTGCTGCGATAGAGTGTTTCTGGTTTTCTGGGGGCAGTGGTGGGCAGATAAATGCATGGCCACAAGCTGGGGGAGGAGGTGCTTTGATCAGATCCATTACAGAGATGCACTGAGAGAAGAGTGTAGGCACAAGAAAAAGAATGAGCTGTGGGCTGTGGAGTTTGCCTGGTGGCTCATTTAATCTGTTTGACATATTTTGGGAGAGTTGCCCTGCAGACATTTGTGTGTGATGGCCCAGTGATTTTTAGGAGGTGAATTCTGCAATTAACTGCAGTTATGCTGCTAACAAATCTGCTGACTATCACTGATTTGGACTATAAAGCATCGCTAGAAAGAGAAATCTTTCATGTGGAGGAGGATCATCACACGTGATGAGTGTCAGGTTTGATGTGGAGAGGAAGAAAACGTTGGAAACCTCAGGCTGTATATTCAACAAAAGATGAGCCTTTTGTTGTGGCTGATGAAAAGTTCAAAACGAAACATAAAAGTCGAACAAAATCCAAAGAAGATGAAACACGCGGGAGAAAGACAGGCGTTTCAACAAAAGGAAGGCGGGATTATTTATACAAACAGGAAGGGAGTGAGAGGCAGGTGAAAGTAATTAACCAATGAGGGCACAACAGATGGTCACAAAAGAGGAAGTAAAAGCAAAAACGAAGACTTGAAAGAAAACCAACTACCTAAGTAAAACAGGAAGAGAACAATCAACCTATATGGGACCAAAAAAACAAATACTGAGTGAAAATGGAGACAATCGGGAACCAACGAGAAGGAAAACAAAGAGGAGAGTGACATTTAAAAAAATCCAAACAGAATCCAAAAACACAAACTACAAGAATCAAAACTTCAAAACAGCAGTGAAATCAGGAGTTCGGTTTCTAGCTACAACCTGGGTTAGTCCTTACTGTACTGTACTGAAGGTGGTGCATCAGCCCAGGAGTGCAGCCATCGTACTGCAACCTCCGGGGGCTTCTGAGGGACAACATCAGGCGCAAATAACCTCAGCTGTGGCGGTTATCACTGTGCAGCAGTGCACAGCTCATGGAAAACTAGCAGCCACACCAACACAATATTTGCTTTGCTCACCAGAGCTGGCTGCCTGCGACTCTGCCCTCTTCCTGGTGTTTTTGCCAGTGTATTACAACCCTGTTAAAAAAGAGAGTGAAGAACCAGGCAGATGTTATGACTTAATAAAGATTTACCCACTCACCTCACACCAGTCCACTCATAGGCACTCATGAGGGCAGTAATAAAATGATTTATTAGTGTGTTTGACCTTAGTTTGGCTCATTGAGTGTTGCTGATTAATTTTCTGTCAGCTGATTTATCGATTGTTCGACTTTTAGCTCAGACGTTTAGACAGGAAAGCTGCGCCTTTGTTTAAGTTTAGTCCAAGGACGGACTGCAGCAGGCGTTGTTCCCAGGGGGAATCCCAGGTGAGCGGGTTCAGATGACCCACGCTGAGGGCCCACCTGTCTTTCCGCCTCAGACGTGGCTTTAGTGAAACCGCCGTGGGATTAGTAGAAAACGCCGCCCTGCGGCTGATGGGGGAGGGCGAGGTGCAGACCTCTGTCCAAGAAAGGAGGTCAGATCGCATTCTTCCCTCTCCGCGGCCAGCCTGGGCGCGCAGCAGCTGCTTCCTTGGGCCACAGAGGCGACCTCCAGACACGCACATGCCTCAGATAATCCTCAGTGTGTGTGTGTGTGTGTGTGTGTGCAGGTAGGTGCGTGGGCTCGTGAATGTACTGCATATTTGTGGTATGTTCATCCAGTTGTTTAATTTTTGCATTTGTTTTCTTTTTGTTTCTCCACAGTCAACCTCTGTCTTTGTTTTAACTGCAGGTTGTCGATTTACCTGCAGGACCAGAGAATTTAATTCCCCATTTGTTAGATCCTCATGTCCTGCTAGGGACCGCCTTAAAATATACAATAACAACATATGTAGTTGTTTTATATGTGTGATAATAAGGCTTTAGTTTAAGTGTTTAAACTCTTTCTAACTTTTTGAGTTAGGTTCAGAGAGGTTCATTACCTGTCTAATCTGTACATTAGGTAAAACATTAGCTGATAACATAATGGAGATCATATGCAAACCCCCTTTTTTTGAATAACAGATGAGACAAATTAAAAGGAAAACCTGAATAAATGTGTTGAGAAACAGCAGATGCAGAGACTTCCAGAAAGAGACACAGAACAATGAAGTATTTAACATCTAGCCATGCTTTCTTTTTTCTTTGTTTTTTTAATGTTTTAGATTGGGAGTTTCTACCAAACTGCTGGAACAGTAAAAGAAAATGGTGATCAGAGCATTATCCTTCACCTGAGGAAGGAAAGTGGGAAGAAGGATGAATTGTTCTAGGGGTTCTTAAAGACTGGAAGAGTGTGGTTGATGGGCGTAAAGTTAAAAGAAAAGTTACACCTTTTAAAACGTTGACTTGGAATATCAGTGAGCTCATGTGATCAGACCGTGTCGACATAAAACAGTCCATCACAGGTTTTAAAGAAAGGAGGTTATAGCAGGGCTTCAGTGCAAAAACCTTCATTAGAAAAGATGAATGCTCATCCGAGAGTTCAGTGGGTCAAAGCCCACAGAGGTGCTGCTTTACAGAGACGTGTGGGCACAAAGTGACGTTCAAGTCAACTGAGTCATCCCTGACAGTATTTTGGAGTGTGGGCAAGAGCAGGCCAACTAAAGAAATGTTACAGGCCTGAATGTTTGAGGCGCTTTATATTGTCCTGTTATGAAATACTGCGCTCATATTTTTAGGGATTTACGGTCACGGTTGGTTTAATGTTAGATTCTGCTCTCCTTAATTATCATCTAAACACCAAAATGAAGGGATGACTTTTTTAAAAGTTTGAAAATTAATGCATGAAATCACTAAAGTCTCACAGATGTTGTTTTCTGGGATACATCTGGTCAGCCACTCATGGCTTTTAAAAAAAAAACTGTCCCTTCACATCTGAATTTAGTTGAAGAGTGAAAGGAGAGGCTTTGATAGAGATTAAAGCCACTGGTTAATTTTCATGTGATTATTTGGTTGTAAATTGGCTGTATATCCACACAATGTCCATATTGGGTACACATGCTAATTAGTTAAGATGAGCTATATAGGGGGCGGCACGGTGGTTAAGTGGTTAGCACTGTTGCCTCACAGCAAGGAGTTCTCTCCGGGTGCTCCGGCTTCCTCCCAGAGTCCAAAAGCAAACATGAGGTCAGGTTAATTGGTGATGCTAAATAGACTATAATTGACCTTTTGCCCTGTGACAGGTGAGATAGGCTCTACCCTCCATGCAAACGTGAACTGGATAAGCAGAATAAAATAGATGGATGGAGCTAAGATAAGCTTTATTTATCACATTAAACACAACATAAATAAAGCAGAATAGCGCAATAAAATCAATACAGTATGACAGAACAAAATAACCCATTAAGGTAAAAACACCAAATAAAACAGCACAAGATATAAATATAATACAAATAGGAGCTTAATACATAAATACCTAACAAATAAATGCATGTTTGAGGTGGTGAACATTTTGTTTATCTGTAGTTGTGGCAGATAACAGCAAATACGTATGCGTTATATTTGTTCTGAGATTATATTTTATTGTGTGTTGCGTGGTGAGTTTATCTTTCCGAGCATCTGGACAGTCATAATGTATTTCTCTTAAAGGTGACGCTGTGGTGCAGCTAAAAAGACATATTTCTCAGATTGTTTTAGTAACTCTCGCTGATGAGTATGGCATCAGACAGGCTAACCTTCTTCTGTCTATAATAAAAAGCCTTCCCTTTGTATATTTTGGGTAAAAGTTAGACTTTAGAAAAGCGCGTGTCCTGAAGAAGGAGTCGAGATGTGGGACAAGGAATGAAAATGCCATTCAGTCCCAGATAAAGAGGGATATCTGGTCTTACAAAGACAATAAGATAAATGGGGCATGAGCTAAACAAACACTGTCAGCTACAATTGTAATATTGTGTTTTGCCGTAACGCCAAGCAGTGGATATATTTGTGAGTGAGAGAGCGCGAGTTATCCAGGACGTCGGGATTCCTTGTCACCTCCCTACTTCCTTCCAGGTGGATGTGTGTGTTGGCATGCTGGACAAAGTCAAAGTGCTGACTCAGCTCCATGTGTGTGGGTGGGGGTGGATGTGTGTGTGTCATAAAATATGTGCAGAGGTGTGGACGGGAAGGGTGGTGGAGGGGGCAGTTTATGAGGTGCTCCTGATCAGTTGTAGTAAAGTTTGTCGTCATGTGCCACTTCCAGCCTGCCCAGCTGTGTCAGTGTGTGTGCAAAGCTTTGTCAGAATTAACCCATGCGTCTCTCTCCAGGATTTTCGGGATGCTGTTGCCAAGGCAACCCGTCAGAATGGGAAGCCGGTGGTGGATGAGCGGATCCTCTGTCAGATCCTGTACTACCTGCCTCAGCTGTATCAGCTCAACAAAGACCTGCTGAGAGAGCTGGAGGAGAGAGTGGCACACTGGTAACACAAACACACAGTTTTCTTTCTCACTATTACAGCACAGAAAGCATCTTTGTAGCTGAACTAAGCCTTTTAAGGCTTTAAAAGTGGAACATAAGGTTCCTCTTATAGAGATGGAAAAGATGGAAGATGAAAGCAGCACTTACATTGTATCCACAAATCCATCCTGACATACACTTCCCTAAATGTAACTGTAACTACTTGTCACATTAATGCAGTCCACGATGACTGTGATTGGCCTGTTCAGAGCTGTAGTTACCTCCTGTTCATTTCCTGCTACTTCTTCTTCATCTTCTTCTGGCATCATTTTTCAAATCAAATGTTTTGGTGTGCTAAATTGCACACCAACGCAGGGACATCACAAGCAAGAGTCAATGGCATCATAAAAAGTAACGGTGTTGTCCACTCACATCAGCTAAGCGGTGGGCTTTACTAGATTCAACAGAAAAGTTGAAATAAAGCTTTAGTTTGTCAAGTCTCGAGCTTTATTTAGTCATCATCACTTTAGCTTTCTGAAACCTGATGTCATGAGTGTATCTGACGCATCTGCATCTGAGGAACCAAAGAACGCTGCACTCTCATTGGCTCATGAGAGCACACTTTATTGTCCTTTTTTTTACTCGAGTGGGTCATAATTTACAAAGTGATTATGTTTTAGTCTGTAAGAAACTGTAGCGATTGAGCCCATAAACATAGCTTACAGACCATAATCATAACTACTACCACAGGAGTCGCCATCTGCTGGCCATTAGAAAGAATGCAGATTAGCAATGCCCATCTTTTGTATACAGCCTGTGCTCCTTCTTTATTTTACTGTAAACTACTAAGGCATAACAAGCCTTACTTTAAATCAAATTAGACAGAACTAAAAAAGACAAAAAAACAACATGCTCTTTATTAGTTGGTAAATAAGCAAAGTTATGCCCTAATCAGACACCTACTGCATTAATACAGTATTAAAATAAGTTATATCGAAAAAGCCTTTATAACAGTAAGGGAAAAAAAAACAGTGAGCTCAGAGGAGAACGTGCTCATTGATCCTTTATTTTTTGTCATAGTTTCACTTTATTATTATACCATATACTGAAGTGAAACATCAGTCCCTCGTTTTGAGAATGTTGTTTAAAGTCAGAACTATTACTTAGAAAAAAAACTAGTGAGGTTCAGCTTATTATATGTTCATAATGTATCATAAAGTAAAGGGTGACTCGACAGAAGTGAGTTTTTAGAGGTGATTTGTTGAGTCAGAGCTCCTCAGGGAGGTTTTTCATGAGCTGAGTCACCCTAACAGCAAAGAGCTGATCCTCTCTGATCTTTTTACACATGAAGTTAGGACAATCTTTGAAGAATTAAGTAAGGTTATTGTCAACAGCTGCCCTTTCTCACAAAAGGAAAGTGTTCTTTAGACACACTAAAGTCAGCACACTGGATTAGGCAGTGTTGCCTCACACACTCTTTGTTCTGGGGCGCTATGAGACTGTTTAATGTCCAGTCCTGCTGAGTCAGACACTGGCCTTCTCACATGCAGCTCGCTCCGGAAACATCCACTGAGAAAAGTTCAGGGCTGCTGTGCCTGTTTGACAACAGCTATAGACTCAAAATATGAGCATTTTAAAACTTATCCTAAAATAAATATAGTGCAGATATACTCATAATGACATGTGATACTCTGCTTTCCTAGTTTTGGTCCAGCAGCTGCACTCTGTATGGTTAAAATTCAGATGTAAGATTAAGTCCTGAAGGTTTCTGTTGTATCTTTGTGTTCCTACATCTTAAGACAGCGCTCTGAAAATGTAGGAAAGATAACCAGAACGGCCAAAATTGAATTAAACTGTTATAATATGAATATTCCAGGAATTTAACACTGAACTTCCAGGCAAGTTAGACTAGTGAAAACAGAGGCTAACACATCCTGACTTTTAGTTGCTTATTTAGAGTTACAGTTTTTTATATTTATCACAATTCATGTGTCTTAAAAACTGTTAAACATGAGAGTCAGTGAAGTGCCCCTTGATTTTACTCCTGGTGAGTAAAGTACTTGGACACGTTAAATTAAATGCAACACGATCGTTCTCTGTAGTTGGATGTGTTTTTTCCCCATGATGATTTCCAACTGAAGTTCTTTTTTCTGCTTTAATATATCGGAGCTGTTTCATTGACTTCAGAAAACTTTATGTCCATCTGGTTACAGGAGTGACCATCAGAGGCTGTCGGACATTTTCGTACAGAAAGGTCCTTACCTGAAGATGTACTCCACCTACATCCGCCAGTTTGACAACAACGTGGCTCTGCTGGACGAGCAGTGCAGGAAGAACCCCGCGTTTGCAGCCGTTGTCCGAGAGTTTGAGGTAGAGATCCAAACTTTTTTCCAGCCAGGACTTAAGTGAAGAATTTAAATGGGGAAAAATAAACATTATCAGGAGCCTCTGCACCGTCATAGCCATAAAAATAAAGGTCTTTAGATAATATCTAAAACCTCTCATATCTGTGGGATAATTGGGATTTGCTGTGTCTGTGCATCTGTTTGAGTTTTGCAGCAGGATTTAGAATGACTCTGCTCTTGTTTTGTCTCAGATGAGCCCAAGGTGTGCCAGCCTGGCTCTGAAACACTACCTGCTGAAACCAGTGCAGAGGATCCCTCAGTACCAGCTGTTGCTCACAGGTACAAACTCAGAGAGGCGTATTCACTGGTCCAACATGCTGCAGGTCAAAACTTTATTGAATTTTTTTATTGGCGGCACGAGAATGAAAGCTGGAGTAAAGTCAGGTTTTCACTGTCCTGGTGTTTTGGGAGTGCACTGCCACCCAGTGGACAAATACGACGATCGAAGAAGAGCCTGTTTTATGCAGAACAAAGTTACAATTATTTACTTTATAACTTTTTGAGGAAAATAAGAAGCTGTCAGCACACTGAGCTAAATCCTTCTGATATCAAAGAGGGAAAAAAATGTTTCAGACAAAAAGTACAAAGACTTTTTTTCTTTCATGGATGTTCTGGGACTTTAAGTGTAAACTAAACCAAAAATGAATCTAGAGTCTAGAAAAAAGAATAAGAAAAGTTCTTCACAACAAAATAAAGTTATGGTTGTATATCCTTGATGAGCTGAAGGTCTGTAATCTGACCCCCTGTTTTTATTCCCTAGATTACCTGAAGAACCTTCCAGAGGACTCTGAAGATTACAAAGACACACAAGGTTAGATAAAGGACATCCCTCACTGCTTCCTGTTTCCACCTTTGTGCTGGGGACTTTAACACTGATGCTTTATCTTTGCTGTCCATGCAGCTGCCCTCAGTATCGTGAAGGAGGTGGCCAACCATGCGAATGACATCATGAAGCAAGGGGTAACACCTGATTCCCTTTAAACCCTTTTAACGTTTTTGCAGTGATGGAAAGCCACTTGAGGTGTTTGGTGGTTTGTTTTTGCAGGATAACTTTCAGAAGCTGATGCAGATTCAGTACAGCCTCAACGGTCACCATGAGATCGTTCAGCCAGGCAGGGTATGTCACTCAAAATGTTATTTTTTTGCCCACAGCCTTAACAGAGTGGTCTGACAGTGGGAGATTGTTTAAGCAACAGTAACACAAATAAGTAACACAAACAGCATGCAGTAAGCAAAATTCGGGCCACTGGGGGAAAAAAAAAGTGGGCACATCTTTTTTTCTCCTTTTCCAGAATTCTGAGATTAAGTCAGAATTCCGAGAAAAAAAGTCAGAATACTGAGAAGAAAGTCTGAAAAAATTCAGAGAAAAAATTCAAGAATTCTGAGATTAAATTCAGAATTCTGACTTTTTTCTCAGAATTCTGGAAAAAGAAGAAAAGAAAAGATGTACTCACTTTTTTTTCAGTGGCCCTAATCCTCTTCCATAAAAATTAGACCATCATGTCTCCACGATAACTTGCAGCTAATATAATGTATGCTTGACTCTTATTTAATAGCACTGCATGTTCTCAGTGAGGGTAAACTTTGGTTAGGTTGTCATAAGTGCTATAAGTGTGCAGAGATAATTAAACCGCTATAGATTATTTGCACTGTGTGACCTTATAATGTATCTGTGTGTGTGCAGGTGTTTCTGAAGGAGGGCACGCTGATGAAGCTGTCCAGGAAAGTCATGCAGCCACGGATGTTCTTCCTGGTGAGCAGCCGGTGAATTCAACACAATCTTCACCATTATATTCACACTGCCTGCCTCATTTTATTGTTTCTGATTGTTTTTTCAGTTTAATGATGCGCTCATGTACACCACTCCAGTCCAGTCTGCGCAGTATAAACTCAACAGTGTCCTTTCTCTGGCTGGGATGAAGGTTAGAGACTGTGGTGGCTGCGTCTTTACTGTTTCTTGTCTTTCTTAACATTCTTATTGCTCACTTTATTACTTAGAGATCCACCAGCAGATCCAAGACCAGCTGAAAACCCTGTTTACACCTAGGCCAATCAAACGTTATTGTGAACTGGAAGTGATGTGCGGGCCAGTTGAGCATAAGAGGTGTGATGGGACTTGCAGGTTTTGAATTTGACACAACTGAAATATAAGGTCTTTGATTTTATTCAAGGCACTTGCACTAGGATGTAATATGATGCGTCTATAACAGCTTCAACTCTTCTGGGAAGGTTTTTCAGAAGTTTTAGGAGTGTTTATGGGAATTTGTGAGTTCTGAGGTCAGACGGTGATGTTGGATGAGAAAGTGTGGCTCGCATTCTCTGTTCTGTTTCATCCCAAAGGTGTTCTGTTGGGTTTAGGAACGGTCTCTGTGCAAGCCAGTCAACTACTTCTACACCAAACTCACTCATCCATGTCTTTATGAACCTGCTTTGTACAAGGGTGCGCAGTCATGTTGGAGCAGGAAGGGGCCATTCCCGAGCAGGAAATGTCTTGGTCTCTATTGTTCTTAACTTATTTACTGTAAGCACTTTGGTCCTGTGTTGGCTTTAAAGTGCTTTATAAATAAAGTTGCATGCTGATGCATTAGGGGTTCCTTTCACTGGAACTAAGCGGACGAGCCAAACTCCTAAAAAACAACCCCACATCATAATCCCCCATCCACCAAACTTTACACTTGACAACATGCAGTCAGACAAGTATCGTTCTCCTGGCAACTGCCAAGACTTATTCATCAGATCATTTATCACTCCAGAGAGCACGTCTCCGCTGCTCTAGAATCCAGTGGCGCTGTGCTTTACACCACTGCATCTGATTCTTTGCATTATTCTTGGTGATGTATGGCTTGATTCAGGCCGCTCGGCCATTGAAACCCATTCCATGGAGCTCTTCCTTCAGTGTTCATGAGCTAACAACAGCCTGAGCAAAATCTGAGTCTGATTTTTTTAAAAAGTTAACGATTATATAAAGTTTATGAAACTGTCATTTGTAGTTTTCAGCAACAAAACTGAAAGCAAATAAAATTGTAGTCCTAAAAGCTGCTGGGATCTGCTGGGGGTTTTCTTTTTAAACCCTCTACTACACATTTACTCGTGTTTCATCTACACTGAAGTACTACCTGTTGTGTGTGCAGCAGCAGCTTCAGTTAACTTGCTTTTGAACTTTTGCAGGTGAGTAAGCCCAGCCAGGAGGCCTATCAGAACGAGCTGAACATCGAGAGCGTTGAACGCTCTTTCATCCTGTCAGCGAGGTAAGCGCTCGGGCGAGTACTGCATCAGATTTTGTGCACCCATCGTGAGCTGTAAACTCACGAGTGCTGATTGTGTTCACAGCTCAGCTACCGAGAGAGACGAGTGGCTGGAGGCCATCGCCAAGGCCATAGATGACTACACGAAGAAGAAAATTTCCTTCATATCGAGTCGAAGTCAGGAGGAGGTAAGAACGTGACGTCTGTGTGGGTTGTGATCATTTGACCTGGTGTGCATCCATATTAACCCGAAGCTTCTCTCGCCGCAGGCGGAGGGGGTCGTCGACAGCGGTGCCCCGTTAGGCTCAAAGGCTCCCATCTGGATCCCAGACCTGAGGGCTACCATGTGTATGATCTGCACCTGCGAGTTCACCCTCACTTGGAGGAGGCACCATTGTCGCGCCTGTGGAAAGGTCTGTATCGCCATAACAACGGCCACTCCTTCACATTTTCCATTGCATGACCCTCTTCTCATGGCGGATCTGTGTGCGTCCAACAGGTGGTGTGTCAGGCGTGCTCTGCCAACAAATACTACCTGGAGTACTTAAAGAACCAACCAGCTCGTGTGTGTGATCACTGCTTTTCAAAGCTACAGGAGAACAGTGAGTACAAAGAAAAGTTGCTCTGGATAATCAGCAGCAGGATGTCTCAGTTTAAGTGTTTGTTGTTGTGGAAGAAGGATGTGAAAAGGCAAAAAGCGCCAAAGAACTGAAATCTGATGGTTTTATAATTTGATACATACACTTATGGACAATTTCACTCCCTAAAGTCTTAATCAATTAAGGATAAAACTAAATTTTCTACACTGTAGGTTATTTACTTTTTGGTATAACTCCTGTCTTCTGCCCTATTTAGTAACATGTTGCCATATTTTAGGTGACCGCTGTGCTTCAACATCAATTTCTCCCATCAAATCTGGAGCTTTCTCCTTCACCAGGAAACAGAAGAAGATTCCTGCTGCGCTTAAAGAGGTAAACGGGCTAAATTTATGTCAAATGTGTGATTTTATTTTGCATCTTTGGCATTACAAGGATTCATTTTTCACATATTTTTCCAGGTGTCTGCCAACACTGAGAATTCCTCCATGAGTGGCTACCTAAACAGGTCAAAAGGCAACAAGAAGCAGTGGAAGAGGCTGTGGTTTGTCATTAAGAATAAAGTCCTGTACACCTACGCTGCCAGCGAGGTACTGGCGCTAAGTGATCTCATGTTTTACTGTAAGCTGTGCATTTTTTTCAGACTTTAAACGCGTATTTTTTTCCGTGTAGGATGTGGCAGCGTTGGAGAGCCAACCTTTGCTGGGTTTCTTCCTGAGAGAGGAGAAGAACGGACCCGCTCAGAAGCTGCAGTTCAAGCTGTATCACAAAAACACACTGTTCTACATCTTCAAAGCTGACGACATCCCCACGGCACAGAGGTATCTGACAAACAGTCCAGTAATGTGGTAATATTAGAGATTTTTGTTTGCTCTCTAACATTTGTGGTAACTGCATGAAACAGGCGTTTGATTCCAGTGTGGTTGTTAATACTGTTAATATCCAGGCAGCAGGCCATGAGCTGATTTCATGTTGCATTTTCACAGCTAACAAACACATTTTAAAACACTCTGTTTGTCCTAATCTGAAGCTGAAATCTAGTCTCTGTTCAGTATAGCTTCAGTGTTATGGGATATATCACAATTTTAGTTTCACTGACAATCAGAAACAATCATTGATACTCGGGATGTTTGATCTGTTCTGATCTTCAAAAAGTGACACTTGGGTAAACGTTCAAGGGTCACATCACGATGTGGGTTAGGCGGTTTCTTTTCCTACATTTTGATGTCAGAAAATAACATAAATAATTATTGCTTAAACAGATCTTGCTGTGAATAAGATCAAAAAGTTGATCCGAGTGCATTAAACTCAATAGTAATTCAGCTTATTTTCTGTTTTTGGCATTCTTACTTTCAGATGGATCGAAGCCTTCCAGGAGGCAATGATTCTCGAGCAGTAATCCCCCTTTTTTTCAGTAGTGAAGTTGTGTGACAGCCCCGGAGCCAGTTGAAAGACAACTTACGACCCCTGATTGATCACAGGTCAGAGGTCACCAGCTCAGGAAGGACTCCAGGTGGACTGTCTACCTTAAACTGAAGCCTGCTGGAGAGCGTCACAAACTCTGCTTGGAAGCCAGATTCCTTTAGCTCTCCAAGAACTGTTTTTTCTGAACTTATTTTCAGCTTCTGATGCTCAGCGATGCAAAAAGCGAGTAGCAGCTGCGGGTCAAAGGTCAAGTCCAGAAGCACGTGTGTGGAAGTGAGACCAAACAGTTGACTGGGCTTTTTAAAGTCCCTCGGAAATCCTTGGAAGTCTGAAGTCTTGGGATGATTTTTCAAACGCTGTTGGGCAAAGGAATCCGTGTGAAACAAACTTCATACTGGCTGCACACAAATAACATAAAATACCAATCATGTGTGCAAAGTGTCACTAATGTCTGAGGAGAGTTCATATATGTAACAACATGGGCTTTTACTGTGAAAATCAGGCTTTAACAGAAACAGGAAGTGGACATTCTGCTCTTTAAATGCATCTCTCTGGTCAAGAGATTCTTTAATAACAAACATCCTGGAGACAACTGGAAGTGTCATGAAGATTATTGTATATAGTGTTTTTTTGCCTGTTGAGCCACATAGGAAGTGGTGAAAGGGTAAAACTGTGTACATTAAAGAGCAACGCTGACCTTGTTTTTTTTTTTGTTGTTGTTGTTGTTTTTTAAAGCCGAGAGCTAATATTTATAAAATAGGAAGATTTATTGTTTAAAAAGCGCAGGCTGCATTTAATTTTGGGAGTCAGGGTTTGTTATCAGAGACCTTCATACCCTTCAAAATAATTTTATTTTTAATACATGGGGCTTTTTTTAATGAGAAAACACTGTAGGCAATACACATGAACTATATATTTCTAAGGAAATATTCATTCTTGCATTTAGCAGACTTTGTGCCTTCTATATCCTCCTGTTTGAGATAGACTGCAGCAGCACAGATTGAAATTCCTTGCAGCGTAGGACATGCATGGCTCACTGTCCTGCTAGGTTTCTCAGCCTTTCAACATGTTTAAAAAAAACTGCATTTTGTTGCAGTCTGTTTGTTTGTTGCACACAGTCTTTGTGTGTTGATGTCACATTTGAACAAACCCAGAAACAGAAACTGTTTTTTTTTAGTAAAGTAATAAAAAGGGGGCGAGTATCATCAGAGCTTATACAATAACATTTGTAAACATCCACTCTATACGCGTTAGAGTCTCTTATAAACAGCATTTCTAAACTGTCAGGAAACAGTTTTTAATAAAATATATATGAATATAAAACGTATCCTCCTGTCTTCATTTCTGTGATTAAAAGCAGTTGGCTATTTGGTGCCACAGTCATTAGCACTGCCACCTCACAGCAAGAAGAGTCTGAATCCACCTACTGGCTAGGTTCTTTGGGTCGTCTGCCTTCCTTCCACAGTCCAAAGACATGCATATTAACTTAAATGGTGATTTCTAAATTGTGTGAATGTAAAGGTGAATGGCTGCCTGTCTCAGTTAGACCTGCAACAGACAGACAGACATGTACCTCTTTTAAGGCCCAAGATTTTTCTTAAATTACAAATCTTACATAGGTGCTTAAAAATCTGATGATTTTCCTCAATTTAATGAAAACTGATCTTCTCTGAAATGGCAGGTTTATTTGCAAAAAAGTGTTTCACAAAGCTCGAGGCAAAAGGTTTTCAGTTAGTGAATTTGTCTAGATTCACAATTCTCTGTCAGATTTCTTTTAGGCTTCTGCACAGAAGAGAACAGGGGTAAGTTAAACAGAGCAAACATACAAGCAAAGAGAGGCAGCTTCACAAATGCAGTTATTTCAATGATCCAGTGTCAGCTGAAGGTCTTCCTTAACCTCCAGTTCCGTGGAGTTGGAGGGTGAGGACCCAGGAGAAGAGCTAAGGAAAGAGCAGCAAGGAGGAGAGGGAAAGAAAATGGAAAAAAAAAAAAAGGAGTACTAGGAGACCATGATGAGAATGTCCATCTTACTCAGGCTTTTTGCTTTAGACTTTTCATTTTGGACCATTCTATGTGCAGAAATATGCTTAAATCCCTGAAAACTGTTAAACTCACCACAGATATTCATTTACTGCCTGTAATAACAACATTTAATGGTTTCATGAATTGTGTTCATCTTGCACCCAACCACTTTTATCCAATACTACTTTAAATTCTGCTCTAATACAAAAGCAGTACTGATGACCAGAGTGCAAAAATGTCATACTTTACAACACAATAAAACACAACAACAAATCAGAATGTGTTTGTGATTTGGATTTTTGGGTGAATCCTTTTTTTTTGTCAGGTTAGACATTTTGATTCATTTGAATGAAGTATACTTTAGTTGTTTTGTTTTACTTTGATGCTATAATAGATGTTTTTAAAATTCGGTTATATTTAAGATTATATAGTGTCATGGTAAAACAACAGTCTCCTCAAAGTGCTTTATACTGTAAGGTGAAAACACTACAGTATGAGCCAGAAAAAAAACCCCAACAATCAAATGATCCCCCTTTGAGCAAGCACTAGGCAACAATGGGGAGGAAAAACTCCCTTTAGGAAGAAACCTCCAGCAGAACCAGGCTCAAGCAGGGGCGGACATCTGCTGCGACCGGTTGGGGGTGATGAAAAGAGAATATAGGGAGACAAGATGAAGTATACTTCTAAAGGCCAATTAGATTGTTTTTGAATAAATTATTAAATGCTTCAAGATCTTAAAAGAAGCATGGTAGTGGGGAAAAAGTCATAAAAGCTTTTCCCACTGCTCGAAAGAACGTAGAACCTCTAGACTTCTGTGCTTGCGTGAGTAAGACCTCAAGAACAACTTTCTGGTGAGCCAGAAGAATTTCATAAAAACTTGAATCTTCTGATATCAGTGCAGAATGCAAAAGCTCATCTGGAGAGCCAAACTCCTTGATGAGGGCTTCACTCATTTTCTTGATAATCTGATGCATGTTTTTCTTAAGAGCGCTCAGATATTCTGTGCTTGTGAAGCTATCTACAACCACATCTGTAAGACATCTGATGACAGCTTTGATTTTGTCAAAAATGCTTTTTGTGTGGAATATGCATTTCTTGAGGATCTTCATGATCAGACAAGAAATGCAGTCACTGACAATTCTCTCAGCAGCAAGAAGTGATATCAAACTTTTAGGGGGTTCCTCCTGTAAGTTCTTAGAGGTTGATGGCTGACTTTGACCTTCTGTAGGCCCAGTGTCAGTGATTGGTTCAGGCTCAGGGCTTTGTTCTGGAGGCTGGTCCTGCTCTAGTACACTTCACACAGGAGTTTCATTTTTGGAAGGAGAAGCTGGACTTGACTGTGGTTCACACAGTCTGTCACTTTCTTTTTCCTCTGTTGGGGTCAGTGCTCTTAAAATCACATCCTGGATGTTTTCCATGGCATCAGAAACTTTTCACTTTGGACAGTTTGATCCAAAGCATCATTCTCTAACCACAGAAGAATGTTTTGCAAGAACTTTCACACATAGTCTTCAACAGTCATGTAGACGACTTCAAAAGAAAAGGGTAACTCATCTGTTTGCTCTGGAGACCTAGAGATTACCGTGTCTGAAAGATTTCTTCCCGGTAGCATCATAGGGATTAAATATCTTTGACTCAACTGGAGGTAGTCATACATATCTGTCAACTCCCTGTGAAAAGTCTCAATTTCAGCACTTGTCATTATGTTCTCCAGGGGTTTCTGGATAAGGTTAAGGTGCTCTGCCCGGGTCAGTTTATTAAACAGTTGATCAAGATTAGGTTTGATGGTGTTAAAATTGTGTTAAAATCAAGTTATTCATACACACACATTCACAATCAACAAAGACCAAAGCACGAGTCCGCTCAAATTAATGTAGTTTCTAAGTTAATACATCTGCGTCCCATAAGGAAAGAATAAAAACATCAGCAAAGCTTTTTTTCAAATCTTCTCTTCCTCTTGTAGTGGACATCGGATCTTGCTTAAAGACCAAGTTATGTGATGTAATCCTGCGGAGCGAGAGAGGAGATGGAACTAAAGTTCTGGGCCTTGTTTCCCCCGACCGAACGGTCCGTCCTAGTAATCCTTCCGTCTGAAGATGGCGGAGTATGGAAACCTTGTCCGAAGGGCTTTGGGGCAGATAGGAGGTCATGGAGGAGTCCGGGGGTTTTTGCTCCAGCTGTTCAGGTGAGTTTAACAAGATGTGTGTGCCGTCTGCGTTTATCCGCTCGAGGTGAAAGATAAGCGTTAAATATGGCAGAAAAGAAGCGGGGGTTTGGAGAGCTAGCTGAAGTTAGCATGCTGTAAAGGACTCCTGATTAGCTGGACATTAAGAAAATGGTGTAAAGTCCATTAAAGGGCTTGAGGAAATATGTGAAAACTATCAAAACGTTAGGACTTTAAAGGTGATTCGTTTTCAAAAATAAGGTTATGTAAATGCTACATGTTGTGTTTATGAACTGCAAGTTTTGGAGGAACTAACATCTGTCTTCCTGTTTTATTGGCAGAGTGAATGATATAAAAACGGGCACACTGGTCGGTGTGGATAAATATGGAAATAAATACTATGAGGACACGAAGCATTACTTCTTCGGTGAGTCAAATTCATTTCAGAGCCCTATAGTGACTGTTTCACGTCTCAATATCCACAAATCTTTCTGTTATCTGGTTTCACTCATCCTAATGTTAGCAATCAGGGTAGCTGAAGGTGGGTATCAACTCGATAAATCAATCTGGGATTTACTGATCCAGCCGTGATCTTTCCACATTTCTTTATATTTTACAAGGAAAATGAAAATTAGGTGCAGCGATTTATTGCAACATGTGCAAACATACATGGAAATGTACTTTCTCTGCTTTGTCTTATATACAATTCTAATTCTAATGTTTAATGTGACCACCATCATTCTTTAACACAGCCTGAACTCTCTCAGGTGAGCTTTCTTGTAATGTTTTTAAGTAGTCTTCAGGAATAGCTCTCCAGCTTTTTGAAGGACACTCAAAGCTCTTGTTTGGATGTTTGCTGCCTTTAGATGGTCCCACACCGCTTCAATAATGTTAAAGTTTGAGCTCTAGGGAGGCCAGTCCATGGCTGATAGTGCTCCATTGGGTGTCTTTCTATCCAGGTACGCTTTTACTGCATTGGCAGCGTGCTTGGATCAATGTCATGCAGCAACACGAAGCTCCTGTCAGTCAGATTTCTTCCAGATGATATTGCATGGTGGTCATGGCCGCAAACCATGACAGAGCCTCTACCATGTTTTACAGATGGTTGTACACGCTCACGATTGTCTTCCTCTCCTGACCTTATTCCATCAGACCTTTTCCACTGATTTTCAGTCTAGTTCTTATGTAATTTGGCATACCCCAGCCTTTTCTCCCTCCCTTCCTTAAGAATGGCTTCTTGACAGTCACCTTTCCACTGAGACCATTACTGGTGAGGTCTCAGTGATTCAGTGAGGTTTTCAGATGATCAGCTGAAGCACCAGATGCATCTCTCAGTTCTTTGTCACATCTTATATTTCTTAAGAATGTGGCCTTCAGATACTGTTTATCTGGTGTAGATAGTTTTTAGGCCTGCCACTTCTTTTTTTTCTCACCCACACCCAGTTTCCTCAGACCTTTTAAGGACACACTGCACATCATGGTGAGATATGCCAAGTTTTTATCTAATAGCTCTTTGGGAGTCACTTTGTTGGTGGAAAAATACTAAGAGGATGAGGAGGTTGGGGAGAGGAAGGTCTGTGTGTCTGTGCTTAGACTGCTGCCCCCATGACTCAAACAGTACATTTATGACGATTTAATTTGTTTGATTCCAGGAGGGAATGCTGGTCAGAATGCAGGCTGTGTATCTACAATTTTTAATCAGTATCACAACTCAGAGTAATGTATATTCCAGTAAATGAATGATTAGATGTGAGCGGCTCTGTTGTGTTTAAAAAAATAAAAAATAAAAATGCCAGCACTGATGTCCGAGAGATCTTCCAGAAATAGTGATGCTGATTTACAGAGAACTGAGAATCTGTCCAAAGTCATTGAAGAGGAAGAGAAGTGAACCATCTTGGCAACACTGAAAATTCAGGGTTAAACCTGAATTTGACCTTGGTAATTCCCTAATCCTGCTCCATAGCACAGACATTATGTCAATGGTGACCTGTCTATGGTTAGAGGAAGGATTTAAGTTCAGCTTAAGTCAACTGCCTTTGACAGAAAAAAAAATAGTAAAGCCAAAGTAAATTAAACTTCAGGCCTTTGATGGGTCTCCAGCAACCTGTAGGATGTTAGGAGGTTAAGTATAATTTAGGATAAATTGAAATGCTCCTTCAAAGAAAATCCCTGGTCTCAGTTTGTGTTTTGTCTTTGTGCGATCAGGACGTCACCGCTGGGTGATCTACACCACAGAGATGAACGGGAAGAGGACCCTGTGGGAGGTGGACGGCAGCATGGTGCCAGCTGAATGGTGCGGCTTTTATAATGGAGTCAAATAGGGTCTGGAATCAGTTAAAAAACTCAAAAGGAAATGTAGAAAACCAATAATATACATTTTTATTGTTAGAAAGTGTACATAATATATAATTGTATATATAATTTTCCAGTAATCCAAATTATGTTTAGTATTTACTGTAAAGAATAATGCTTTGTGCAAAAGAAAGAACTAATATGAGATGGTGAAAGAGGCGTCTTTTTTTTAAGACTTAGATCATTTAAAAGCTGGTGTTGTTTAAGCCTCATTCTGTGCACTCTTCAGGCATCGCTGGCTGCACTGCATTACCGACGACCCCCCTACCACACATCCTCCAGAGCCCAAGAAGTTCCTGGCTGAGATTCACCAGTTCAACGTGAGCGGCACCCCGCAGCAGTACGTGCCCTATTCCACCACCCGCAAGAAGATCCACGAGTGGGTTCCCCCCAAAGCCGGAGCTCAGTGAGCTTATCATCATCCACACTGTAAATTATGGTTCCTTTCCTGTATCCCTGTCGTAAATAAAACCTCTACACCTGTGTTTGTGGTACGAGTCCTTATGTGAAAGGGTTTTCACTTTTTTATTGAAAGCTTGGACATCAAACACCTCTAAATTATTTAAAATCAAAAACATCACGTATGTAGTGTAATGGCTTTGGTGATGTTCTACAAATAGAAATGATTTTAGATGCTGTTCAAAGAAGATGGAGAACCTTGGAGTTTATTGATGTTTTAAGCTTTGAAAACCCCACACACTGCTACACCACTAATGCCACCAGCCCTGTACTGTTGGTACAATACAGGATTCATGCTTTCATATTTACACAAAATTCTGACCCTATGTTGCAGCAGCAATAAAAACTAATCAGAAAAGATGTTTTTTCCAAATGTATGTTGTCCAAATTTGTCACCTTAGTTTCCTGTTCTTAGATGATGACAATTCTGCTGTTGTAGCCAATCTGCTTCAAGGTTTCAGATGCTCTTCTGCATATTTTGGTAATAAGAGATTTTTTTAGTTACTTTTTGCTTCCTACCAGCTAAAAACAGCCTGGCCAGTTTCCTCTGGGGCATTTTCTCCAAGAGAACTTGATATTTTCTCTGTAAACTGTAGAGTTTTTGTGGGATCAGCAGTTTCTGATATCCTCTGAGCAGCACCAACAACCATGCCACATTTAAAGCTACCTAAATCACCTTTTTTTTCATTCCGATGCTCCTGCTTCGGCAGGTCGTCTGAACCATGTCTACATGCCTCAAGTACACTGAGTTGAGCTGCCACGTGATTGGCCAATGAGATATATAAACTCCAGTATCCAACAGGTGTGGTTCTTCACAGGCTGAGCAATGTGTAAAATACAAATAAAGCTAGTAAGTTTATCGCACTTTATGGGCTTTTCCTTTGAATTGAACATTTTTCCTTTTTTTTTTTTTTTTAATCAGTGCACATCAGGTGAAAACACCTCTTTGGTTATTTTAAGCTTTTCATAGATGCTCAGATAGTTTTGTAATTCCACTAAATTGGCTTTTGCATTGCAGAAAAACTCATTCACAAAGGTGTAACAGAAAGAGAGAGGAAAAAGATCAATTAAATCCAAACAGACTAAAACTCAAACACTGGACAGGAAGTCGAGACCAGGACTGCATGAGTAAACTGGAAGCACTGTGTGTCTGTTGTGTGTGCGTGTTAATTAGTGCAGGATTAGGCTGAGCTGGAGGAAAGTTGCAGCCTGCAGCATTTCACACTGAGATATGCAGAGATCCTCTCAAGTGCCCGACTAAAACCCGCACTGATGGTAACTCAGTGCCACACTCCCTGTGAAAGTCAAGACCAGCCCAGAGCTCTCTGCAGGACTGCACACTGACAGGTACGTCTGTCTTTTATTATTTACACAGTCTGAGTATCTGAGCATTTCCACACGTCCCTTTTCACTCCAACATAGGTTGCGTCTTTTCATTGGTGTCCGCTTTGCAAAAATGATGTGCAGCATTTTACAGTCTGTTTGCATCATTTATTAAAAATATAACTAGTTTGGAACAGTCAGTGGGTTTTTTTAGCACCTCTTTGTATATTTATACAAAAACAACTATGAATGTTTTTTTTTCCAAAAAATCATACAAATAATCATATAATCATAATCATACCAAAAATGTCATTATGATCTGACAGCTGTTTGTTATGCTGTGAAAAGAAGAAAAATGTTCATTGTTAAACAAGAAAATGTGGCAGCAGCAAAAGGGTTTTCTTTTTTTTTTTTTTTTATTTTATTTTAAAACGCTTTAAAATATACTTTTTGGGGGTAATTTCCTTTATGCTAAAGTAGTTTAAAACCTTCCAAAAATTAAGTAAAATGATCAGAATGAGAAGAAATAACATCTATGAGATCATGTCCAAAACTTCTATACTTTGTTGAAGAGATTTCAACCTGAAGCTGAACTAGCGCCAGTCTGTACCTTTGTTTAATACCAATTTGAACCACAAGGGGGCACAGGGATTGAACAAAACCTGTATTTCACCAGGGGAGGTATGTGGCAAAAAGCAACGCTTTTAGAAAAAAATAGGGGTAGCTAAAACAAGAATCATAAATTAAACAGTAGCACAAATCTGAGCTGAGCCCCCTGCTGGTGAAAGCACCCCTCAATTCATGATATTCCACTTGTCCAAAGTCAGGTTAGGGTGGCAGTAGGCTAAAGACAGTATTCTAGGCATCCTTCTCCTCAGCCACACTTTCCAGTGCCTCCAGGGGGATCCCGAGGCATTCCCAGGCCAAACAACTGGCAGAAGGTGCCCAACTAGGGTCTTCTCTAATTGGGCACCCAGCTGGGCATAACCAGGAAACAAAAATAATACGCAAAATATATGTTTTTTCCAACATAACTGAAAGACAGCGAATTAAAATTCTGGTGTTTATGTGAGAGTATTCAAAGCCAGTAGATCATGTTAAAATGATCTTGTTCAGTAGTTAAGACTTTGTTTTTATATATTTTTGTATTTTTTCAGCGATCCACAGCTGTTAAATGAGGAGGCTCACTGCTTCATCACTTTTTGTTCAAGGAGAACATTTAGAAGAAGATCCGTGCAGTGTAAGTGTACGCTTCAATTTATCTGTAATACAGTTTAGTGGCCAACAGGTGGAGTTGTTCCCTTTGTGTTGCCATATTGGCTCTCAGACCAGATCAGGCTCAGGGGGCTTTTTTTATCCCCTTGACTCAGCATTTCAGCAAACAACAGTCCTCTCAGAAAGGCGACTTTTCATCTAAATCTTCAAATTAATTAAGAACAAAGAGCCAGAAGTGCTTTGATGTGATAACACAGAGGCTTGAGTGGCATTTAGTGCGCTCTTCAGGCTGATTTCTACATTTCTATTCAGTGAACGGTTCATTTGTTGCTCATCTGTTCTGCCTACATCTCACGTCAGCTGATAGCTATTGTCTGATTCATCTTCTGCAAATGGAGCAGATAATCCCGTCTCTGCCTTTGTGTTTGCTGATGCAGCGCTACGCTGAAGTGGCAGCTGGTAGAAAGAGCACCAGGGAGAGTCTAAAGAGGGTCATCCTAACGCCGAGACACCCTCCTTTCTCTTCACCACCTGTCTTGCCAGCTATCATAACTCTTAAGTGTCCACAGCTTCATGCCTCCTCTTTATCGATTCCCTTTACCATCCTTCACTTTTGCCCCTCTCTCCCTCCCCGTCCTCTCCTTTTTCATCATTCACGACCGACTTTCTCCCAGGAGGGGGGTTTGACTCCTAGAGGAGCTCCCTTTTCCACTTTCTTTTAAAAAAAAATCTCTAATTTTCTAAATGTTAGCTCAACTTAGTGGGTCATAGTCATTGCCTCAGGCCTTTGATTTTTTTTATAGACCTCCCCTCTCCTTTGGCTTTTAAAATGTCCCAGTTCTGCCCACTTCCTCATGACTGATACTGCACACATGAAGGAGAAATTCAAAGCTTGACTGAGAAATGTTTTGTTAATGTTTCTCCCCCCGCAGCCTTGAAGAGATCACCTGTCAGTCACTGGCATCCCCTCCCTTGGTTTTCTATAGCGAGATCACAATCCCTTTTCTCTTTGTTCATCATGTGTGTTTGCTTTGGAAAAGCACAGGTCTGTTAATGCTGCAGGTCTACTATTGTTTTTCAATATATCAAGACTTTTTGCCATAATTTATAAGTGCTGCAGTTCCTGAAATGCACCTAAATGAGAGGCTGAAAGAGTTTTCATTGAGGATACCTGCCAGGTTTTAACTAAAGTTCCTTAGCGGACCCAAGTGCAGGGCTTCACTTAGGGGTAAAGGCATCAGAGTAAATGTTAACTTATGAAAAAGTAACAGAAAAAAATGAGGAGGATCTACAGAAAACTCCAAATGTACACCATCAGGAAAATGACAAAACTCCAAAACAAGAATGAGCAGGAAAATTAAGTTACTAAGAGCAGAGAGTTAGGGAAGGCAAGAGAAGAGGAAATACTATATTCTAATTATCCAGAAAAGACTCCACCTTTTGGCCAGCGGCAGATGGGATAGGCTTCCTGACCCTGAATTTGATAAGGAGAAAATGGATGGATGGGCAAAGGGGAGGTCGAAGAAAAAGCAGTTACCAAAATAAAACAGGAAGTAGAAACGATGAAGACAACGATAAGACAGAGGGACTCTGTAGACACTAGCAAAATATGAACATGGAGACAAAAGAAAGGAGGTCAGTACACTAAACATGCTTACCTGTCTCTAGTTGATATGACCACTCTTACTGACATCACACAGGGCCAAGAGTAGAAAAAAAACTCTCTTAAATCAAGCATTCTGAACTTTAAACTGACCTCATTATTTGAAACATTTGTCCTTGAATCCTCTCATTACCCATGAGCACTCTGATGGTGTCATGGTCCTGGGTCTGGTGATCCAGTGTTTATGTTTTTGATTATTCATATACTGAATTTGGGGGATTTCTAGTATTTAGGTTTTGTTTCTATCGCTCCCTTGTGTGCTCTGTGTTGCATCTAGTTTTTCTGGTTTCCTGTTTTACTTTGACAGTCCTGCATTCTGTTTTGCTTCCTCCCTGTCTTGTGTGTGTCTGTATGTGTGATTAGTCCCAGAGTGTTCCCTCGTTACCCTCTTGTATATTTAGTCCTCTGTCTTCTTCTGTCTGTAATCGTTTTTTTTGCATTTCCTCTGCTTTTGTTCCCCTTGTGTTTCCAGGTTTTTAGGTTTCTTGTTTCTTGTTAAGGTTTCATGTAGTGTTTAGTTTTCCCAGTATAGGTTTTGTTAGCTCTGTGTTAGTCAGTCTTTGCTTTCTGTTAATGCCCACCTCAATCTCCGTTGTCTGCATTTGGGTCCGCACTCCCTCATCTCCATGCCGTGTTTCTTTAGCAGAGGTGACAGATGGATGCATCATGGCCAACTTGGGGTTCAGTGTTTTGCCCAGGGATACAAGGGATCAAATTTCTGACCTCCCACTCAGTAGATGGTAGATGACCCTGTGCAGCTCCTGAACCACAGCCACAACCTGGCAGCACATGTATGAGAGAAAACGAGGTACAGAATAATAGGACTCCTGTAAAGGTTGTGTTGAGAGCACACAACTTGGAAAGTATTTCCTTCTGCCTGAAAAGCAGTGCTTGGTACTTGTGTGTCATGACCTCAATTTCTAGTCTCTGAGAAATGTGAAACTGCATGTCCATGTTTTTTCAAATAAATAAAAAGGTTCATATTTGCAGAAGGACATTTTGTTCCAGATAGTACCAAAATCAAATATAACTGCTAATCAACTGTTTGGCTTAATAATTGTAATAAATGTCACTTAAATAGACATTGCAATGCTGCTGAGTTGTTTTAATGAACATTTTGCGATCTAGTGAGCAGTTTTAGTAAAAACTACTGTGTATTTTTCTTAGTAATGAAGCAGCATGCTCCTCAGTGAAGCTTGGTTCATTATAATAGCAGCAGAGCTTCACAGACACAGTGGAATAAAGTCTCTGGATTATGTGGGAAATTGTTCTGTGTTGCTTCTATGCACAGCCTTTGAGCAGCTTTAATGTTTTAGCTGTTTACCGTCACCTGGGAGCAGTGTGACAAAAAACAGGTGTGTGGGCTGCTTGGTGTCCTTGGTGAACTGCACACAAGCATATTTGCGCCCTCATGCCCCTTTGCACAGACTCAAAATGACCCAATTGATCATAAAGCAAGCAATAAGCAGTAACCTCAGACCAAGAAAAAATAAGGCAATGCAAAAGTGCCAAAATCTGCAGTTCCTTCAGTGGCCACTTGAGGCTTACTCCAGAAGCAAGTCTCTACACAGGAGAAATAAACACGAAATATAAAAAGGTCTACAGCCTGGTAACAAAAACGGCCTCTGTGGATAACTTCCCTTTTCAAAACAACTCTGCTGTGGGTTATGTAAGTTAACTGACAGGTGTATCTGCACAGATTACCTGACTAATATTAAGTTTTGGTGAAATACTAGTATTTCATTGGTCTGTTAGCACAGGTTAGCAGATAATGTATCTATAATATCTATGTCGTTGTGTCCAGTTTAGTAGTTACTGGCTGGCAGGTGAGGTGCCAGAACAACTGAAGGAACAGTGATGGAGAGCGGACAGGCAGGTGTGTTTCAGGAAGGTATTCCTTCTTGCAGGTTTGGCGTTCAACTTGACAGTTCCACTAAATGCCAGGATTGTGACACTTTGCAAGAGTCAACCTTGCAAGAGTTAGCTCCTTCATCCATATACAAAATCACCTGCCTCCAAAAAAGCATCAAAATTCAAACTTTTAGCCTTTTAAATGCACTGGATGACACATTTGCAGCTGCCTTCATCTTTTACATTGTCTATGGTGGTAAATCTTTACTGAACCAATCAGCACACATGTAAATGCATATTTTATATATTTATTACTCGTGCTATTTTGCAAGTGCCCCCTAATGCACCCTCAACTGAATTGCTCCAATATCTGTACAAATAGGGAAGTAGATTGGCTCACTTTTATTGGCTCATGGTTGAGCCAATCAGCCAGTGCGTAACGTCAGGGCGGTTACTCTCCTCTTTTATAAACAGTTCATGCTCTGGACGTAATACTGAGTGCATTAAATCATTGTCCGTTTACACTGAGGAAAAGTGTCACCAGTGTCATCGTTTAAAGGTATTTAGAAGGATATGAGGATTACAGCCCTGAGACATTAGCAAGCAGATATTACTAAAATTACTCACTCTTCAGTGGAATTGTTAATAATAACAATAAAGAGATAATAAATAAGCCCTGTTTATTATCCTCTATGTGTGTAGTTTGAGTGGGAGCGGGTGCAAAGTCCAGCTTTGAATTTGGACACACACACACACACACACACACACACACACACACACACACAGAGGCTGTTATCTGACGCTGCAGATTAGCAGTGCTGTCAGAGTCTCTGTCCTGTAGAGTGCGTTCACCCTCAGGGAGCAGGAGATTCCTGCATTAACTCAGCATTCCCACACTCTTTCATTCCCTTAAATCCCCCTCCCTCTCTCCAAGGCTGTCTCTATCTCAGTCCCTCCTCATCTCATAATCCTCTGCTTCTTCCCTTTTGACTGGCAGTGGAGAATTGCTGTTGTTGTTGTTACTGTGTGCAAAGTGTGTCCCGGACGGTGGAGGGTGGCCGATAAGGATCTGGACAATTCCTACTCAGGCTCCCTCATGCCTTTTAAGGTGGTCTTTCCGCCTGAAAGGCACAAGTGTGTGAGGAGAGTAAAAGAACAGGGCAGCTCAGAAGGAGTGAGTGCAGTGCTGGTGGAGGTCTGACAGCTCTGCTGAGACAGGAAGCACTAGATTTCACAATAAGACGGTTGCATTGCACACAGAAGTCGACAGACAGGCACACACACTACTGCCTCCTCTTAGAGGGGAGTTGTGAAACTTCAAAGAGCCAGACAGAGCTCTGTGATGATTTCAGAGGTCTCCTGAAAAACACGGTGGAATGCACTTTGACCTCAGGGTGTGAGGAAGAGGAGACATGAGGAAGAACTACAGCGATATTCCACTCATCTATGTGACAGAGGTAGCTTTTGAACTTTATTTCACTCTAAAATCTGATTGAATGTTGATTATCTTGTCATCGGCTTGATGAGAGATGAAAAAGTCGCTTCTTTTTTCGTTTACGTGAAGTCACCTGCAGTCACTTTATATTCACAGCAGCTCAGTCACACAAAGACAAAAGCATTAATTTATGAATGAAATGTGCTCTGATGTATAGTAAGAACTTGATATTCCTATAGGCAGGGGAAGAGATTTTGCTCTGATTAGATAATACATTCATAAAACAGGACTACAAAGAAGATTTTTTGATCTTATGCTGTGTTGTGATTACATTAGCATTTGCCACTATACATAACTGAGGAAGGTGATTTTTAATAGTTTGAGGTCGAGTCAGACAAGTTTCACCACGTTTCTCTCTGAGCATCGACGTGTGATTGGCCTTTGGAGCTTGAATAACATCTGAGGAATGCCTACACCAAAACAGAGGCCATGCACACCTATTAAAACTGCCTGGGCTGTTTTTATTTTCTCTTTCTTTCTTTCATGATTGTTCTAAAAGAAGTCAACCGTGAAGTTTTCTGTTTCTGTTCCTCCTTTCTCTATCTGTCCATCACAATCTCATCTGCTCTATCAAAATGTCCGGTTGCTGAACTCTGTGTCTGAGAGAAAAGCGTCCCAGAGCGTATCCCTGGAAGGGCGCTGTGCTTTTGGCTGCTTTTATTGTGCTGACACTGTGTGTTTTATGTGCGCACATGCATTATGTGCCTCATTGTGTCAGTATATGCACAACACAAATGCCTTTAAAAAAAAAAAAGATCTTATGTAACCACTTCCACCACAATGAGCCTCTTCCTGTCCTGTCAGGCTAACAGCCTTCATCAGATGACCAACAAGGAAACAGTAGAGGGAAGAAGCTGGTAGTTTTTATCTGTCATTCTCCTCAAGGTCTCAGCGCTGCAAAAACCTTCAGCAACAAGTCTATAATCAGCTGTCGCCTGTGTTTTCACAACTTATGCATGCGTGATATGTTGTCAAACCCTCTGTGTGCAGTATGTGTGCGAAGCCTGAGAAATGTAGACACTTCCATCCGTTTACCATGGTAACCAGCAGCATTCAAGACCTTCATCTCAGTGCTTCGTCTTGTCTTCCTCCTGCTCTCTCGCTGTGTTTTAACCCCATAACAGAGGGAACATCTCAGAGGACACCATAGCAAGAAATATCTTTTTAACCTTCATCCTTACTTGCACTTAAAGCAACACTATGTAGCTTTTGTTGTGTGGGGGCAACAGCACCCTCTGTGGCCAAATGTGGTAATTACATGAATGCTTGCGTTATAGTCCAGAATAAATGGGGAACAGACTTGTAATCTAAAAAATATGAATTTGTTTTTTTTGTCTTCCTCTGATTAATTTTTAATAGAAAGAATTGAAACAATATATGCAGTTTGGACATTTATTGGTTTTTGTAGTAGAGATAACTTTAGTTGTAGTAGAATACCTTTAAGTTTTAAGGACATCACTTCATGGGTGTGAAATGAGCTGCAATCGAAAATATCTAGCAGCAGCCTCCTGATCACACCACCTTCAACCACCAACTAACTGCTTCTCTCATGTGGTTTGACTTGAACCATCTGTTTTAGTTACCATTTCTTGAGGGCTGTAATTAACCAAGTATGTCTAAAATCCCATAACCCTGCCAATCATCTTACAGTCATGATAAAAAGAAGTACACCATCTGTCAGTTCTAAGGTTTTACTTATCAGGATATAATTTTTTAAAATGTATTTGGTCGATATCAGGTCTCAAAATTTGTTAAACACAACCTGAAAGGAGCAAAAACACAAGAAATACTACAATGTGGCAGTATTTATTTTTTTAGCAGGAATACCTTGAAGTAACTTGAAGTAGTCGTTCTCTGTATGATCTTATCCATCTCACATTGTTGTTGGGGAGTTTTGGCCCACTTTTCTTTATAATGTTGATTCACTTCATTGAGATTTGTAGGTTTTTGTTTATGTACAGCACTCTCAAGGTCCGACCACAGCGTTTCAATTAGATCTGACGTTAGATTTACTGCTGTGTTTGTGATCATTGTTCTGCAGAATGACCTAATTATTGCCAATCTTAATCTGGTCTCACATTTGTCTCTAGAGTACTTTGGTTTACAGAGGACTTCATAGTTGACTCAGTGAAGTCCTGTGGCTAAAAAACAAGCCCAAATCATCACATCACCCCTCCACCACCGTGATTCACTGTTGGTATAGTCCATTATGGCCAAACATCTCCAGTTTGGTCTCGGCTTCCTACAGGAATTTTGTGTTCAGATGCAGCTTTGCAAACATAAGCCGTGCTACCATTTCTTTATAGTGAGAAGAGGCTTCCTCCTGGAAACCCTTCCACAGAAGCCATACTTGTTCAGTCTTTTTCTAATTGAACTTTAACCCAACCTGTAGAGTCTGAGATGTATCTCTTGGGTTTTTTTTGCAGTTGCATGGTCTGATGTTGTTGTTGTTGTTATGAATTTGTTGGAACCTCCACTCCTGGGAAGATTGCGGCACACCTGAATGCTGAATGGCGGGGTGAGGGGCGGGTCTATGAACATAAGTACAATAAAGCAATCTAGCCATTTGATAACACTTGAATAAAACATTATCAAATGATGTTTTATTCAAGTAAATTGAATAAAAGACCATTTTTATTCAGTATTTCAGTAAATTAAACCCTACATAAAAATTTTGTTAAATTTTATTTATACAGGGCTAAATCACAACAACATGTCTCAAGGCACTTTATGTTGTAAGGTAAAGACCCTACAATAATACAAAGAAAACTGAAAAAAACCCCAACAATCATATGACTCCCTATGAGCAATCGCTTTGGCAACAATGGGAAAGAAAAACTCCCTTTTAACAGGAAGAAACCTCCATCAGAACCAGGCTCAGGAAGGGGCGACTGGTTGGGGGTGAGTGGATGAAGACAGGACAAAGACATGCTGTGGAAGAGAGACAGAGATTAATAATAGCAAATAATTAAATGCAGTGAGGTGTATAGGAAAGATTTCTGTATTGCCACCCAGTAGATGCCAATATGTTATATGTTCTCAGATTAATGAAAAGGAGCGCACGTCTAAAACTTTTAAGCATGGCAGTAACGTTTCATACATTACCAAGTAACTACAAAAGCATGCAGCACTGCAGTGTTTTTCAGATAAAGCTGTTTAGTGTGTTGTTTCCACAAATATGAAGTCAGACAGTCAGACAGGCAGGCATGGACACGGCAGCACCGAGGAGAAAAGACTTTGAGCCAAATGACTATTCAGCCGTCTGCGGCTGTCAGTATAACTCCCTCTGACCGGACTCCACAGGCAGTTTTTCATGTTTCCTGACCATCTTTCCAAAGTCGCTGCCATCAGAAATTGTTTCTAAATAAATAACATTTTTTAAATTTTAAACCAAGAAGAATTATAAATATTTAGTTGTATTTGCTAGCCCAGACTTCCAGAACGAGCAGGAAGAACTGCAGAAACTGTATTAAAAAATAACATTATTGTACAATAGCATTGCTATTTCTGCCTCCAGAAATACATGCATTTAACCAACCAGTACGGCAGCTGTATATATCTGTGTATATATAATTGTGCATGCACACAGTCACAGACTCACATAAACATTTATGTCAGAGTTTATGTCAAAGCGAGGAGAAAATGCCAGGAGGTGGCCCAAAAACACCCTACACCTGCAGGCCCAAACCTCTACGTGTGTGATATAATGAAGTAAATCCACCTGATGGTTTCAGGGGTGTGCTTTATTTGTGTTGTACACTAACAGGTGCCTAATTCATAAGGCACCATATTTCTAAGTGTACAGATGACTCAGTAATTGTGTTTCTGCTGAGCAATAAAGACCCTGCAGGGGTTTCAGAGTGGTGTAGGGCCGCTTCTTGGATATTAATGCAACAAAAATGAAAGAGATGCTCGTAGATATTATGATTCTCTCGCTTGTTGAGTTTGAGCAGTAGTACAAATGCTGTCACGCTGCGGTTGATAGCAAGTTGACCTTTGAGCTTCAGGTGGTTCTTTGAGGTTTTTAATGACGGCGCCTTCATGAGATTGTTTTATTATTGTTTTAACATCAAAAACACAAACAGACCTGCAGGCTGATTGACCTCCTTCTATATCAGCTTAGGACTTTGAACAAGACCCAGTCAATCCATGCTGATGCCAGCCTACAGACAGGAAAGCCAACCAGCAGGTTAATCACAGAGGCCACTGGACTTTAAACAATGCTTCTTATGTCTGTGCAGTTATTGCGCCTTTATTCTCCTGATTCATCAAGAATCAAGCTTATGGTTGCCAGTTATGGGCATTCGAAGCTGTATGATTCAACTTCACAAAGATAAAGTTTTGAAAAAGTGAGTAAAATCATCATCTTCAGAAAATATGTGGAATTGTTTCCTTCCTGTAGTTCCACAATGTATCGGGTAAAATCGAGCCACAAGTCATGAAGCACAAAGATGCCTCTTGATATCACATTTACAATTTGATGATTTGAATTTGCAAAAACAAGACAAAGGAGCTGAAGGACGGATGAATGCTTTTGTGTCCTCACACCTTGACTGTTTTAATTCATTATACTCTCACCATAATGCTGTTTCCAGCACATGCCACCTGGAACAAATTCGGTTTGTTGTGAAGGACAAGCTGAAGGTTTTTGGCATAATTTAGTTCTGCTTTCTCCTCAGATAACATCGAAACACTTTCAGATACAGTTATCTCTTATCAAAGTGTTACAGTTTCCGTTCTGAATTTCAGTGTTGTGGGATGATTTCCTTTTATTTAATTCTATTTATAGTCTTTGTTTGGCAGTACGGTGCAGAGAGTAGACAAGAAAGCAAGGAGAAAGTGGGGCTATTGTGGGGGAAGACTTGAATACATGCAACTACTCCAACCTTTGGTATTTGGAGCACCATAAGCTCAACCAAGTGAGCTTATGGTGACGACAAGGAACCCTGGTCATGAATCGTCCATGAATTGCCACCTTAAAAAGATGGAGAGGTTTATGTATCCCCCTGAGGCCTATTTGCCCCAGTAGGGCCTCCCAGGGCAAAGTGGTTCCAGGTGAAGGGTCAAAGTCTGATTCTTATGATTATGATCTTTATGAAGGACTCATAAATGGACGATGGTACCTCGCTGGGACTGGGGTTACAGGGTCCACACAGCCATGACTATGCTGCATCTCCTGCATGTCTGTATTGTAATTTATACTAACATCGAGGTTAAGATGCCATTAAAACCAAGTGAACAAATGGACTGAAACAACTTTTACTTCTGCTGTCTTTTAAAGATAAAAAATATAACATTTAAATTATATAAAAGAGGCTGTAATGAGATAAATAATTATTAAAGAGTACTAGTCGCACTAAAGGGCATGCTGTAGAACAAAAAAAAAACTTCTGTTCTGTTTTCATATTTAATGTTTCCATTTGCTTCAAGTCTCATTATGACTCACATTTTCCTCTCATGCTAATTACATTTTATTTTTGCACCCAGACATTTTTATAGAGTTTATTCAGCGTGTCTAGCACGTAGTGAACAAAAGCCCACATCTTCACCATTACTCACAATCTCACATCTGCCTGAAAACTGTCAGTCCTCATGATATAAATTTCTGAGAATGCTCGTTGCTCCACGTAACGCTTACTGTGTTGACTTGCCAGCAGCTGGTTAGAAGCCAGTACGAGATCAGGAACTGAATTCATTAAAGACATTAAATGCATATCCTCGAGGTGAATCAGCTGAGGTTAAGTGTCTGTGAGGGTTTCCGTAAAAAGAGTTGTGTGTGCGTTTATGCATGTGTGTCTTTGTCTTTGCTTGCTACACCGTTAGTGGCTACAACTAACAATTTTTTACAAAATTTTAAATTGCTAAACTTGCAACATTCCCATTAGCCTCAAAAGCACCGTAGTGCAAAATAGAAAGCGATAACAAGCTAAACTAAGCTGATGCAAGAGGCCAAAAGGAAGGTGTAAGAGTGTGCCAATAAAAGGAGCAGGAGCATAAATAATGAGAATTATTTAAAATAGCACGGAAGAAGAGTATTCAAAGACTGTAAATCCCCCCGAAGAATGAGGGCTATACTAATACTTAGATGTTTTATGATGTTTTTATTACAACATCCTGAAATCAGAATGTTTTTATTATCCAGTCTTTAAGTCTGATGTCATTAGCTGTTTCCTGGTCCAAACTCCGCTTCAGGTCCCAAAGTCAAACAAACACTGTGGCATCACTGAGAGTTACAAACTGTCTACATTGTTTCATCTGTAATAAAATGGTCAGTGTGGCTGCTCTATCAGGTGTAATAAATGAAGTTAAACACCCAGGCATCCATGAAAAGTTAGAGTTAGTTCGTTAGTTTCCATCTAAAGATGATATACCATGTTCTGACTGAGGGATTTCACATTAGCACAGGGAAGCTCTGTTTAAGTGATGAAATTTTTCTCCCACTTTAAACACTATGTCAAGATGAATACAATCAACCTTTTGGGATTACTCGAAATGGTTTCAAGGTCAAATTACAATGAAGGTCAAGGTCAAATGCTTAGCCAGCCCAGGTAGTTGTGTCCCCTGAGGCCTAATATATTGTTGTGAAGTTTAAGAGGGTCCATGGAAGCTTGTGGGTAATATAAAGTTTTTAGTTCCAGTATTTTTAGGGATGGACCTTTTTAGCTGCCAAATGCTGGTAACAGTATGGCATGTGCTACACAGTGAAGTTTTATAGTTTCTTTACCAATTTACATTTTCATATCCAGCACATGGAGTAATGTCCTTCATTTAAATTCATGTTTACTTAACATTGATGAATGTAAATCAATATTATCTCAGTTTTAGCTCTACTTTTGGTCCCCACCAACTGCTGCAGAAAATGTCTAGCTTCCCACAGTCACGGTAAAAAGAAAGTACACCCTCTTTAGGTTTTGTGCTCTGGGGAAGGTTTATAAGGCCAGTAAATTCCCCCCAAGATCAGTGACCATACAATACTCAGAGATACAGAAAAACCCAAGTGCTACACCTCAGACTCTACAGGCCTCAGTTAAATGTTAAAGTTCATAAAGAGACTATAAAAATGACTTAACAAGTGTTCTTGTTTGGAACGACAACCAAGAGAAAGCCTCCTACCTCTAGAAAGAACATGCCAGCTAGACTTAGACTAGTCTCCGCGTCCACACTAGCGTTTCCAGTCGTTTTCACAGAGTTGTGCGTCCACATTGAAACGGCCGAAAACACTTACATTCCAGTACTGAGCATGCGTGAAGCGCAAGAAGATTCGGTCTGCCTCATTTCTGTCAGCCGTTTATTTACTTTCCGGCTCGTTGAAACGACGCGGCAAAAGGTCGAGGAAAAGCACCGAGTTTTTTAGATGGACTAACAATGAGGTAGAGTTGTTGCTGCGAGTAACACAAAAGTAGAATGTTGCAAAAGCGAGTGAGAATTAAATAATTTGAAGAAAAGCTATCTGGAGTATGTACAAACTGATATTAATCTTTAATAGGGCTGTCAAAATTGAGAGCAAACAAAACAACTGCTGTATAATGCCCTCCTCTGTCTTTGTTTAATTGGTCACATGACTGCATCACATGACTAAAATGCATCATCGTTTTAGAAAGTCTCCATTTTCACTGTCCACACTGCTGCATCTCAACAAACCACAAGGCTTCTAGAACAATGTCCACAGCATGTTAGCGCAAACACCTCATACCAACAGTGAAGCACGGTGGTGGAGGGGTAATGATTTGGGTTTGTTTTGCAGCCACAGGACCTGAGCACCTTGCAGACATTGAGTCAATCACAAACTCCTCTGTACCAAAGTGCTCTGGAGTCAAATGTGAGGACATCCGTCTGACAGCTAAAGCCTGACCTAAATTTGGTCATGCACTGGGACAAAGATTCCAAGTACGGCAGCAAATCTGCAACAGAATTACTGATAAAGAAAATAATCAAGGTGTTGCAGTAGCCCAGCAAAAGTCCAGAGCTCAACCTGATTGAAATGCTCTTGTGGGACCTTAAGACTGCGGGCCATAAATGAAAACCTCAACAAAGTGAAGCAACATTATAAAGAAGAATGTCTCACCTCTGTGTTCCCTCACTAATAAAACCAGGAGATGAGGGAGGCAGCAGACTTACACAAACTGAACGTGGCCTCATCAGACACTGATTAGACCGGAGCTGTTTGTGTTTAACTCTCCTGATGATAATGACCTTCACTGACAAGCTTTTATTCAACTTACTTCCTCTGCATCCTCTGATTTTTGTGCACGCACTAACGAAAGGCGCCATGCCATAGTCACTGTCCATTACTCCTCATCTCTTCTGCGCAATGCTCAATTTATCACCATGGCAACAAGCAATGTTATTAGCAGCCTCTTACTGTTGATGGCCCTAGCTGTGCGTCAGCAGACATTCAGACACACGCTAATGACTAATTAAAGGAAAAACGTAAACCCTTTACCCCTACAGTGACGGGATACTTTGACAGGCATTTCACCTGTTCAGTTTCTACAATAAAAAACCAAAATTTGCACATTTATACCAGGATTAAACCACCTATTTTGTAAAAATAATCACTTACCTGTTATTAAAAAGAAACTTATGTTTTCACCCATTGCAGTGATTTATGAAAGCCACAAGCATGTCTGTATATTTAGTTTATTAAATTAAAGTCTGAGGGGCACTTCCTTTCCTCACGTTTGAACATGAATGCTTGATATGATAGGATTTATTCATCCTTTAACCGGGTTTCCTGTTGTGTGCGTGCTCAGCTTCATTAACATATAACCTTGTCCTTGACTTTAGCCTCAAGCTGCCTGGTCTGAAGAGTTTGTAGTGTAAACAGAGGCTTAGTCTTCCTTCTGTCATAATTTATTTTGTCAGCAGAAAATAGAAGCGTTAGATTCCCTCACTTTAGTTCTATTTCTGCTTACAATCCTACCCTCATTGAGATGATCCATTGTGATTGCTCTGTAAAGATTTTAATTCAGGGTTATGCTCATGCCGGAGGCCGCTGTTGAACTGTATCACCTTATGCTGAATGGGGTTTTGAATATTTTATCCCTCTAATCCATAAGTTAAGTTTTAGGTCACATCAGAACAAGGATAAAAACTTAAATACAGGTTAGTGGAGAGCATAAAGAGAGAGCATGAGAAAAAATCTGCTCTTTTATAACAAATTCTTATCAGCAGTAACCTACGTTCTTCTATGTGTTACAAGAAGTTGCTTGAGAACATTGATGCCAGTCTAATATCAGCTATATGCAAGCTAACAGCTAGTTCAGCTTATCATATAAACAAAAGGAGCTGGTTTGGCTCTGAAACTTAACTATTTGATTTGTAAAGAAACTAGACTTAAAAACAACAAAGAGTTCCCACAATAATTTATTTAACTTTTAAGTTTCATTAGAAGATAAAGCAAAGATGGAAAGCTAGCATGTTTTTGGCTAATGTGTCTCACAGCTAGCAAAGAAAACATTGAGAAACAGTGGATTCTATAAGTCTCTGTTGCTCAAAAAGCTAATAAATCTATAGAGCTATTTATAAAGGAGACTTTTAGCTGTTGGCCATCCTACAGTATGTGAATGTCGGGGTTTTATCAGCTGAGTCACTTGATATTTTGACGAAATAACAGTGAAGGTGTCGGTTTGTTGAACTGCTTCCTCTTATCTCTCGCTGACCTCTCACTTTAATGTCATACCTTTGTGATTTCCAGTTCCTTTAACTCTGCCTCGGTACACCTACACATCACAGCAGTTGTCACTGATTCTGAGGGAACAAAATTAGCGGAGAGAGACCTGAAACCACTCAGAAGAAGACAAAGGGGCCTAAATGTCACAATCTAGCGGTGTGGGGCAGGCGGTGACGTAGGTGTGCGGTGGGATGACACATGAAAGCGTGGCCGCTGCCCCACGCTTTGAAAGCGTGACCCTTTAGATATTTATTTCAAACAGCCTGCAATGCCTGGGTGTTTGCTCAGAGAGGCTGTGCTGTCCTTTATGAAAGCTTTCACACATTCTGATAGATCTGCTCATGTAACTGTGTTTTTCTAGCAGTGGCAGAAGACTGGGACATGCGATAGAAATTAATATGTTTCATGTTAGATCCAATGGTTTCCCTGTTTTATCACAATTTTAAAGATGTAAAGATGAATCTGTTAACTGGAAACGCTTTTATTTTTTACTACCTCTCTTTAATCCATAGTCATAGCAGACTTGTGTCTTTGTTTTAAAAATTAGAACAAAGTATAACAACTACAGCATGATGACGAAAATGCTGGGCCACGCCTCCTAATCTTTGATTCTGGTGTATAAACACTTTTCCTTGATATTCACTATGAAGAACTCACTGAGCTGGGGGATTGCATAATGTGTAAGTCACCAACTCTGCTCACTCGGTAACTGCAGAGCTCTAAACCTCCTCTGGCATTAACATCAGCACAAAAACTGTGCGCCGGGAGCTTCATGGCACAGGTTTCACTGGCTCCTGTAGATGTGACGCGTTGAGTTTATTATTACATATTCTCTGTTTGATTCTTGTCTACAGTTTATATTTCAGTCTTCATGTATTTTCTTAGTGTTTTCAGTCTTGAATTATTAGTTTATGTTTTATTCTTATCCATGTTTTATTCTGCTTGTTAGTTATCTTCTGTGTCTTATATTGAGTTTTACTCCCTCCCATGTGATTGTGTTAATTTGGGGCACCTCTGGCTCATTTTCTCCTAGCTGTGTCTAATTCCCATTAGCCCTCAGCGTGTTAGCATGTGTAGTCCTGCCATTCCTATCTATTAAAAATCATTTCTGTTTTTTCAGCCAGTTTTGAATTATTTGTTTTTCTGGTGGACTTTGCTTTATGGACTTTCAGCAAACAAAATGAAAGGCTTGCTTTAAGTTTAAGTTTGGCTAACCCATTTCCATGTATCCATATTTGGGTCCTGAGCGCTTCAATTCATCACACTCTTGTCCACATAGTGTCGCTGACTTGCAGTTAACCTCATAAATCCTTTTCACCAAACGTTAATGAAACAAAGAGGAGGACAGCCATGCGGATCATTTTATTTGAACGAACTTGGGTAATTTTGATCTGTTAGTGGTGCCTCGGTGCTGTTTTGACTTTAGAAACTGCAGGAATGTTTGGACACAGAATTGTAAATGACATTAGACTTAAAAGCAGAACAGTATAAATACAAATATAACTGTTACTTTTACTGTGATGTTATAAAATCCTTAATCTTCTGAACACAAATTTAACAGTTTATGTTTAAAACATTTAATTTGAGACATAAAGTGGATATAAGTGGCCAGCTGACAATGTTAAAACCATTGCCTCTGCTGACTTTTGTTTGTAGGGTTAATTGGCCAACCCGCCATCTTCAGTTATCTGGTTTTAGCAACTGGTTAAAAATATTCCGTCTGTCCACTTCCTTTACCAATTCAGAGAAAAGACAAGGTAAATCCCGGACAGAGAGAGAGAGAGATGATCAGTCACACATATCGCCACTTTAGAATCAGTTAATCAAACATGCACCTCTTGGACTTAAAGGATACTAGAGTATGAAAGAGGAAACCTTAAAGGCACAGGGAAGCCCTAGCTGGCTTATTCCACCCTAGTTTAAAAAATTTTGTTCAAATCCTGGAGATTTTTCTTCTGGGGAAGGTCATCCGTCTTTGGCAAGGGGAGGGATGCTTATATTTATTGTATGTAGGGAAAAAAACAGAAACAGCTAACATATGTGATTATTTTTTATTTTTTTTAAATGAGGAGTATAATATTTACTTTCTTAGGATCATCTTTTTTAAAATTAAGAAATATATCATTCACCTTGGTAGAGGTTGTAAGTTAGCTGTCTCTTTCATGGTTTAGAAAAACAAGAAAACTTGAATAGAGGATATATGTTTACAAGTGTAAATACCACCCTCATGCATTCATGCATGACTTTAAACAGAATTTGTCAAGTGAATCAGCCAACAGCTGCTTGTGGTTGAAAGCAAGTTGCTGATAAAGCAGCAGTTTCCACAGACTGCCAAGAAATACATTTGCATTATATGCAGTGTGAAAAACAGTCATCACCTCTATTTTGGTCCTTAAGCCTTTTGTTGGAGGGTAAAATGTAAATCACAACATCTGTTTAAACATAGCTACAGCTTCTTTTTGTACAGTTAAAATTTATATGGTATGGAGAAATAAAAATGTCCAAACATTTTTATTGTTTTTTCCGCCAGCTTCAGAGGACAGTTTTTAATAATGTTTTTTGTTTGTTTGTTTTACAATGATAAGGATTTCTAAAGAAGCAGAATTCCTAGAAAATACAGAGAACAGTCCTTTGTGAACTCATTTGCAGCCTGAGTCTGTATCTAGTAATGCCCCATGGGTGTATCTCAATGCCTTCTCAAGGTTTTCCTTTATATTTCTGGGTATTGTAGTGCTTTGAATTGGTTGAAAACAACATCAGCTGATATACCTCATGTTTCCCTGTTGGTTTGACGGATTTATAACCCGGTTATTTTCACCTCCAGGCAAACAAAAGCCCATCTCTGTTGTGCCCATTCAGCGGACCATCTGTTGCATATGTTGGATGTTTGTGCTCCACTGTATTTGTGTGTCTAACGGCATCGATTAGGCCATTTATGCACATAGTGCATACAATAAAGCTGCATCAGGGTTTATAAAGCTGTGGCTGTGTGACCAACCTCGACAGTACAGCAGTCTGCTGCAGTCAGCTTAAATTTACCGCCACATCTCCTTAAACCCTCTCAGCCTTTACCCACCCCCAGCGCACCCATTCAAGTGTCCCATTCATTTAGGCTTGGAGAGAAAAGGCATGGCTGGATAGCGGGGAACTTTAGCCTTCCCTGAAGAAATGCTATTATAGAGGGTGAAAAGAGCTTAGGGAGCGTGAGGAAGAGGAGGAGAAGGAGGAGGAGAGTCTTCTTCAGTTGATTTGCTTGAAAGAAACAGAGTTGCTTCTGAGGCAGAGATACAAAAAGGAGGGAAGGCAATAAATAAAATGAAGAAATTGAATTAAAGGCTTAAAAAAATGTGCACACAAGGTCAGATGTCTTGGAGAACTGAAGATTAGAGCACACTGTTCATGGTTTTACTAGATGTACCTGGCTCATCCTGAGCTTATGAAGCTCACCTACAAGAAAATTTAATTTATTCAACACTTCTGACCTGAAAATTGGTTAAAAATGTTTTTAAACAAAGATTTAAACTATGAAGATTTTTAAATTAAATAACTGACACACTCCAAGTTATAATATCACACTAAATTGCCAGATAAAGATAGCTGGGTTAGGATAACAAGATATGCATTGACTGTGGCGCAAGCTCCTTTTACAAAGGATGGGCTCGCTTATACTCTTTAACAAGGATTCGAAACTAAGATACACAGCTGGAAACCCTTTGCATCGACACATAAGGCAGTGCTACAACCAGCAGTCCTGCATAAATAATAAACTTAGGGCTAACGTGGCAGGCTACCCATGAAATTTAGGATAAACCACAAAAAAAACAGTATAGACAACTGCAACCAGATGCATGTGGTGCACAAGTTGATTCATGAAGTCACAGCTTGAATCCTTGAGTGAGAGAGCAACTTTAATCTGAGGAGTACAAGTTTGTAAATGTATACTACTGTCATATCTAGTGCTACCTGATAGGCAGACTCAGGGAAATGCTCAGAGATATAGCTTTATTGCTGAAAATCACAAGGTGGTTCTAGGAAGCAAATCTACCAAGAATACTATTACATTTGGAATGCTAGGAACTCAGAACGTACTACACAAAAGGGAAACAGGGCACAAGGAAGACACACTTATAGGAACCGTGAGGGACGACACAAAAAAGGACAGAAGAAAACTGAGGACCAAAGTGTAGATGTGAGGTAAAGGCAAAGTGGAGACACGTGAGGGAACACAGCTGAACAGAATCCAACTAATGAACTAAAGAGAAGCAAAACGGAACATAACACACACAGGATGAGAGACTATCAGAATACATCAGGAATGCGAGAACAGAAATGCAGAGTCGGCACAAAGACAGAAAGGGAAACACATTGAGACAAGTCTGACCTCATTCAGAGATCAAACCAAGACAACACCAGGGCAGACTGGAAAGAAAAGGGAACCAACAACAACCAAGGAACTGAGAACTAGAAGCGTAGATAACACAACTCAGAATTGCTGGGAAATAATACTGTAGTCAAAGCATGAAACAATATAAACCTAGAATGTAAATCACCGGGTACGACTCAGGAACCATGATAACTACAGGACTGAGAAGAAAATGGTCTGTGCACATAACTGGTCGCATAATAATAAGCTTCTTTTGATCCGCTGCCTCTGTTAAATGTACTGCATTACTGCAATATTCACACAAACTCAACATTTCCTTCATAATTAAAATTAAAGCCTTCATTTCAAAACTCACGTTATTTGAAGAAAAATGGCACATGAGATTATCCATGGCTTTGATATTCACCCTCTGAAAACTGCTTACTAATTCTCACACACCAGGGAGGAAGTGAGGGAGAGACAGCAACCATCACACAGGGAAAAATGAGAGAGGGAGAGGAGAACAGCTACAGGGAGAGCACAGAGATGTGGCTGATGAAGATGATCAGACAGACAGATGAAGGAGTGTCACTGTTTTAAACTTGGCACTACAGATCTGCCCTGACCCTGTGCGCCCTGCAGTCGCTGTTCACCAATCTGCAGACGAAGAGATGTAGCCAGAAACTCCATATGTACGTGAATAGGTCTCATCTGCTGCAGATTAAGCAGCTGTTTGCTGGGAAGTTCACAGTATCAGCGTATTTCTGTTTCCCGCCTCGTGGCCAAAGATTTATTTCAGGTCTAGCCGAGAAGGACTTAGTGACGGATTTATAAAAGAGTCGTGCACCTCGCACTGATGAATCTACATTTCACGCAGGCTTGGCCTCATGGCTGACCCACTGCTGGAGTGTTTGATAATACCACGTCAGACTGATTACTTCTGCCTGATGATACATGTGGATGCCCAGACTGATTAGTCACCGTCCCCGCTGCCAAGCTTTAGCCGGAGGCGTCCTACTCTGCTTGTATGAAAGTCTAAGGATCCTTACTTACTGCTGGGCCTAATGGGGCTTATCCCTATCAACAGAAAAACATGGAAGAACATCTGCATAGTTGAATCTAGTCTCATGGACTAAATATAGAGGGATTACACCCAGTTTTAGTTTTCAATGTTCCTTTGGATTGCAGCAGAACTGCAGACTTGAAAGGGATTAAACGTGCAGTGCCAAGTTCTGCAAGTACACGAATAAGTGACAGAGAGGAAGATTGTGCAGAAGATAAAAGCCTAGAGGTGACAGACAGGCAGGGAAGTTCTCTTCCAAAGGGGAGAAGCATCAAAATGTTGGAAAATATAATTGTTGGCTCAGATTTGTAATGAAAGTGAGCAGGAGGGTGGCAGCTTTAATGGGAAGAGAGGGTGAATGTGAGGACAGGGAAGCAGAGGGAGATGAAAGAAGGGGTGTTTTTGGCTTGGCGGGGCACAGGCAGGGCTTAAAAGCCAGGAAATTTTCTGTGCCTGAGACATGTTTGAGTGTCAGGAAAAGGAACGAAGGGAGAGTGAAAATGAAGGTGTTTACGACTGAAAATGTTTGCTTTACTCCGAGACACCTCATTTCCTGCATCATGGAGGAATATTACGCACAAATTTAGCATGAATTGATGGCAAATATATGTAAAAATAAACACAAAAACAAAAAAAATGTGTGTGTGTTTTAGACAATTTATAAGAACTTTGGACTTCTTTAATTATGTTATTTAAGCTACGGTACCTAAAAAGAAAATAGTTTACAGACTTGTTCAAACCAGTGGCTCAGAGCGTACTTCGGTTAAAGTTGTTTGGAGAGGAAACATCAGACCTTCTCCTCCTCCTTCTCCTCCTTCAATTGTTCCCTCTGGCTGTTTCATATCTAACTGACCGCGTCCATGTGGCGCCACAAAAGAGGAAGAGGTGCTGTGCAGATACTAACTAAAATCACAGCAGTGTGGGTTTCCTTGTGTGTGTGTGTGAGAGAGAATAATGCTGTTTTCCAAGGAAGATTCAGGGATTTTATGGCCTCATAAATCATATTTGTGGTGTATTATGTTGGGAAAAAAAGACTCATTTGAACAGAATGAGAATCCTCTGCTTCTTTTATGCTTTTATCAGGAGAGACGGATGCATCTGTTCTATATATTCGAAGAATATATCCCCTGCATTTCTTTAGTGGTATAAAATGCTAAAAAACAAAGGCTTGACTTGCAGGCTAATTGTGAAGCATCCTGGGCTGTCCCTAAGTCAGGAAACATTTGGTAATTGTACTCAAAGTCTGACTACTACTTCCATGAAGCTATAAAGCCTCTGCTGCTGCTGTACGCAGTATGTGCTGCATAATAGACCTACTGTTGTAAAGCAATTTTCAAATAAATCAAAAAAGGTTTCAGTGCCAGTGCAAAAACAAACACTGCTGTAGGAAATAACACCAGTCGATCAAAAGTTATTCCCTAACTGCGTGTTTCTCATGATAATAGCTGGAAGTGGGGTCCAACTTTCATGGTCCTGGTTTCTTTTAATCTATTTATGTTTTGGTTTCGCCTCATAGATCTTCATTCTTGTGTCCACATTTTCCCAGTGTCCTTTTCTTTGTCTCCTCTCTTATAGCTCCCTTGTCTTCCTTATTTCTACTTCTCATTTTATTTTGATAAAATCCTTTTTCCTTGCATGTCGTTTTGTACCCTGCCCTGATTGGTTTGACCCATGTCTAAACAGCCTGACATGTATATACAGTCCCATCTTTCCCCCTGTGATTTGTAAGATTGTTTTCAGCTTATTTCCCACACCTTATGCAAGCTTGTTGCCACCACATGGGGAAAAAAAGCATTTCTGCCAGCCATAAGTCAAGGTTTTGGTGTGTTATTTCATGATTTGGTTATTTACTCAGAAGATTGAGTTTGGAAATGCTTCTGAGGCACAGAAAAAGTAAGTTGCTGGGAATTGCATTGCCAAGGTAAAGCATTTATAGGGGAGTAAAGCAGACAATATTGTGAGTGATGTGAAACATTCACTTGCCTCCTCTATCTATTCTTCCTCCTGTGAATTGCTATTTAGTTCTTCGATCCCTTGGACTTTGTGTTATTGGTTTTTAATTAAAAGCCAAATAAAGACTCAGATATTTGTTCATTTCACCCACCTGTTGTGCACTGAGCTCAATAACGGATCAGTCCAAAATCTCCCATGTGTTTGCAGTAGGGTCGAGATTTGGTTAGAGCATACAAATCACATCATCCTCATCAAGCCTTTCTGTTACCATTTATTCCCGATGAATGTAATCCTGGAAGAGATCACTCTTATCAGTGTGAAAAGGATTGGCTTCCCTCTAACATAAAAGACCAAAACTAGGATGTCTCTCAGAGCGTGACAGAGACAGCATATCTCTTTGCTGCAGGGGTCAAACAGTGCATTTTTAAAATGCCTTTAATTTGTCACCCATCTGTGCACAAACAGCCATATAAATGCTGCACAGCAGTGAAAAAATAACAAGCAATATCAGTCACTGTAAAGGAAAATGTGTCCAACTTCATTGCTCCAGCAACTCAAGAGAAATCTGTGTGCATCTCCTACTTAATAGATTCAGACTGAAATGAATCAATTAAACTTTAATCAGCGCTCAATTAAACTGTCTTTGCTCCACTTTTTCCTCCTGACACCATGGAGGAAAGATAAGTGATGCACACAGCAGTGGCCAGCAGCTTCCTGCCTCTGCTCGTCTTGATGTAGCCACATTCCCATCTGACAATTATGAACACATTAGCTCTTCTATGTAACAGCGATACCAGACATTAGATGGGAGTCGTAGCTGTGAATTATTCAAGATCTTAATGAAATCCTCTCCACTTAATGTCTTTATTCCTGGAGCTCTGGGAGATATGTTATCAGTTAGTTGTCATGATACTCACATGCTTCATTTCTCTTTGGTGTTGAAAAATACATTTTTTGAAACATTATGTGATTTGAGAGTATATAAAAAGTGTGTGTCTCTGTATGTCAGCGATATCTTTAGAGGAACAAAGGAAATGGAGAAGCAAATAGACGTTTCTTCTAACAGAGTCACGTTTGAGAGCTCTCAGTCTCCTCTGTGGAGAGTTTCCCTTCCTGTTTGACTCAGAGACGCAGCAATAATCGGGCCGAATCAGGACAGCTGTGTGTCACTTAACTCCCAGTTTCCTCTCTCGCTTTCTCCCTTCGTCTGTCACAGTCTCATACGCTCATTGTATGAAGGAGGTTACATGACAGCGAGGTATGGGAACTGATATTAGCTCTGACGTCAATTTTACTGGCATTGAAGTAACGGGCATTAACACTGTAGGCGTTTATACAGGGATCCAGTGACATACTGTGCTAGCATTAACGTCAGTCAAGTCACCAGTGTGGTACAGGGTTGAAAACCAAATTTCAAAACAATGACAACACTATCAGGATGTGCTGCTCTTCTCTGGTAGAGCATACCAGAATTGCTACACCAGAAAAGCTAAATAATTCTTAGTAACACACATTAACCAACAAACATTTAACATTTTGTGTGGCCTCCTTTGGCCTTGATAACAGCTTGCATAGTTTTTATGGGCTTTTCAGTAGTTTCTATTTTGATATTAAACTCTAGATACTTTCTAGCTGTTCCCAGAGGCTTGTATGATTGGGTCATTGTCTTGTTGGTAAATGAACCCAAGACCAATTGGGTTCAGTGCACAAGGGATTCCATGTTGTACTAAGATGTTGTGGTAGACCTTCATCTTCATGATAGTGTTGATTTTCTTGTGTTGTGTTGACGTGGCAGTTTTCAGTGGGAGTTGCATCTTTCTTATATTGCTTCTTGTGACAGTGATTAAATGCCCTTGAGTTATTGGGGGTGAATAAGTACTAACAGTGCGTAAACTAATGAGTATCATTCAGCTGAAGCACACGTAACACCGAGCTGACTGTTGCCGTGCAAAGTAGAATAGGGACACATTCTTATTCTCAATTTATCACGTACTGTAGATGGGTCAGATTCTCTTGGCATCACACATTTTATTATTCTGACATGTAGGGTGGTTCTCCACAAGTATTAAAAAGCAAATTCAAAGTCTCTGTAAGAAAGGATGATGGTGACAATGATCACAGGACTTCCACACATGGGACAGGAGTTTCTGACCTGTCTAGAACAACAATATTTCAACTTGTGTGGTTAGAGACCAAAACTATGTGGTTATGTGTAACTATGAGGTATATTAAATGATATGGTTTGGTTCAAAATACACAAAATGGGAAACCTTCACCTTCTGCATCAACTTTTTCATCTTTACTTAGTCTACAGCAATAACAGTTATAACGCAAGAAGGGATTTAACTGTAATGTCATCTATTTTAGATGTAAAGACCCTTATGTTAAAGAGTTGCACTGAAGCACTGCCCAGTGAATTAAAATGGGATGCCAATGGATCCTGACTAACTACAATATGCAATGAGTTGAAAGCAACCACATATTTAGCTTGCCTCCACCAGTGTGTGAATGTGAGAGTGAATGAATAGTGGAATTGTAAAGCGCTTTGGGTGCCTAGAAAAGCGCTATATAAATGCAATCCATTATTATTATTATTATTATTATTATTTCTGGTTTAAGCTGAAATGATCATTCTATGTTGCAGTTAAAAGCAGTGTACCCTTTCTTAGTAGTGTAGTTTTGCCATCAAGGCATATCTTAAGCCAATCCACAATCTTTTCCTAACCGATGATGAAAGATACATCCGATGGATGCGCTGGAATGTGTCATCAGTCATATATTTTGGGTTCAAAGGGTGTTTGGGGTTTTACAACATCAGACACCCTCACCCAGCTCTCTCTGCTGCCTCTATTGCAGTCCAAACCAAAAAAGTGAGAAGTAAAAATAAAAAATGGAGTATTAAATCCAAAAGTCCAAATGGAATGTAAGCCAGATTCCCTTAGCTGATACACTTAGGACTTATCCTGTGGACTTTAAATCTGATCACTGATCACAGATTCAAATCTGATCACATTTCACTACCAGAAAACATTAGGGAAAGCCTCAGAAGGCATCTGACATAGCTGTAATATGTAATGGTAGGATTGCACAGGAAATTAATTCTCCAGAATCGTGTAATTACCGACTGCGGCCACAGAGGCCCCTGTTTCCACTTTCTGCACAAGCTATGTAGTGTTGCTTTAAATGTGAAAATTATGACCTTATCGTCTTTAATTCCTCTCACATTTCACTTCTGATCCCTTCAGGATTTCAGCCAATGACTGTCTTAGCTAGCTAGCTAAGGATGTTAATTTATTGATTAGCTTAGAAATCCCATATTTCACTTAACAAAAAAGTGCAGCAGTACCTCAGGCCCTTGTCCTGGTTAGTCCAGTTTGCTAGAGAACAACTCACACTCTCAGTTTGAAACAGACAGCTGTGATCTCCTCTCAGTGACCCTACTCTGTCTGGAAATGCCGAATAAAAATACCAAAGTTTTTCCATTACTGCAGCTGCCAATCATCATGAAGCTATACCGCAATTTTAGAGCACCAAGTTACTAATTAAAAACAAATAGAGGAAAAATGACCCCTTTAGCCCATATCAATGTGATGACTGATTTAAATGGCGGTAGGCATCTTTAAACGGGGCAGGGTTTATGACCTTTACTGCAGCCAGTCACCAGGGGGCGATAGACATTTTTCGCAAGCTGTCAGGTTGCGCATGGTTTCTACAGTCAATGGTTTCAAGAGAATACTCTGAGCCCAGTTTTTACTCATTCTTGAGAACAGCCTAATCTCATGTGAACAGCCTGATCCGCCCATAATTTAAACATTCCACAACTACCAACGGAATACTAGAACATTACGACCACATCGGCTAAACATTCCAGAGTGGCTGCATCATTTTCTGACCTCAGTCAGTTCCTGAAAAGCCTCACTGGAACCTGCTTCACCCAAACAATCCAAAGACTCACCCCCAGTAAACAGCGCGGACTGTTATCAGTGTACCGGAGGTTTCTGCTATACCAGAGGTTAGAGTTATACCCCAGCTGAGATGGAGGCAGGAAGTGAAGCAGGAAGACCAGTGCTCGAGGGGGAAGAGAACAATGGCATCTTGTGATTAACAGCAGAAATTATGTAAATATTTGCTTCCTTGACGCAAAAATAAGTTTTGCATCATTTTATGATATGAAATTCTGGGGTTTACATGCTGGAGTTTAAAAAAATTATGTAACCTGACTCTGGTTTGGAAACATAACTGGATTTGTAGCTCTATTACTCACTTATTAAAAGTCAAAGGAGATATTTAGATGAAGATGGAGTGCATGCGTGTGTCCATGTGGATAAATTTGAGGTTTTCCTGCAGTAAATCGAAACTCTTCTTTAAAGTGCTCTGCTGCGCCTGTTTTTCTGTGTTACAGTCTCACAAGTGTCACAAGTTTGGACATATCCATTAGGTCTGCTCTTAATGGTATTTACAAGCTTGTGAGCTTGCCCTGAATCAGATGAATTCGAAAGTACAAACAGGCCACCAATCTGTGCCTAATTAAATGTCACAATTAACTCTCTGCCTGCTATCTCTTTTTCACACAAATGGATTTTGTATGTCAATACTCAGGGGAAATGGAGTGGAAGTGCATCAGGACTGATTCATCCTGAAGCTATACAATGATGACCTCAAGATGCACGTGCACACTCCTGGAAATAAGGCGATGTGATTCGTTTGGAACACATTGAACCTCAGTACGGGGGCTCATGGCCTGCGGGCTGCCTCAGTGCCAGGTGCTGTGTTCTCCCCTGCAGGCTGAATCACCGAACCTCATGGCGTTCAACCTGTCAGCACACACACTTGTCACGGTGATTAACAGCTGACTCACCCAGCATCCTCATAAACTAGGCTTCAGGTCCATGTGTGCATGAGGGAGAAGAAAGTAATAAAGAATGACAGAAGAGTGGGACGCTGCGCGGATACTGGTGTGTTTTTCATCAGATTGGAGGTCCAGGGTGAAGTCGAGTGCCAGCCAGAGGAGTTACATTGCGGGGATTAATTCTTAATGTCCGCTTTGACAGAAAACTATCAGCAGGCTCAGATCACATGACAAGGCCACGGATCATCCTAATTGGTTTCTTTATCAGTGGGGCCAGACTGGAGCTGCTGTGCCTTTAAATCATTCATGAATCAATCCCAAGACCTTTGAGGAGTAATTCATCTAACCGGTGTCATGTCTATCACATTATCCATGTGACTGTGTTTCCACTAGGTGTAAACAAGAACTTTGGCAAAACACAGGTCATATTAAAGATGGCAAATGCACAAAGGGTCCGAATATTCTGCATTGGAAACTTCTATTAGTGTCAAAGGACCGAGCAGCCTTTCAAAGACGAGAAACTTATTTTTTCTGATAATTCTACGCTCATATGCAATCAGTCTCTCACAATGTAATGTATTCTACAAGTACATTACCAGCGATAACTCAAATACGCTTCACATGCACCATTAATAGAGTCTGTTTGATCATTTGAAGAATATTTGCATAGATTTTGAGGGTTTCCATACGGAACGGAGGCTCAGATGGATTATTTCAACCATTTTATGTAAAACACTAAATCAGACACATGTTATTATTCACAGCAGAGGAGTTTTCTATATTTTCAAATGGGTCTGGAGAGGATCGCGGATCTGGATTCTTTTTAAATAATGTACTCTCACTCATTCAGGCTCACTTTTAAGAAAAGATTAATCCCATCAATCTAACAGCTCAACCCTAAATTCTGCCTTGAGAGGTAGTTATTCAAAATATACAGTGCATTAATTATTGAAGTTAGTGCCACTGTGGTACTGGTCTGGATTATATACTGTATACAGTTAGATTAATATCTCTGTGAAGTCACATCGTAATTTTCCTATGAAGATTGATGATGAATATTGACTGATGAATATGTGGCACATCTGCTGTATATTGTGCATTAAACTGCATCAGTATATTTTTGTTGAGCTTATATTTAGAATAAAGCCCCCTTATCCTCCTGTCAAAACTAAGTTTTATATAGATTTTCCTCCTGTGGATTGTTGCTCTCTGTCATGGGTTTCACATATTCATCTGCTGAGGGAGGAAAGTTCTGCTGAGCTCATTATAAAGCCATGAAAAATTAATTATTTGTTTACAACCATATTTGTCACATAGGCATATAAATGATCAAAAACACTATGTAGCTCACTGAATAATTAAAATTAACTGTCACAATGCAACTTTAAACTCACAGTATCTGATATAATTATAAGAGACCTCACTTTGCTGTTCACCTCCTTGGTTCTCCAGGAAGATATTAGTATGTCTCTGCCTGATGATGTCCTTCTCATCCTTCTTTCCCCTCCTTTCATATCCAACCAAATATATGATTGATAAAAAATGATAAATTTTAGGAAAATTGACTGTGAGTACGACTTCAAAAGGGACATCAGTTGGCTGTTTGCCATGAGAAAGCACTTGGTGACATTGGAGAGTAAGAACTAATTTGTAACAGGAAGAGAACTACAACAGAAGTAGGTTCAGGGGAGGAACACTAATCTACTGGATGTGGTTGGATGGTTAGGACAAGGTCCTGATGACACATTTTGGGTCATGTGACCACTCACATGCTCAGTAGCTGGTGGACAACACCCAGGACCATCTCCAATGAATAAGCGAAAGTCTGAAGGATTTTAACTATTTATGTTTAGAAAAAGGTCTCATCAAACATTTGTGCCCTGTAGCCTATTTGTAACTTGATGACCCATGGGCCTAGTTTTCCTGGGCCAGAATTTCCATTAGATAATACAACCCGGGAAATACGAGGAAAACGTTTCTTTATTTCCTTTTGTGACCGTGTTATGCTTGATATTAATTGTTATTAAATATTGATAAAGATATTGTTGAGAGTTAAAAAAAAAAAAAAAAAAAAGCCAGCAGATCTCATTGGTAGACCAATGAGGCCCACTTTTTCGGATTATAAATTAATAAGAGTGGGAGTATTCGATATGCCTCCTAGCCCCTCCCTCTGTGTAAAAAGGTGGGCGGGGCGTAGTTGCACGCTGTGTCCACTGCTCGCCGGTGTAGCTGGATTATCTCGGCGGGCTGGTTAGGAGAGGGGACCACACCGTCGCTTGTAGCCGTTGGTCGGCTACCAATAGCGGCATCAAGTGGAGGAGAGAACCGTGATGGCATGTGGTTCACAGACGGTGTTAACGGTTAATTTTCACATGGAGAGAAACGGCACAGGGGAGCCAGTGTGAGCCCGAAGATTATGTCCGGAGCTGGCTCTGCTGCTGGGGAGAAAAGTTTGGAAGTAGGGATACGCTCAAATCAGCGGCGGTGAAATGGTAAATATGCCCTTTCTGCTAATACGAAGTCAGTTAGCGAGCTAACGTTTTTGAAACTGTCGGATCTGCTGTCTGACCGCCTAAAATCGCCACCCCATAGTTTATAAGTTATTTATAACCGTCGAGTTTCTGTCACTGGGATGAAGTGGAGTTCCTCCTCTTTCCAGCTGTCAGTCAGCTTTCCGACGACTAGTCCCGTCACGTATTGTTGTTCACGTGCCTTGTCACACTTCATTTAGAAAATCTCGTTTTCTCCCTGCTTGTTGGAATTTGTGCGTATCCTGTACATAAACAAAATATTTATACACTCATTATTTAACGTTTGGGGCTTTTCTTGAATTCGGCACTAGTCTGATACTTTAATCGATTATTTTCCGAAATGTTTACCTTTGTAAAAAATTGATCATTGATCATGTTGACGATATGTTAGGGAGCGTTAAATTGACAGATTTCTTAATGGAGTTTGGTTCAGATGAACGGCGCTTCTAATAAACTTTTCAAAACAATTTTGACACCACTACAGGATGTTTTTATTGATCCAGACATGATGCATACCAGTGGGGAAACTAGTCTGTCAATTTTCCCTTGTTTATGGCTATTTGATAAACAAAGATGTATTTTATGCTTGAGTAAATGAAACCTCTCCTTTATTGTAAGGGTGTCAAACTCACATTAGGGCTGCCACAAACGATTATTTTGATAGTCGACTAGTCACCGATTATTTTTGCGATTAGTCGACTAATCAGATCATGCATCCGTTGGACGTAAAACGTACAGCTTATTGCACCAGCATGCATCTGCTCTTATATAACTATCATTAGCTTACAGCTTTAAGTGTTTAAGGTATGTGCCAAGTAAAAATAAAGACAAGATGATAGTTTATTAAATTTTAATGGCATTTGCAGATTGTTTCGGTGGAGTTTAATAAACTCAGCTGTCTGCTCCTTGCTATCTAAAATATAACGGGACCCCGGAGTATATTCTCAAGCATCTCACACCTCTGATAATCAGTTGTCTGCTTGACGTTTATTTAGCTGCTGTGTAAAACCTATAACTTTCATCTCAGCCAAACCGATTTACTCAGGAACAAATAAAATACTAAAAAAAAAGCCAAACAATAACATTTGTAAGTTATCTAAGTGACTCATATACGTTTAACCTGAGTAGCGAAAGACCGCGGTGGGTTTGAAAACGATTTGCCGGGAGTCCGGTGTTCTCACGGGCGCTAGTGAGCCTTGCCCCCGGCTAGCTATCGAGCTAGTGGGTAACGGACGTCTCCGAAAACGTCGGAGCGCTTTTGAAAATATGTGGTGTCTTGATAAACTGAGCAGATATTTGCGGTTTACACAGCTACATTCTCGCCTGAAAACATGTTAAATATGTTAAAGTTATTTTGTGACCCAGAAAGAATAATAAGAGTAATATTAAAACTAACTAGCTGCCGCCATTGTTGGAAACTGAGCTGGGCTGCGCTATGAATTCTGGGACGGAGCTACTTCTTCTTCTTCTTCGGGGTTTAACGGCAGCTGGCATCCTTGTACATGCAGTGCTGCCATCTTCTGTTTCAGTCCGTTATTACACTCTTAAATCCTACTACTTATTCCTGCGTCTTTTGTGATCTTACAACGCTTCAAACGACGCGTCGACTATTAAATCAGTCGTCGACGATTTTGATAGTCGACGTAATCGTGATTAGTCGACTAATCGTGGCAGCCCTAACTCACATACAGTTCAAGTTGTACTCAAATAGGTCCAGACTAGTTAAACCCCTACATAATAACTTGTTTAAAAAAGATAAATTCCTGTTTTTGTTTTTTGTTTTTTTAATTTAAACTATCACCAGAATCTAAAGAAACAACTGTCAAAATATCCGTGCATGTCTTATAGAGAGATCAGCTAAATTGGAAGCTGAAGTTTTTATTTATTTTATCCCATGTTTTGATGGCCTCTAATGAATTCGAACTTATGAATTTAAATTGAAACACATCTGTACCAGCATTTCCTCAGCTGGAATTGGTAGCGTGGGATTCTAAATCATACTCAATAAACCCACAATGATTTATTTTCTGAAGCATTCAGCATGCATGGGATTTCTTATGTTGCTTTTAAAGTTTTAACTCTTGTAGCTACACACAACCGTCTTAAAGTCTGCTGGGTGAAGCTATAGGCCTATAATTATCAAGACTGACTACTTTTACCGGCTTTTACCTTTAATAATCATCACAATGAGGCATGGGCCAAACTGCTGGAAAAATGAAAAGGAAAGCAGTTTAGCAGAAATATGATCTAACCCACATGCTTTCTTTTCTCTGCTGTATATCCTGAAACATCTCATGTGACGTAATACTCCGAGTCTTTACCCTTAACGTTATCTACCCTGTCCAAAAGCCAGCACTGTAAGACCTTTCTAAAAAATCTGACCCGGCTGGAAAACTTCTCTAGAAACGTCACTAGAGAGTCACACGGTAGATTTTTGTGGAATATGATGAAAGTCAGTACAGATTCAATATAGACTCGTAATAAGTCTTTGAATATGGAGGAAAGGAGATTCTCTGAGCCTTTTTTTTCATGTTCTTCTCCATTATTTATGCGTCTGACATGAAGCCTGTAGCCCCTAAAGAGACAGGAAAGGCAGGTGATTAATACTCAAAACAGCATCTGATCTGAAATCAGTCACTTTAAAGGTTCCAGGCATAAAAAGAAGTATACTTCTTTAGCTTAAAGGGGAATTTGGGATTATCGCTGTTAAATAAAATATGTTCACATGTTCTTCACATCAATTGTCAGTTATTTTGGTCAATATTGAGATCTTGATTATTTAATATGATTACTCACAAACTTTGGAAAAGAAGAAGAAACTTATCTATTCACTTAGATTGATTTCTGTTTTCCGCAACCTGGTAGGGAGATGTGCCGAAAGGCAAAAGCGAGAGAATGATTGAATTGTGGCTGTTTTTAATCAGGTTAGTCCTGTTTCAATAGTTACTGGAAACCTTACTGAAATTAAAATTGGACTAGCAGCACAGTCACAGCAACACAAGGTAATATTTCCTGTTAAAGGAAATGAGGGATCCTCGGCTAGAACAACCTGAGATGTCATCATTATATCTCACTAATAGACATTCATTGAGTCTGCTGCAATTACATAATCATTGTGATTATTAGACCACTGTAAAAAAAAAAAAAAAAAAAAAGAGTCACAAAATCTTCACATTATAGTATTTTAAATCTTTATTATTCAAGCAGCTTGTCTGAGATGTAAAAAAATTTCCATCCTTTTGCAGGAAACTAGTGCATTTTTCTTTAAATATTAAAGTGGCTGCACTGAACCCTTCGGCAGGTCGATTCTAGCCTCCAAACTGTGGTTTTGACACCCCTGCTTTAAATCCTTTCAGCATTGTTTTATTATCTGGACACATAATGTTGACAGTTTTAAAGGAATAGGATAGAATATACATGCCCACAGACGAAGTTAGTGGTGGAGCAGGTTTGTCAGGTCTGTCTGCAGTTTTACTGATTTCAGGTAAAGTCATTACGTGTTTTATATACAAATCTCGTGGTGTAGATAAGAATCTAAATGGAAATTATTATTGTTCGGAAGTGCATTTAAAAGTCTCAATGACAGGGATGTCCTGTCACAGGGAGGGTAAAACGACCATACAGTGCTTTCCACATGCCGCAGTGACTTGATAGCAGTGCTAATCCTCCTAATCCTTAACCTGTGACTACATGTTATGACATGAAAAAACATTCTTCCATGATCCAGTTTGTGAAGTCCTTTACAAATCAAGCTGATTTATATGTTAAGATCTGTGTGACAGCCATAGACTGTATATGAAAGCTGTTTGTGGCCACAGTGACTTCACCCACGCTACATTTGAAGCCTCAAAGTCATTGTCTTGGTTGCCGCCATGTTGTTGACAATATTTAGATGTGTGGTTTGAATGCAACCGAATACCTTCGTACCATTTCATAGCTTGTGTTTGGCTTCAGCACAGTTTCAAAGAAGGGTTTGTTTTAAGATGTTTTGCTTATGAGTTAGGATTTGGGAAGATCAGATTTTTTCCAACTTTGCCAAAGGATTTCCATACACATTCAAAAAGTGGCACATATGGCTTGACTGAACAGCAGCTAAGAGAGCAAGATCATTTGCTGAGCATTTAACTGGTCTGGTTGCCTGTGCAGAAAGTAAATACACCTTGCAGGTCTGCCAGGATGTGGCAGATAGGTTTAATTTAAATATAGTGTGAGTAGAATTTGTGTAGTGAGAATTTTTGGTAGTCTAACAAGATGGCTAACATCAGGTATAGTTTGAGTGTCTTGGAAAACTGCAGAAATACTCACCATAACTAAAGCTCACACTTCTTGGTGACTTGTACCTCACAGAAGAGTTTTTTGTGAGATAACTCTCCTGCAGATGCTGGTTGGCCATGGCTTGCTCTGCTGATCTGAGTTTAAACCTTGCTAGTATCCAAATGGATGAGAATGGATTAAAAAAAATTCACTCACAGTAGAGTAGTTATGAAGGAGGGCTCTATGCATACAGGTCAAAGCTGTTTTTTTTGTAGAAGGCTGTAAACATGTTTAGTTCTGCTGTAAAGTTGAACATTTTAAAATCGGAGTGTTTGGCGATTGCCTTGCTTTGTTTTTCAGCCCCATAAGGTTGCCATGACTTTCACAGGTGTAGAGGCGACACTGTTTTCTTATTCAGTTTGGTTTAATTTGATTGGTTAAAGAGCTAAAAAATGGTAACACCAGTCATTTTTTTTGCTGCCAGCTGACACCCATATACACAACTGTGGACCTCATCTCTGTGGTACACAGGTACACCGAGGCATTTTTCAGCCCATGACACCTTTCGTGAGCTGTTCAGCGACTGGAGGCAAACCATCACATCCTTCCTTGTTATCCTATATTTGACAACACTCAGGGGATACTTGTGGTCGACTGAGCATCTTTCCAGCGATGCCTCACATTCAGCCTGGCGCAGACATAGTTTACAGCCTTTCCCTAAGGCTCCTTAACAGGTTATATTCATTCACTTTCCTCAAGCACATTTTTCCACTTAGTAGCTGAAGAGTATAGTGTCTGAACACTGAAGCCTGCACGATTTCCCCTCAGTAACACCTTTCTTTCCCCGCCTGCGTCACTAGTATTTGCACAGATAATTTTGTCTTTTTGACTCTTTGTTTTTAGATTTAAAATGCTTCTTTAGTTTTTGGTCACTTAACTTTAATTTTTGGATTTATCTTTTCACAGTTTCACGTCTAACTGTAATACAGCAAGAGGAAAAAGCACAGAGGTTTATAATTATCGCATCAAGTAGCTTTTGCTCACAAGATCGCTTTCAAAGAGAGATATTTCTTCCTCTTCATGTTGGACGTGTGTGTCTTTGATCCAGAGGAAGGGGATAAGGTGTGTTTCCTTCTCCGAGCTCCTGACAGTATTCCCTCTAGGCAGCATTTGTTTACAAGTCTTCTTTTTCTCGTGTCTGCAAAGAGAAGGAGATTGTCTTCCTCAAGGTTTAACTCCACATGTTTTTTGGCACAGGCACAGCAGGTATTTATTTACTATTGCTAAAAATATGACAGGTCTGCCAACAGTTAAATCAAGTTTGTTCATGCATTTGGTTTATTTTGGTTTGGAAATGCGTCATGCGTAGACCTTTCCCTCGAGTGCTGGATGACTGCACACCAAAAGAAGATAGTTTACGCCAGATTTAATGATTAATATATCCTTTTTAACATGCAGTTTTTTTCTTTATTTAAATGTTTTCAATCTTTCTCAAGACTTGTACGTATTCCTTGGAGTGCAGTTTTTTTTCCATTTATTTCAACCCTCGTTTAAGCCTTAAATCTGATGGACAGAAATCAGTTTAAAGGGGCAACCAATGTTGATGTTTAATATTTACTATTGTAGCCTAACATTTGTTGGTTTGACCTAAATAGCAGGAAATGGTTCATAGAATACAGTAAGTCAATCATATTTTCTAATAGTTGAAGAAATTAGGAAAATCTGATTATTTAGTGACTGAAATTGGCCATTTTAATAAAAAAGTAACTTTTATTTAATCAGTTTAATCAAAATTTATTTTCCAGGGACCAACTAACCAATTAATCGGCTAATGGTTGCATCGTTTATCATAGACACCTAGCAAGCATTTTCTTTTTTTACTTGGCTATACTATCTTTGGCTTTAGGACTACATCCATTCATCTTCCACTTATCGCGGTGGGATCATGGTTAAATCAGCATAAGCAGGATATTAATTTTCCCAGTTCTTCCTGAGTAAGATATATTAACCCTTGTGCCAGTTCTGGGTCTGTTCTGGGGTCTTCTCCCAGCTGGACGTGCCTCAGAAACCTCCAAAGAAAATCACTCTGGGGGCATCCTGATCAGATGGCCGAAGCACCTCAGCTGCTTTATTCTGATGCTAGGGAGCAATGGCTCCAGTCCAAGCTCCCTATGGATGACTAAACTCTTCACCTTATCGCAGAGCCAAGCAATCTCATTCTTTCGGTCACTGCCCACAGCTCAGGACCGTAGGAGAGGCCTGGAATATAGATGAATCTTTAAATCGAATGCTTTCACCTCAACAGTCTGGTCCAGTACCCACATTACTGCTGATTCTACACCAACCTGCAGCAGCAACCCTCCACAATTAATTTTTTTAATTTTTTTTATTGATTAATGGAAAAAAAATCCATAAATCACTCAGCTGTAACAAGCATGGCAATCGTTAGATCCATCTCTGGGGATTTAGCTCAATATCTGCTGGCTGACACATAACAGAACAAAAGCTATGTTTATTCTCCTGAAGTTCTCCAGCCTGAGTGATTGAGTCCATACATTAATATTGTCTTCTCACTTGTTTCTTTTTATTAAACCATAAAAAGAACTCCCTGAGTTTGTGCGACAGACTGTTGCCACCGCTTTAATAATGCAATATGTGAGCCGTCTCTGTGGCGTTGAGTGCTCACTGCAATTTTTTTTCTCCTTTTACTTTTATGGATCCTTTCACGCTGACGTGTCTGATCTGGTAGCAGTTATAGGTGTCCTCAAAGTCATTTAGCTGCTCTCTAGTTTCAGCACAGTGGTCTCTTGGTCTGCTGTAACATTAATTGCACTGAGGGAGTAGCAGAGGTGTGTTGGCCCAGGTACATCTCTGCGTACACAGCGGGTATCTAGAGAGCGAGATAGACAACAGGGATTTTATTTCCATCCTTTACCAGGGAAAGCAGCAGATGTTATAACGTTTGTTTATCCCACATGCTTAGGTGATCCTACAGGTTGTAATATGTTGGCAGAAGTGCTATAAACACCGCTTTTTCTTTGTCTGCAAGCATGTTCCTGCTCCAAATACTGCGACAGATGTGATCTTATTTTCTGAAATAGAAAATAGAGTTTAAGAGTTGTTGTCCTCGAATGTTTATGGATTTTTCCCTGCTCGTCATAGCACCTGATTTAATGCAAAAGCTCTGACCAGACCTCGTATTTTTGTTGCTCTAGCTCTGAAGGATAGAAGAGACCTGTTTTTTTTTTTTGTTTTTTGGGGGGGTTTTTTTCTTAAAGCTTGCTTTTATGATCAGCAGACACACAAAATGTCCCGTTAGCACCATAAATCACAGTGATGATGCGAGCTGAGCCCAGGCCATTGTTTGGCCATTGAGAGAGATAGAGAAGAAAATGGGAGGGGTGAGTGTTGCTGAATGAGAGCTGAATGATGGTTTTCGCCTTTGACTCGCTTCACTGGCGAGGTGCGAGGCCGGCTATAATCAGTTGCGTCTGTTGTCAGGGCAACTGGTGGAATCTGCTTCCGTCTTTTTGCTGTATGAATGAATGAATGGCGCTTAAAGTTGATACGAAGAGAGAAAATGATCAAGACTTTTCACATGTAGGCACACAGATCTATCTCCCAGCCTTCGTCTCTCCCTCTCTGTGCTGCTGGATTAGGGATTGAGTGGGCTAAGCCGACAGTGAATAGACACACACACCAGCAGTGATGCCGGGTGTGTGAGTAACACGGTGTGGATTAACTAACACACAAATGCAGCACCCATCAAAGAGGTCCTGTGTTGGTTTCACACACACGCACACGGCTTTCCCCCCATTAATCATATCACATGAAGTCGATTCACTGCCAGGTTTTCCACTCTGTGAGAACATACATTTAGCTGTCTACTTAAATTTGGCTCAGCCCGTCCAACATTTTAGTTTTCAATCTCTTCAAGTGAGGACAGCATGCTGCCTGCCTCATTACAGTGGGCTGTGGTGATAGCTCAGTCAGAAATAGAGTGAGATCCATTTTTTTCCCACAATGTTCCTGTTATTTTTAAATACCTGAATTATCAATAAAATGTCAAATTTAAAATGATTTCTGTGCAACAGTTAAAAACGATCCTGGTGTTTAAAATGATTCCAGTTACTCTGAAAAAACCCAAATGTAATTTCTAAACTATTATCGTAACACTCCTCTTGAATGAAAGCTGACAGTCGGCACTTCAATCACTTCTTGATTGTTTGATTTAAAACCCACTGTGTTGGTGTACAGAGGAAAAATTACAACAGCTGTGCCATTTTCTAAAAACTGCATGTGGTCAGGAACACTTGCAGCTTCACGGGTTCTGGTCAATTGTGTGATTATTAAGAGATTAATCAAAGTAGCTGTTGCCCTTTTGTGCCCATTGTAGTCCCGCAGTAACGTAACACTACGTAGAGTAGCTATATGTTTCTACTGTGAAGCAATAATTGTGCACATTGTGATGATTGCTGTTTTTGGATTCTTACATTTTAACTGATTCTGGCCTCTCTCCTATTGTTTTTGCTTGTTATTATTGTTGCACATTCACTGTTTTGGGCTTTTGAGTTGTTGTCTGGACAAAAAAAATGGTTCAACATTAAATGTTTATCTGCTGACATTTTTGAATAACAATTTCAGCTCTCCATCTACATTTTATTAAATGAAATATAACTTCATTTTCCACTAGAGTGATATAATGTTTTTTCTTGGCAGTAAATTGTTACTGTTTCGAGGTGAGTTGAATGTCACCAATTAATCAGCAGATTCAATGATAATAAAAATCATTATTCGGTGTAGTCTTGCATTAATGTGGTCCTGTGTGGCCTGGTTTCTGCTCAGAACCTGTGGAGTATTTGTTCAGCACTCTGCCACACTGTCATATGTACAAGAGCAAAAATCAGTATTTATTTAGGCAAAGCTTCCAGTTTTATGGATTTATGGGTTGTTTTTCTTATATATTATTCAAATTTCATTATTATTATTTTCATTTTGGACTGACAATGCAAGCAATTTGAAGACATCATCAATATCTGTTGGCGTTGTTGTGATTGTTATGTAAGGTATCTCAATTTCTATTGCAAAGGTGCTAAATGGATCCAACCTACCTCTGCAACATGAGTGGCCTCAAAGTCTGCCTCTGGCATTTGTTTATATTATATTTGCTTGTGTCTGGAGTCACGTGATGGTCAGTAAGCTGAGCTGTACGCAATTGATTTGAAAGTACCTTGTCTGAATGAAGAAATGAACAGAATATTGGTCTGAAGTATAGAAAGGCTCACAGGGGGGGTGGTTTACATCAGAATTCAGGTGGTCTTGCAAGTTGTAAAGATGTGTGGCTGCCCTGTTCTCTGTGGTAACCAGTAAGCGACGATTAATAATTCTGCAAATTATAGTCTCCTGAAATGCTGCACTGAGGAAATCTGGTCACATCAAAGTTTATTTAACAACATGAACTTGAAAATATATTATTTAAAAAAAATGGATGTTTGAGTGATTAGTTGATTCAGATGAATAAGTATAAACGATATTGTTTAAGGGTTAAAATGCTGATTGCATTTGGAACCAGCCACAATGAAAACAAAGCGTGAGCCGCTGCCTTGGTGAAACACGCTCCGCAGTGTGTAAATAAAGTCATAGTTATTTCCGTGGAGTCTCTGCCCCACTCACCTGCCAGTTCTTATGTAATTCACGGGCGGGGGGTGTTTGCATGTTGTTGTGTGCCAACGCATTCAGAGTGCGTGGACACCTTTCAAGGCTACTATGCAGGATGAGTTGTATCACCACGGCTCTGGTTTGAACTGCTGCCAGTATCTCGGTGTACTCGGCTCTTTTAAGTATGTTAGAGACTTTGGGAGTTTAAAATGCAGAAGAGCATTCTTAATGAGGCATCCAGAAATGGAGCAACGGCCTTTAGAGGAGTGGACTGTAACTGAACTCTTTCCTTGATATGGTTGGTATTTGAATACACAATAATTTGTATAGTTTGCATCTCTCCATGAGCTCCTCATAATGAGTCTCAGTTACCTAAAATTTAAATGGACAGTTACTGATATAGGGCTTTTGTGCAGACTAGAGGAGCCAGGGTTCGAACCAGTAACATTCAGATTGGTAGTAATATTCAATATGTTGGGTGTTAAAAGGCTAAGAAAGGGAATGTCACCTTTCTATGGATGAAAGTCACGCTATTATCACTCTCATGGGTATTCTGTTACCAGAGAGTGAAGTGGCTACCACCCCAACTTCAGGGATTATCAGTATTCAAATGGATCAGTTATGATAAAAATCACCCCCTGTACAGTCGTCTTAAAGGGTGAAATTAGCAATAGAGGTCAAAACTCATGGGTTATTCTCACAGTTAAAGCCGGGCATTTTAACATGAGAGTCTATGGGGACTGGCTTGTGTTTGGAGCGGGGATAGCATCTGCTGGTTTTGGCACTTCAGCGCTGGATTCATTTTTTAACCCTAGAGGATTATAAATAAATAAAGATATTGATTTCCTGTTCTTTTCTGGGTTTTCCTTCTATTAGTTTCCAGATAGAGTGTCTCCAGTCGCCCTTTGGTTTGCATTTATACTCAGCCCAACAAAGCTTAGCAGATTTAAGTGATTTCTCACAGCAGCTCTCGTTCTTGTTGGCATTAACGACGAGCTTCATCATCGCAGCTAGTGGCGATGCTGCTGTCTGGCTGCAGTGCAAAAAACATTGTTCTTTCTCTCGTTTTTAGATGCTAAAGCAGACTTCAAGCTGTTCTTAACATACACTGTCTGAGGTGAACTGTAGAGAGTCATGAAAAAATAATCAGCCAAACTGACAGTGTGTGCGTCACTGACTGAAACAGGCAGCGTCAGAGTATAAATGGCTGTTTTTAGTCTGCTGCACACTGACATTCCCATATTTACTCATTAAGTTAAAACTAAGAAAGTCTTTGAGCACTTTGACAATAAAATGATTGAATTTGGTGCAACTTTGAGGTCCTGGTCTTTCTATTATTTGCCCTTTTAAAATGACTGGAAAGATGCCACAGAGTTTCAAAGCACCAAAGATGACAAACTAGTATGAGTGTGATATAAACGTCACTCATGTGAGATTTGGAGATTCTCCTGCAGAGAAAACTGGGAGGAGGGAGCCTGAGGAAAGGAACAGTTAAGGAGTTCATCTGGATCTACATACCCACATGTACAGTTTTAAATTGGCCTGGCTTGTTCTTTTAGTAATGTGGTTTTTAACAGAAGGAGGATTTAGATGGAAAGCTGTAGTTGACGGTTTGTGCCGTGATTGTGCAACTTAATTGCAATATGTGAAGGACGAAATCTGCCGTTTCAGCTAGGTGGTGGATGGCCTGCTGGACAGGAAAGCTGGAGAGGAAAATAAGGAAATAAGATTTTTGCTTCAGACTTATGAGCCAGAATGTGGTGTCCCTGGACCCTGTTAAATCCATAATCCATAACTTTTTGCCTTGGAAGAAAACACCTGGCTTCTGTTTTGTTAGCTGCTCTGATGCCCTCAGAAAGAATGACTGAGGATCTTTAGGTGGCATGTTATTACATGTTACCTCTTCCTTTCATAGATATGAATCAACGTTAAAAGTCCATAATCGGTTATAATCCGATCTTTTAATGGAATACATTTTCACCCATGTTTTTGCAATTTCTGGATATTTTCCTGACACATTAATGAGAAAGATAAAAATATGATGGAAAGGTTGAACTCATACTTTGTCTTTTGTTTGATTCTCATACATTAAAGGCACAAGGTTTCTATTACTCTCTTATTTCTGACTCTATCAAATTAAAGCTGTTAAGAAGGCTGGTTTAAATGTTTTATTTTATTACGGTGTGTTACTAAAATGTCTCCATGCAGGACAAGCCATGCACTATGTATATGATTTATTCATGAAGGGTCTGAGTTTGACCAAGCCTGTTATGGTTAACTCGGCTGCTGTGGCTGATAATTTTGTGAATACAGGTCACCTTTACAACCTGTGCAGTGTGATTAAAATTTAAAAATGGGCCAATGTTCCTTTAAAGGCCGCATGATATACTCTGACCTTAACTTGTGAGCACTCTTTTGAAGCCCTAATCTGATTCCGATGGTCCACCTGTGGAGTTCAAACACTGACCTCAGCTTGTTTCGGCAGAAAGGGTTTCTCTCTCCTTCTCACTCGTTCCTCGTCTGCCACTTTCTGTCTTCATCACTTCCTCTTCCTCGCCCTTTAAATCTGTCCTTTTTTTAAAAAAAAACAAACTATTTTTGTCTTTTTCTCAAGATTATAGCCTTGCACATCTGTATCTTCACCCCGCTTTGTTTTCTGCGGAGCATTTGAGGCCGCCGTCTAAACGCGAGTTGCTGGATAATCTTTACTATGAAAAGCAGATTAAAATCTCAGATTACAAGAGGACAGGAGAGAGAACAGGAGGGGGGATTACAAGTTTTTTTCCCTCTTTTTCCACCCATTGAGTCTCAAACTTGTATATCGATGGGTAGAGCACGTTGTAGACAAACATATACATGGATCAGGCTATGCTAAGGCTTTCCCACTCACCCATAAACCAGTTTTCTCGGATACAGTAGGATATTTTTTGTTCTAAGCTGAAGATTTACTTATGTGGGTTGTTGCTATAAATGTAGTGTTACCGAATCATTAGCGGATGCCGAGCCCCCGTGATAGTAAACAAGTTGCCAACTGTTTATTGATTTTTAGCTCAAAATCCATCCAGTTACTCTCATTTTCAATCTGCTGGTGTGATTTATTGATTTGCTTTATTTCCTTAGTTTTTCAGCAGATCAGTGTCGGACTAAATCATCTCAGAGGGAACACATCATCACCTCTCAGAAGTTTATCACAGCTTGAACCACAGCGAACTGCCAGCTGAGGCTTAATGTTCCCTTGAATTGTGGGAAATGATCCAAATGAAATGCAAATAAAGTAAAGTGAACTTCAGTGTGCCTCCCTAAATATAGCACGTCATCATCAAATATCATTAGCACAGACATTAGCATAATTGCATCAAACACTTAACACCAAATTGCTGAAAAGAGTGCCACCATCCAGTGTGACTTCAGAGTAAGCCATGTGTGCTCTTCTGCTGAGACATTTTCATCTTCATGCTCTAAAATGCACAGATTGTGTTATGAAAGGCTGCCGTGGGCTCTTATCCATCTCAGGCTGCAGACAAGTAGCAGCATCCTCTTAGCATGTGGAGGCAAAAAGGTTTTTGCAGAATGTGGCGTGAATGTTTAAAAGCACATGGCGGAACGGAAAGTGGAACATGTTTTTTAGACATGTGAGTGGTTCAGCTTCTGCGGTGAGGGTGAGGTCGGTCGGTTAGTCAATGTGACATTTTTCACAATTTATTCATGAATTCTTTATTTTTAATGGTGATCAGCCTGACATCTAACGCTACAAGCAGGTGAGATTTTTGAGTTTTTAGAATTCTCCTCGATAATTCGGTGGATTGTCAAGAGGATAATGTTTGCTTTAGTGCCGTCATCAGGCACATGATGATCCAGTATCAACATCAGCAAAGCTTATTCCTTTAAGACTTGGCTCTGCTTTGTGTCTGGAGCTTATGAGAATACGTAACCTTTTACCTATCGACATCTTGTAGCAGTCACCAGATCACCTCTCTGGGTTTAAGGGTAGTGTGATAAAAGCTATCTCGGCAGGTGAGGACTGGACTGTTGGAAATGTGAACCAAAGACAATGCATGCGCCATCTGTAGCATCCTGTTTATTGTTCAATGATTCGAAATCAATTTGAAAGTCACGATATATTGATTATAATTTTAATTTATAAATGTTGATTATAAACTTAGACTTTGTGTGTTATGAATTGAAAATATTTGATGTATTATAATGCTTGAATTATGGAGTTAATTATTAGGGGTAAGGGGAAAAAATCATATTTTTATGGTGATATTACTGATTCGGGGACATCAAATATTCAGATATATCAGATATTTTGTTAAATAAGTTAAAACAATCTCGCCTGATGCAAACAGTTGCAGTCTGATATGGACTGACCGCAATCACTCACAAGGAGATTGTCGAAGGTTTGTAAATAAATGTCATCTAGATTATAAATGCAGACAGGCTGCCAACATGTTGCCATCTGTTTGAATGGGCTCAACTTGAGGGGACTCGACTCAACAGGCTGGTTGTATTCTGTTTATATTCCTATAGAACTGGAAGGCTGCTGAGCATAAATGTAATAGTTAAATGTGAATTTATGTCTATGTAGATAGCAATAGATATGTAATTTTTGACAATGTATCACCGGTAATTGCTGCGTTATCAGAAACAAATGGCACGTAATTAACAACTTGATTTCATTCAATCACAGACTGATTGCAGTGTGATTGCAGTGACAGTGTTAATATGCTTTACAATCTCATTTTGCAGAAAAAAATAACCAAAGTGAGACAACTTTATCGTAGTGGATATAGTTTGACTTGTCATCATTTGCAGTTGAAAAACAGGGATAAATTGCAATATATCATACTGCAAAATGTTAAAAATCACAACAATATGGTATTGTGAGTCAAGTATTGTGATAATACTGTATTGTCAGGTGTCTGGTGATTCCCATTTCTATTAATGATATGTCATGGTTCTCTGCTGGGAAAGGGTGGAGTGTTCTGTGCAGGTCGGGGATCAGTAAGTGGAGGAGTTTTAGTGTTAGTGTTGTTTGTCGTTCACAAGTGTGAGGAATTTAGAGCAGGTCCCAGATGGATCAGCAGTTTGTGTGGACACTGGACCGATCTTTCTGGAGGTTATGTGTCTCTCCACTATCTTGGGAGTGCTCGGACTTTAACTCACAGAGTCTTTACTCAAGCTTCATCTGGATCTTTTGTTTTCTCTGTCCTTTCAGGCCCGGTGACATGTGCTGACTCTCACCTTGAAACAGTTTCAGGTCAGTTGACTGAAACTGGGAGAGTCAGGGAGGTATTTTCACTTACCTAACCCTGGCAGCTGTGATCTCACAGATGTTTAGAGGTTAAACACAAACTTTTGGCATGTCAACAGAATTTCCAGAAAATCAGCTCAAATACTAGATTAGAAGATGGGTGTATCAAAATAAACACATCACTTTGCACTCGGCTCTGAAATCCTGATTCTGTAACATCAGATAAAAATCTGCATTCATGTAAGTTTAAAATACTGATATGTCAGCAGGTGAAGGTGTCGAAGCGCTTCTATTGGCTGATTTTAAGACACTGAAACAGACTGTTGGAAAAGTAGAGCTCAAAAGCAGGGTGTTATCAACTGATTGTCTAAAATCTTCTGGCTTCTCTGCTCAGTTTCTAATGTGCATATTGAAAATGAAAGTAAAGCATTAGGCTTCATGGGCTTGCTCCGTCCTCTTAGTCATATTTATTATTGTTTATCCTGAGCATATGAACCCTGAAGAACTGCTGTCCATTGCCTGATAGGGTTGACTGCATGCAGTAAGCCTATCCACAGCAACCTTTCCCTTGGGGTCATCTCAGCTGATCATGGTTTAAATTTGCGCAGAGCGTAAAGGGGAATAAATAAGGAGAGGAAGAGAGCAGGACGTCTCGGCCACTCTGACTCATTCAGATGTGCCCTCTGTGCTCTGTCCCCCCCATCTGTGATTTCTTAATTAGTCTCTCGAGGCTATTGCAGGGCCGTGGCACTGTATGGACATCCAAGTCTGAGAAACTGCTCTGTTAGGAGCCAGCTTGCTTTACCTCGCAGCAGAAGTATTCAGAGAGCTGTGAACAAAAGTTAACTTTAGAAATCTTTTTGTTACTGTCAGACCTCTGGTCAGTCAGGAGTCACACCCACTATTATAGTATGTTTATCTAGATTACGTAAGAAAATTATCTTCCGTAAACTGCAAGCATTAGCTTTAGAGGGAATATAAAACAAAACGGAGGCCAAATAATCCTTCAGTCATTGCATTGTTTTTGATTACTGTTGCTCTTCTCTCAGTGTGTCAGTCAGATGTCACATCCATCCATCACACGTGCATTCATCCTGATACGTGCACTCAAAAATCAATCCCACTGCTACCACAAGTGGGTGAGGATGCTTTTCACTGATTCCTTTCATCACAGTCTCACTGATTTCTTTCAAGTGCATGGATTTTCAGTTCAAAAGTGGTTGAGACGAGGATGGCACGGCACTCCATTAAAGTGGTGTTGAATCAAAAAAGCAGAATTAAGTTTGATTTTAAAGCTGTTAGAAAATGAGCAATTGTAGTCAATCACAAATGAAGTGAGGAAGATGGTTCAGGAGGCGATCAGTCAAAGCGATGGTATAATGTGATAACATGTTATGGATGTTTCATATTTCTCAAATACTTTGGAGCCTATGTAACCTGGACGTGTCCTGTTCTGCCTGCCACGAGCGCAGTGCATCTTTGGGTGGTGCAGAGAGTAGCCTGTTAGGACTTGAAGTCAGGTTTCAGTTACTGCTGCGTTTTATTGAGGCAAACTGTTCACTTGCCCTCAGCCCCACCTTAAGTCTGACCTAAATACAGGTGTGTGTGTGTGTGTGATTACCTGAAGGTTGGAACAAAGGGGAGAGCAAAGGTTGGATCTCTGTTTCGGTCTGAGTCACCGACACATTAACCAGAAAGTAAAAAGTTTATGTATATTACACATCACTGATAATAAAACTTTATGTAAATATACATATCTAAGCAAATGTGTACATTCATGCACTTTATATATTCACACACTCTTGATTCAAAGGAGGTCACAAGCAAACGAGGGAACAGATGATGAACTTTTGCAGTTTGAGATCAGCAGGCCCAATTACAGCTCCAATATACCATGTTTTTCTGCAGTGTGGTGGAAATTAGTATAAAGTCATCTCAAATGTGAATATTAGATCAGTTATAAAACAAATCTATACAGATTTCTGCTGGGTGGGTTTTAGAACATTAAGGGCAACATTTTCTCTACTTTGTGATATTTTATAAAGGAAAAAAGGAAAGAACCTGTAGTCTGAAGAAGCTGTAGTCTTCTCCTGTAGTCCTTCTTCTGGCTGCTCTCTTTAGAGATTAACACAGCAGATCATCTACTTCCATCTCACCCTATCCCAGGATCCTCCTCTGTCACACCAGCCCTCTGCATCTCCTCCTTCACTACATCCATGAATCCTCTCTGAGGTCTTTTTCACAGGAAAAGCATCCACTATGCGTCCTCTGCACATGTCCAAACCATCTCAGCTTTGCCTCTCTAGGGGATTATTCTGCCGGAAGCTCAGACTGCACACAGCTCTAAACACTCGATTTTCATTTTTTTCTACTCTCAGCTCTGTGTGATGTCATTGACAGCAGATATGCCTAATATGATGATCTCAGGCGCACAGCTCCAGCTGTGCGTACACACCTTTATCATTGTTGAAAAGATGGTGCAAGACATTTGAAACAGAAGGCAATGGCTCAAAATGGATAAAATATTAACTACTGAAGTATCACTGTGATGAAAGGATACAAGTGCATTAGTAGCAGTATCAGTGTTGCAGTAGTGTATAAAAGAAATGCACAAACTATAAAATGAATTATATATTTAGGTAAAAATATTAAAGTTTTATTGTCATTCCCATCCACCTGCTGTCAGGATCCTTTAGAGAAAGCTGTCTCAGTCCGGTTCCAAACAAACTCCAGTTCACGGTTCGTTTTGCGGTGATCTGACCTCGATCCGACCAAGTCATCAGGTGTATGCTGCCAGTTTGAGCTACATGCTTTCCCTTTGCCAAGCATGCTTTGCATTCTGGGATTTAGCCTGAGAACATCTGGTCAGTAAGATGACCAGACTAAAAGTTCTCATGTGGGTTTTGTAGTGATTTTGGATTTCTTTGAGTTTTCTGTGTGCAGAAAGAAACTAAACTACAGAAAAACCCTGAAGCGGTTTCTGACCAGAGGAAACGAACTGTAGGTGTGAAAATGCCCCTAAATCTTGTGTTTGGGTGCCACAGGCGATAAAGAGAAAGCTGTCTTTAATGGAAAGGAGTTAAACCAACTGTGCTGAGGCTCAATGTCAGGGAAATAAGTAGCTTTCAATTATTATCATAAGTACACAAAATATGGAGCTGGAAATCTCCAGTTTCTGGTCACAGTGGGACAAACGTATGCAAAACGCACACCATAGATGATAAAATACACATGAAATGCAGATTTTTTGTTTGGAATAATAATTTTTGACATACAAGTCAGTTTTATTTGTATTTAAATTCGTTTTATTAAAAAACCAAGTTTTCCTATGAAGTTTTTACCTGAAAGGTTAAATTCCCCTGTTTCCATCACTTCTCTAGGTTTGTATTCAGCCCCACTTCTCATTTTCTCGTCCAGTCTCTGACTGTTGTGCTCTCCATTTAATCCCAGGATGATTCTCTGTTGAATCTCTGGACCCCCACGGGGAGGTGTGTCTGTCTGCCAGCTCCTCTTCCCCGGAGGAGGCTCCTCTCTCTTGTAACAGAGTCACGGGTGAGCCCCTCCAGACAGAAGCCTCAGCGGTCCCATTCATATTCAACCCGGTGTCTCATTTCGCCTCAAACTGTCCCCTTTTTTCTTGTCATAGGTGAACTTCTTTTCCCTTGCCCTACGTGGTCTGAATGCAGTTTAAATGGCAGTAGCTGAGTTAGCACACCCAGAGAATGTTCAGTTACCAAAACCAAGCTAAACCCTTAATCCACAAAAAGCTTTGTGGCAATAAAGTTCATTATTGTATTGCTGTGATAATTTTACAGATTAAAAACAATGTTCCTTTGGTTCCTGACTTCAATATAGTGACTTCCTCTGATTAATTATGCAAATGAGCTTCATTTAAGTCACCCGAGGACATTTAAAAAAAAAAAAAAGGTTACGAGCTTTTAAAGCAACAAAAAGCAAAGAAACAGTTGGAGTTGGAGTGCTGTTTTTCTAAAAACATGTGAGAATGATGTGAAAATTATACAGTACAATACAGTGTTTTAAAAGCCCTCCAGGTAATGGAAATGATGCACAGAAGTGGCAGAAACCCAGTGTGAGAATGTTTCATTTATTATTCATACAGAGCAAACAATACTTTGTGCCCATTTCTGTTTGATTTGTACCGAAAAGGATTTTAGTCATTCGTCAGCACAAAAGCTCCCCTTGCTTTTTAGCGTTTCAGAGCTGAATGGATTTGAATTCAATCACAGGTGCACTGGTTTGTGTAACCTGTACCTCATCCTGTGGCAGCATGATGCATTAGGGCCTGGTGTGCGAGCTTTTCTGGAAGCCCTCAGGAAGTCGAGTCGTAAATAACCAGGAAAGCTCGTCAGTGTTGTTCTCAAGCCTGTTGTAACAGAGTGACAGGGTTTTTTTCTGACTTCATCTCCATGTTTATCAAAAGAGCTGCTGATTTTTTTTCTGTGCTGTGCTGAATGTAGGTGTAGGTCAGTGTAATGGACAAATCCCGGTCCTTGATGTTTGAGGGTTATTTTAGAGTGTCACGCTTACGTCATGGCCAAATACCAAAGACTTTCTGCAAAAGTTGCCATCATCTGTTTGGTTAAGCTGGCCGTGAGTATTTATGGATAGCACTGTTAGTCTGTTGGCTGGATAAACTCACTTTTCTCAACAGTTACCAGACGGATTAACAGGAATTTTTAGATTTTAGAATTCCATCTACGGCAACACCAGTGTGTCCAAAATGTAATTATTGCTAACTCAGGGTATGAGTTAGCAATCCACAAAAATTCCACAAAAACTTTCTGACTTCCAACCTTTTGAGGAATGTACCAATGGACCTACTGCTCAAACCTTTCGTCTATGAGGGGCTGTGAATCAGAAGAAAGCTGGCTTAAAGGGAAATGGAGGGCACATTTAATTGTTGAGGAGCTGCACCAAAGTCCAGTATTAAATAAATAACATACAAAACTACTTTAGTCAAGTCTAATAAAAGCAAAATGGAAGTGAAAATGAGCAGAATATTCCCTTTAACATGCCACCATACCTAACACTGAGGTTATGGTTCCACTAATGTACATGTTAGGGCTGCAATCGTTGCTTCTTTGTGTGGTAGGTGAAAACTGTGTGGTTCAAAGCAAGATTTGCTGAGATTTGGCAGTGGTACAGTGGTTAGCTTTGTGGCTTCACAGCAAGGAGGTCCTGGGTTTGAACCCACAGGCTGCATGCTCTCTGTGTACTTGATTTGCTTTTCTGGGTACTCAGATTCCAAATTTGCTGTAGCTGTGAATGTGATCTGGATAAGAGGTGAGGAAATGGATAGATGGAAGATTTGCTGAGTTTTTCTGTCATCGCTGTATTGATGATTTGATCATTTTGCTTTATTGTGACGTTAATGTGTTAGTGTGTCTGCAGTTGTCTTAGAAACCTGTTTTTAAACACCTCCCTCCACTAAATCTCTTTATCCGGATTCTCACAATCCAATTATTTCCTCCCCAGCACTCAAACCCTCACCAGTTCAACGCCAACATTAATCTGGTGTTCAGGTTCAGACACTGTGTGGCCCCATGCTGGGTTGGAGCCGAGTAATAGATGACTAATGTGCCATAATGTGTTACCATTCACTGGTGTAAGCACTGATTTATTAAGTAGAGTCACAAGTGCCAAAATAATTATTTGTGTTGGCTTTCTCACAGTCCTCTTCTGAGCACAAACAAGACACTATTTAAATAGTTTCTTTCAGGATGTGCTTTCATTCAGTATATTAATTGGTGATTAACTGTTTCACAGTATTTAGCCTTGTCTGTTAAATTTGCTCACCAGATGTTTTCTTGTAAGCAAAAAACAACAGGTATGCTTAAGTCCACCGAAGCCAGTATATCTTTGAGTCACTATGGGTCAGCTGTACATTAGGACTGCAGCTAACAGCTATTGTCATTTATTAATGTGATTACTTTTTTAAAAATCCCAGAAAATCTTTTTTTTTTTTTTAATCATTTCCCACAGTCAGTTTTGGCACAACCACACTGAGTTTACCTTGATTAGGGTTATGCCCAGCACCGTAATCTCAGAGATCTACAGTGGTTCTTACAGCTTCTAATATTATCTCAAGGCATGCTGCAGGTATTGCTGCTAGAAAAAGAAAGGGCAGGGGGTGACTGCCGTTAGTATGTGGCAAATTAAACAAGCAGTTTATTTGCATGCAGACAGCTTTTATTTAGCTTTTTCTGTGGGAACGGCTAAAAACATGACATTCAAGCTATGACCACAGGTGGTTTCACTCAGAGCTTTTACAGGTATATTAATGTGAAAATACAGACTGCTCATTAGCGTTGGTGGATTTGAGACACTTTACTTCACAGGTGAATGGGGCCAGAAGCAGGTCATTCAGCTTGTCCAGTATACTTACTGTCATTAATCATTGTGTGTAAACAAGTCTCCTTTTTTCTTTACAGGCTAAATAGAGGAAGTAATGTTTGTTATGATTTTTTTTTTCTTTTTTTTTGTATTTGGGACACTCAGTATGGAGGGTGGATAGTGCTACCTTAATTGGGTGAATGTTAAAGCCAAACAGATCACACTGTGGAGCAGATCACCAAACTCATGCTTGATAGATACTTGATTCTGATTCTGAACCAGAATGGTTGCTGTTTCAATTTGTTGATTAATTCAACTCGATTCCACGGCCCAGTTTCCAAACATTTACTGTACGAGCAGGACGTGTTATCAGCTCATTAATCTTTATTGTCAGGCTGAGATGTCATTATTGCTCAGTGGCTTCCTGTGTGTCTGCTGACATTGACTAATAACATGTATGTGCAGTGCTTATCTTTACTGGTCAGAGGGGCTTTCACATTTCCTACAAACAGCCTTGAGTTGATTGATTAGCGCTGGATCGATCTGCGGCCGCTGATTGGTTTTTGACAAAATGATGAGTCTTACCTCTGCACTTCAGTTGTTTGCAAGTCACACTGACGAGCTGAGGGGAGGATTACATCGTTCATGGGGGACAGAGTGTTTACAGTTTGCTCGTTTTGGACTACCTCTGGCTCATGTTAGTGGAAAATAAATTGGTGGATCGGAGGCAGGAATAAATAACTTACTCTGCAGAGGGAGCAGCAGAAGAAAAGGTTTCCCTTGGCAATTTCCTGTGTTTGTGCCAGGCTGCCGTCTCCCCATGGCAAGGTCCCTCCATCAGATGAGCTGCCGTAGTGGGTGGTGGAGAAGCACTTGCTGACCCGCTCTCTCTCCCTTTTTTATATAAAGTGCACACTACAAGCTTTGACTCTAGTTCCTAATCTTTCATTTTGATTGCAAAAAAGTGATGTGGAAACACACAAGAGTTCACACACAGGGGTTGAGTTTTTTATAGTTAGCCTTCTACTTATCTCTGTAAATGATACCTGCACATGAAGTCGCATATGCAGGTATGCATTTGTAGTCTAATTTCTGTCAAACATGTGTTGGATGAAAACAGTCCTCTGTAATCCGATGACAAATTAGCCTTATTTCAGCGTTTTAAACTTGAATCAACAACTAATGGATGGATTGGCATGAAATTCAGAGCATACTGTCACAGTCCTCAGTGGACGAGTCCAGCAGATTAAATCATCACCATGAAATGTAATATTTGGGCCCATACAGATGTTCAAAATAACAGTTGGGTTAATAGCTGCTACAATTTTCTTTCTCTTTGCTTATTTTTGTTGTCCTGTGTTGCCAAGGAAACGAAGAAATCCTCACTGTAAAAGATAATTGAATGATTTTAAACTCTTTAAATACTGTTTGTGAACATTCATCCAGTGGAAGCAGCAGATTAATGTCTCCTGCCGACATCTGTGAGTGTGCTGTTTGCAGCTAGGCCACTGGCTGCCTGTACAGCTGATGTGTGGCTGGTGTGTTATGCATGCTGTGGATGAATTGTAATAAATAAAGTCAGTGCTGACTTTGAATCTGTGGATATAATTGGGTATTTGATCAGCTTTGTGCCTTTAAAAAATGCACGGCTCTGTGGATCAGTCTGTCAGCACACTGCTTTGGTCCAGACTTTTTAAGCAACAACAGGGGAGTAAATGGTCTTTTCACTCTTGCTCCCTCTCTCTTGTTATACTCAGTCCAACACTTGTCAGAAAAGCTTTTATTCCACTTTGAATTTCATTAATATTTCATGTCACCCGGCTCTTGATTTGTTGAGTAATTTAGTTTTGGACCAGTTAGTCATGAAACTGACATTCCCATCAGTTTAACAGCCGATGATTGTCTGCAGAGAAGCGCACCCACTCAGGAAATAATGCCCCAAAAATGATCCATGATCTTTTATTTGGAAAGGAGGAACATTTCAGTCAGTGCACTGTACAGCTTTACGGGTGCAAGACAGAACGCCTAAGTTCAATTTTTAGAGATGAGCAAGGAAGCGGAATAAACAATAACCTCTCAGTAGTCGATGGCTGATTCATTTGTCCAATCACACAACCCTAATCTGTTCTTTTATGCTTAATTGTAAGGTTGGCAGGTTTTTTGTGTGTTATTCATTTAACAGTGATGAAAAACATGGAATTGAACATTTGAGATGCTGATTGGTCCATAATGATAGATTTAAATGAGGGGTTTTAAACTAATTTGAGTTCACAGGCCACATACAAACCAGTACACAGTAATCTTTCAAAATAAGCATAATTTTCCTTTGTTTTAGTATAAAGAAGTGCATCTGCAAACATTTATTTTCAGTGAGTCAGCCCTTTACAAAGCAAATGATTAAAAACTGGAGATATTTTACAGTTTCACATTAAGTAGAACTTGCAGAGCGGATCTATAAAGACACAAAACCTCCATGTATGGGACATTTCAAGCAACTCGTCAGTCTTTTTCTGATCCTGCACAGTAAAACTTGAGCCACACCAGGAACAGCAGTGACACCCCTGAATTAAACAGTTATCCAGGCCGTCACTGATCGTCTCCGCTTTAAGCTGTAATTTAAAAGATGTGTTTTTTGGGGCTTCTGTGCGTACAGATAGTTGTTTGTCTAATTCAAAGCTTGGAGACTTACAGTCTTCACCGCAGGAAGCTACAGATTTTATGTAAATTAGTACGTTTTTGTTTTGCTTCTTCACAACATCTGATTTTTAGCTTTTTTTTGAAATCATGGTTCTCTTCAGGGAGAACCATGGGAGACTCATTATCTCTGCATTCACATGCATCCGTTTATTTTTTATTACTCGGATACAATTTGAACTGCCTAGTTTGGGACAAGTCAATATGTGGATATCCTCCTTTTATTTCCCCGTGGACAAACACCCTGATGTGCTGTCTGTGTTTTGGCTCCGAGTTCACCCATCTGTATAATAATCTAAATGGCCCGAGTGCAGACCCGGATCACGAGGCGAGCAGTGACCAGACATCGGCTCTGTAAAACTCTCCCTCTGTGTGTTTGTGTGTGTTCACATGTTAATAATTCTCAGCTCTCGCACTCAGACCTACTTTTCCAGTGGAAGTCCGATACGTGTGTTGACTGCTGAGCGGGAGGCCCAGGCAGATTTACACACTCGAATCTACTGCGTCCCAGTTGATATATGAGCAGGGTTTGTGAGTGTGTGTGTGTGTGTTGCACTGAAGCAGGGAAGAAAATCTACAAAAACATGTTGCCCTTTATCTTGTTCCTTCTAGTGGGATCATGTAGTGATCATTAGATGCTCTCTGATGTTTTTGGCTGCAGTTTGCTGCAGATAATTGTTGTTTTCTTGTTTCCTTACAAAATCTTCCGCCTACATTTACACAATGCAACTCAACAGCTCACTTTTCAACCTGTGGTACTTTTATTTTGTCATGATTTAGGGCAGCGTAACATAAGTTAGTGAAGCCTTGAGCTGAGCATTTTCACCGTAGCCGTCTTGCTTCATCTTTGATACTAGATGTGATTAGCGAGTCGTTGATCTGACTGGGAAATTGAATGATGCTGCACACTTGTATGTTTGAGACTCGCCACCCTGAAGTATATCCTGTATTGCCATAGTTTTTGAATTTATGGGGGCCATGATATAGAAAATGAACAGCATGTTGTATTTAATAAGACTTGAATCTAGCGCCTAAGCCTAGACGCTCATCAGGGGCTGGTTTTATAAAGATTCTGAAGCTTGAAGTGATTCACTTGTCGCTCATCGGTTTGAAGCTAATGGCTGGTCACTCGTGGACATTTCAGGTTGCCTAGGTAACCCACTAATGTGTTTACATGTCACATGTCAATAAACAGAATTTTCCACTCGAAGTTGCGGAATCTCATTTGCTGTCCGTTGTCTCTGGTCGCCATGTTGCTGCTAAACTCTTCTAGTGTGTCTGCAGCTTTAGTGTTTTCTGTAGAGTTAGACCAGTCTTAGGTTTGCACATCGACTAGTCGAATTGATTGACCAAAACACCGAAAGATAAAAAGAAACTTTCTGAATTTACCTCAGTGAACCTTTGTGGAAAGTTGTCCAATGGTTGCTGGTAGCCTTTTTGTAAATCACATCAGTAAATCCTGGATAAATAAATCTGAGTCATTAACTTTTCAAATCCACTGTTAGAAACTTTAAATGTTTTTTTTCTGCCCCAGTCGAACTGACATAGAAACCAGTTGGCAACCATGGCCATTAACTGGTTGGTGAATTGTTGCTGGAGTTTGATTGAAGTTACTGTGAAACTGATTACTAAATATCCAATCACAGTCAGTGATACCACCCCAGTAACAATAGCTTGCTACGGAAAAATGTGTACTCTCCTACTGGTTGGCAAGTGGTTGTTGGAGGTTGATGACAGTTGCTGTGAAATTGGTTGCAAAGAGATGAATGGCCCCAAAAACCTCCATGTGATTGCTTTGGTGGTCAGTAGTTTTCACAGACGATATCGTTTTTTTCTTTTCAGACACAAACTGCTCAGCGGGTATTAGTGAAACTGTCAAAAGTGAGACTGAAAACAGACCATTTTTCTCCTTTTGGCTACACTGATGACGCACAACTTTTGCTTTGAAGACGAACGTTTGTGTTGCACTTGACAAAGTTTTACCACCTCTCAGGCAGTAGCTGGTGTTTGCGGACAAGTCGGCTTCTTCTATGCAAACTACAGGTGAATACAACCAAAGCAATCACAACCTTTCTTTTAAAAAAACGTTCCTCTAACCAGCAGGAGACCAGCGGTGTGTGAAATTATTATTATTTTGGTAGAAACTCAACTTTGCAAGTGCTGGATTAGTCTATTCCTGCACGCTCATCTCAAGACAGCTACTTCCGACCGTACCCGACAAGTTACAAATGTTTTCATCAAGTTTCTGAGGAGAGATTACTAAACAGGAAGGTGCTGTTTTGGTCTTAACATATCAGTTCGACTCTGCCCCAGACCATTTCATTGTCATGTTATTCCCTCTTACTCGCTCCCTAGTTTCCAATCAATAAACACTAAAAGATTTCCCTAAAAAACAGAAGAGACCAGGTAAAAACATCACGGAAGTCTATGGAAATCCTCCTTAGTGAATCTGGCCCCAGGAAGTTTTTTAGTGAGGTCACAGATAGTTAACTCGTAGACTGCTATACATCCAGGCTTCTTTTTGCAACCACGGGAGTTGCCCCCTGCTGGTGTTAGAATGCCCCTCTTCACAAAGGCTGTGGTTACTAGTGGCACTTTTTTCTTTATTCTGTGTTAATTAAATCAGTTTATTTACAACACAACTTTGTTCTGGCTGTATTTCTTCCCCTCTGATTGGATGTGTGATGTTCTGAGGGCGTTTGCCATCTGTACTCAGGAGTAGCACAAAGAATAGCTTCATTAAGATCGATTCAATAACATGAATGATGATAATCGTTGCTGTTTGATACCGTAGGACTGTTTTTCACTGCTCGGGCTAATGATTGCTGACTCGGCTGCACGGCTACAGGCCACAGGACACAATTACAGTGTCATGTCTTCTGCTTGTGCATGCGTAACACAAAGACAACAGGAATAAAGGCACAAAACCCGCCCTCGGGGTATGTCAGCAGTTTGTGTGTGTGTGCGCTTTAGAGCCAAGTCTGACAGTGTGTGCGCTTTGCTGCCGTGGCAACTAGAGTTACCACATACTAATATTTTAGGTTGCCTTACATAATCGTCTGCTTTTGTCAATGCAGAGAGTAGATTTTCAGGCACCGGGGGCTGCTTGTTTGGAGCTCTCGCTGCTCCCATAACTGACCACTGTGAGGTCTTAGGAGTGCTTTACCGTCCCATCACCTGCCTTCCTGCCCTCCAGTCTGAGTACACAAAGCCTCTTACATACTGAGTATGCTCCTCCATAAGGATCCTCTTATTTTGCCAGCATGGTAGGGTGTGCTCACTAAACACAAGGCAGACAAAAGATGAAAGGAATCTGTTTTCTTTCTTTCTTGAGATAGTGTAAGTCCACCTGCCATTTTAAATCAGTGGTGTACGATACTGCAGCAGGTTTTCTTTCTTTTTTTAGTGCAGAGTTTCGCCTCAAAGCCCGAGTTGTCTGCAGGGTCTGAACAATGTCTGCCGTTTTCTCCACAGAGAGTGCATTTGTGCCTCGTTAGTTTTAAATGTCAGCACAATGCTTATGAGAGTTTTCATTTGGTCTCTTGAATGAGGCAATTTTGTACTTTTCAACAGCAATTTTAGGCACGCCGGCGCACCAGCTCTGCGGGGCATGCTGTCGATTTGTTGGTCATTTAACCCAGCACTTTTGTTCACACTGAAATATCTCAACTGCTATTGCATGAGATGAGTCAACTTGAGTACCCTGTATAGGACCACCAGAGTCTCCACTTTTGACTTCCACGCTGTGGCCTAACAGTAGCATCGACCCATTCGGCCTGTTCTGGCTGGGCCTCGCGGGGTTAATTAGGTGGACTCGGACTTGGAGGAAAAAGCTGGATTGCTGCTTTGGGTTCGGCACAAGTTCAAGTGTCTCTCGAGGTCATCACGCAGCATCTGCAGTGATGCAGACTGTGCTGGTTTGTTGGTGTAAAGAGCGAGCCAAATGCAAAGGCAAAGCTGTTGATTTAACCATTGATCTACATGCCTACCCTCACCCATGGTCACGAGCTGTGGGTAGAGACCGAAAGAATTTAGAGGAAATGAGCTTCCTCTGAATGGTGTGTGGGCTCAGCCTTGGAGAAGGAACGAGGAGCTCATAGTAGAGCCGCTATTCTACTGCATCTAAAGGAGCCAGCTGAGGTGGTTCGGGGCTCCGAGGCGAGGTGTTTCAGGCATGTCGAACTGGGAGGAGACATGGGGGCAGACTCAGGACAAGCCGGAGAGAGTGTGTCTCTCAGCTGTGAATACTGCTTTACTGAATCACAATGTTTCAGTTCAACTGACCTTCATCAGGCACAAAATGATGTTCGTATAATCACTCACACACACACACACACACACACACACACACACACACACACACACACACACCAGGTAGAATTCAAGCATCTTGTTGGAGAATAGTAATTGGTGAACTCTTAACATGTGTGTGCTTATAATCAGATAATGAGGCGATTAAATTTAAGAATGATAAGGATTGTAAGCGGGTTACGTGTTACACATTCAGGTGTACAGAGATTTTGAACCAGTTAACCAAATTAAATAACTTTGGTTACTCAAGTGTACTAGTGTAAAACTCCAGACCCGCAGGCCACTCATTTTAATAAAGCCCGCAGATATGCACATTTCGGTTTCTTAATAAATTGTGGCCAGACTGGGGAACCTCCTTTGCAGCTGCAAGCATACAAGCTAGTTAGCAGGAAATGGCATATAAAAAGGAAAGCTGATGCTGAGGGCAGGCAATTACAGGTCAGCCTGTATTCTGAGTACTGCTTTACAATGTGTAAAGAGTGTGTGTTTCAGATAATAGAATTTGCCTCATTTTGATATCACACACCAGCAGAGAGATGGAGCCACAGAGGAGTAAAAGCCCCAGAAAAAGAGGCGTGCAGCTACATCAGAATAGGTTCCTTCAAGCTAAATTTCAACGTAATGGAGCAGCAGAATCGAGTTTAATGATAGTTGAGGAAATGGCTAAATCAAGGAGGTCACTGAGTGGGAAAAAACTGCAATTTAGTTAATTTGCAATTTTAGGTTTTTATGTGCAGCCAATTTCATGCTAGGAGGATGGGCTGTATGGGGCTAAACGGGCAAAGATCTTTTTATTTTTTTAGCCAAATTTACCACGCAGTAATTGAGTAGTTTTTGCACTTTTGTTCTTTGTTGCCGTATTTAGAGCTTTGTGTGAACCAGTTTATGTGCAATGCAACAAGAACATTTCTTTTTCTGTTAAACTGAAGCATTTCATTTTCTGTCCCTCGACATTCTTGGCATGTTTGCTCCTAACTAAGCTGAGTTTGAGTTCTCCGTTCTAGTTGTGACGGTCAAAATTTCAATTTTCTGGTTTACTGCTATCCCACAGATGTCATTACAAACTAAGGTGGTAACCATGGAGATTAATATACCTGCTCAGTATGAGTATTGGGTGTAAAATATTTAAAGTTCTGTGCCTCATCAGCTTCTTTTAACATCACTTCCTCTTGAGAAATGCTGTCTGAATGCAGCATTATCCAACTCTCAGTGAAATGTTAGTCTCAGTCGGATATTATCAACAGTGGGAATATTTGTGGCATCACTAATGGCAGTTTGTTGTCTGCCTTTGGGTTTCAAGCCATGAATGGCCCAGTCGGTCATATGAAAGACAAATTAGCGCAGTTGTTTTTGACACATTATTGTGTTTATATTGTACAGACCAACCCAAAAACATAAAAACATCCACACTCATCAGATCATTATGTCTGCAGGCGGAGCGCAGCGGCTGCGATGTCCTCAGCATCCCGGTGCCCATTCGCCGCGGCGGCTCGGAGTCCAACCTGGACGTGGTTGACGGTGTTGGGCACGACGGCGTGGGTCTGGATTTCACCAAAGGAGCGCTGGGAATCGACAGCCTGCAGCAGAAGATCCTCAAGGTAAGAAGGAAAACATTGCACACCTGCTTCAGTGTGTGTCTGTAAATTTATTGTGTTTAATTTGAAAAGCTGTGGGCACACATGTGACACATCGGCACTCAGAACTCAAGCACCACACTTGAGTAAAAGACAAACTAAAGTATCTCCTTAGCTCTGTTTGGTGACACATGAAGCAACAGAAACAGTTTTTTTTATCCAGTAATGGACTAAATGTCTTTTAAATGTCAGTTCTGATATGGTGGGGAAAGAAAAAATCGACTCAGGTTCGTCTCGGTCCTGTCTTTAGAAATTAGAAGTGTTTTTCACAGTAGAGGCTTATCCTGCACTTTAATATCAACTTTTTACAACTGTAGAAACTAAGCTGAACTCATGCTGGGTGCTGTATATTCACTGGTTTATCCAAGCAAAAGTATTTTGAGACTTCAACAATAACCTATCAGTGAAATTATTATTACAATGTGATGAACTGCTGCTCCCAGTCAGGAATATACACAAAGAAACAAATACAGTGAATGAAAGCAGACCAGAGAAAACAGTTTGATCTGTAGCATCAGTATCAGATGGTAATTTTTAAACTTTCCATGGTTGGAATAAACTCGATCACATGACTGAGGGGCGCATTAACTGCTACCTTTTAGCAACAGGAAGCTAAAAAATCTTGGAGAGGAACTTTGTTTTGTTCTGAGGAAACGCCCCAGGTGAGGAGGTTTAGAGATGCCTTTAAGACCAGCTCTGTTTACACAGGATAACTTCTTCACAAGCCAACAAAGAAAAGCAGGTGTTAACGTCTCCTCTCATGGTTAATTATCATTAGGGATCAGAAGTGAGGGGCAAAATTAAATTAGTATCAGTGAGCTGAAAGACAAACAGGGCTGCTGTCAGTATTCATGCAGCATTATTTTATTCTAACATACCCATGTCAAAGATGAGCAGACTCATAGGACAAATCGGGGTGTCGGTAAGAATCAGAAGCGCTGGTATCATGCATGCTTAAATGATTTTAAATCTTCAGCAGCTGTTTTCACATCTGTCCTTTGGCTCTGCCTTCAGGTGACGGAGCAGATTAAGGTGGAGCAGACGGCTCGGGACCAGAATGTGGCCGAGTACCTGAAGCTTATGAACAATGCCGACAAGCAGCAGGTGTCGCGGATACGGCAGGTGTTTGAAAAGAAGAACCAGAAGTCTGCACAGACCATCGGTCGGCTGCAGAGGAAGCTGGAGCAGTACCACCGCCGCATGAAGGACAGTGAGACCAACGGGAAGCACAGCCAGAAAGACAGTGGCGGCAAGGAGTCCGGGACTCACAGCAAAGAGGGCAGCCTGCGGGACGTCAGCACCACCGGGCGCCACCAGGCGCTGGATAAGGTGAAGACGATCGGGCCCGGCGTGTCGCTCTCACCTCCATTTTTCTTCAGCAAGCCGCGGGAGTTCGCCAACCTCATCAGGAACAAGTTTGGCAGCGCTGACAACATCGCTCACATGAAAAGCTCTATGGAAACGGGGTCAGGGCTGCAGGTGGAGGGCGGCGCGAGGGGTCTGAGTGGCAGCGCTACCACAGTAGCCAAGGCGACCAAGTACCAGAGCGACGATGAGTGTTCCACCGGGACGTCTGCGTCAGCTGACTCCAACGGGAACCCGGCAGGAGGATCGGGGGCGGGGTCAGGGGGGCCAGGGAGGTCGGACTCCAGCGGGCGCCTAGTGGAGGTGCTGGACATGGTGCGGGACATCAGGGATGCTCAAGCGCAGCTGGCAGAGGACATGGAGACTCTGAACACACAGTTTAAACGAGACTACAACTACTTCACGCAGGTGATGCAGGAGGAGCGATACAGGTGAGCACAGCATCACGAGCCTGAGGAAGGCTTTTCTCCCAGAAAAAAAATTCTTGACATATTTATTAGTTTTCTTTTCTTTTTTTCGTGATTTCTAGGGAAGTTTTAGTGGGGAAAAGCTTGTGTGCTCCAGTACTTTTTTTTAAATGCTTCACGTCTCCACTGTCACCAGCATTAAAATGAGAAATGCCAAAAACATAGTATTTGAGGAAAAGAAAAATCTCCTAAACTGAGGTGCAAAAAAAATAAAATGACATTTGGTTGGTTATAAGGAGCTTTAGAGGATTTGTATTTTGTTTTTCTTCCCTGGTACTGAGGGCAGATTGTTTCTCACTGTGGAAAGATTTTTTTTAGTGTTTCTTTTTTGCGTCACGGATCAAAACAGAATATTTTGTGTTGTTCTGGGAGAGGAGAATATTGTTACCCACACACGATGGTTAAATACTCTTCCACGAACATTTTACAGATAATAGGGCACAGACTCACATGTTTCTTTCTTAAATATACCCATTAGTCAGCCCCTCAGGCTTTGAGTGAGCAACAGTTCAGTGTCAGCACCTTAAACGCCCCTGAAACAAGTAATTAAAAACCCATTTCAATTCTTAATATCTAAAATTTATTTCAACACCATAAATTGGAGAGATAGAGGGGGAACAAATCACGATTGAAATTTAATCCGTAGAGGATGAAATATGCAGAGTTCCCTGCCTCACTTACACAAACTGTGAATCCTCCCCTTCACTTAATGAATCCCCGACTGCGACACATTTCTCAGGCTGGACAAAACTTCACCGAGCCAACATAAAAATGTTAATTTTATGTAGCCTAATATTACAAATCATAAATTTATCTCCGGAGCCGACATTAAAATGTTTAACTGCTGGCTTTAGAGTCTCTGTGAAGCTATCACCAATAAAAAATTAACTATGACTTGTAAAATCACTTGTTTGTATTACTGAGTTCTGAATTAAATCAGAAAATCCAATAAAACACTGAACTGAGAAAGATAAGAGAAATATTATACTGTGTGAAATATTTCTGCTAAACAAATGATGCTGTTTTTGTTTTGTGGAAGGTTTTTTTTTCCTTAGAATATGTGTGCTGCAGTCATGTCACAGGAATATTTGCACAATGATTTGTACGACTATCAACACGAAATAAAAAAGCTAACTAAAGAAGCTAACCGTGGGATGCTAGCAGAGGTTTTTTGCTCAGAAGGCAAAAGGTTTGAGGATCACTGATCTGTATCAAGTAAAATTGTGGAATAATTGTTCGATGAAGATGTTTTTACACTTCGGTGCTTCAGTAATGGTAGCATTTCTCTCCTAACAGAGCTAACGTTGTCATTACATGAGCTGTTGAACTTTAGAGAGCTTTTGACAGTTTAGGAGTCCATTATTAAAAGCCTAAAAATAGCCGGCAGAGCTTACACATAAACCCCCCAACCAAGGGCAAATGCTCTGAGCAGCTCGGCTGCAGCAGATACACTGCTGTACTGTTACGTGCCCACACACTCTCAATAATGCATTGTTTCTCTCTCCTTGGCTCTCTCCGCCTCCACCTACTCTGCATGTTTGTGGGTGTTTCTGTCTGTCAGGTATGAGCGGTTGGAGGACCAGCTGAATGACCTGACGGAGCTGCACCAGCACGAGACCAGCAATCTGAAGCAGGAGCTGGCCAGCATTGAGGAGAAGGTGGCCTACCAGGCCTATGAGAGGGCCAGGGACATACAGGTGACCTATGTTTGTGCATAAGCCCCCACCACTGCTACAGCACAGGGCTGGTTTAGATTAGAATCGAGGATTAACCCTGTAATTAACCAACGTCTTACTCAAATTATAAGGTTATTGAAAGACCCCATTTATTATTGCCTTATTTACAGTGTTCAGTTTACCGAGTTTAGACGAGTTTGACCCCTTAGTGGGAAAGGTCACTGCGTAGTGTACCTTCATCATTTGAGGCTATCCTGGTAAAAGTGGTTTCTGCCAGGATGACGACAGGCCTAGCCACATGGCATGAATGCTCACTGTGGTTGATGGGTTTGCTACAAGATTTGCTACAAGAAAGCTTAAAGGAGGGAGGAGCTTTTTTCCCCCCAATTCATATCACTGCAAGATTAGCATTTTGGAGAAGTAATTAATCTGAATCTGTTTTAATTAAAAATTTCTGAGCGTCCTAAATACAACCATGTGGTTGTGTCTCTCATGACATGTCACACTGAAGCCACAGCAGTCCCTCCATTGCTTCCTATTTCTAATCGGACGTTCTTGCGCTTGTTTCTAATGCAGCTGAAGTTCATACATGATCCAGTTTTGCTGCCCTTTTGCTGTGACTCACTGCTCTCCAGAGTTTCCCTGATCTCTAACCATTTTTCTGTGTGTGCTCGCGCATGTGTCGTAGGAGGTGCTGGAGTCGTGCCAGACTCGCGTGTCGAAGCTCGAGCTCCAGCAGCAGCAGCAGCAGCAGACCATCCAGCTGGAAGACACAGACGCCAAAGTGCTGCTGGGCAAGTGCATCAACATCATGCTGGCCATCGTCACCGTCATCCTGGTGTGCGTGTCCACTGCGGCCAAGTTCACCGCCCCGCTGCTGCGCAGTCGCCTCCACTTGGCGCTCACCTGCGTGGCCGTGTCCCTGCTAGCGCTGCTGTGGAAGAACTGGGAACATTTGCAGTGCGCTTTGGAACGATTGCTCCTCCCACACTGAGACCGGTGTGTCCAAAGCTTGGTGGGGAGGAAATCAACATGTAGCCTTACATGAGCCGATGATTCTGGGCTCCACGGTGACTCGGTTTAAGGCTCTGAGCCTCACCTAGAACACGTAAGCTGACATAAATGCTCAAGACCTGAACCGAAACTCTCTGAAGGTGCACACATGAAAACGTGGCTGCTCTGCTGCAGATCTGCGGGGCCAACAAAAGATAAATCGGCTCGGCTGCTTTCATCTGGTCACCAGGAGACTCTGGTGGCACCGGCAACACACATACACTAAAGTCTAAATATAAATGAGCGGGATTACATCAGGGCATGGAATAACACGTTATTTTTTTCCTGTCCTTTAAAGGGAAGTGTTTCTGTTAGAGCACCACCTCCACACAAACTGGCAGTTATGTCCAGTGGACCTGATTTGAATGTGCACACCAAGCTCGCTGTGACAAACACAAACACACATCCACCTGAAGGTTCATTCGCACCGCGCCTCTCTCTCGCTGCTGTTCTGTATTTATGTGAGGTTTCTTTAATTTCAGCATCTCCTTCAAAGCGACAGTTTGAGGTCTGGGATTGCACATTGTTTTAACCTGTTTTCTATCAGTGTGTAATTCTGTGTATTCGTGTGCGTTGTGCACCTGCTCGTGTGTCTTTGTACTGTGTTTCTTCAAGGACCAGTTAGACATTTTGGAAGATAGGCTCAAGTCTGGATGGTAGATGTGCAGCTAGAGCCGGGAGAGATCATTAATGGATGTGCTGTGAAAGAATCACGCTCGCCTTCTGAGAAATCTGCTGTAAGAAATTAAAACCTTTAAGCTACAGCTGCAGTGAAAAGTGATGCTCAAACCTGCTTTTATCGCCCTCCTTCGTTTTTATTGCCCAAATCTGACCTCTCACAGCGACTCGCAGTAACTAAATGATTATAAATTTGAAAAAATACTCCTAATTATGAGTTAATTTAATGAATTAGCTTCATGATTCTGCTCACCTCAACTGCCTGCTTTTTTCCCTGATCCATATTTATTATTGTGCAGTCTTCTGGTGTATCTTTGAATCCTCACAATAATCCTTATTTATCTCAAAGTCAATCCTCGATGCGGCCCCTCGGTCACGGTGCTTTCAGAAGCAGCAGCCGCTGCTCAGGAAACGACTTCAGGCAGTTATTTTAAAGCCCAACCAGTCCAGTTTTGTCCAAAATGAGCTTAAAATGCTCACATTCCTGCAAGTTGTGTTTTTATTGGTGTTTTGGTCCAGAGCTCCGACCCGGCCCAGTCAACGTTTCCTGCCAGAGCGCTGAACAGATTTCCTCACAGTTTTTGTTACAGATGCAGTAAAACAAGAAAAATTGTTTAAAATGTGCACACAGCTTTATCTTTACCACGATAATGATCAGATACACCTGTCATTTACTGGGCAACAAAATGATGGCCTCTCTCTTTCCACATAAAGATGACATTCGACAATCTCCACATTTCCTGTAATGACACAAAGTTTTGATACATCTGTAATCAATAAAGAGGCTGTTAGACAATATGTTCCTGTAGAGCCAGAGACCACTTCATTAACTTCTGATGGATACACAGTCATTTTATTCTGAAGTAGCCTGAAATATGACAGAAACTCCTCAGTTCAGGTAAAAGAATCAACAGTTACTCCTAACAGGCATCCGAGATGGAAAGGGTTAAAGCCGGGGGCGGGACATAGAGATAGACAGCATCTCTGCATCGCTTCATTCTGTCTGAAACAAGCCGGGTTACCTCCCTGCTGGTTACCGCCAAGTTTCTTTTACCTGTTTGTCGCACTCACCTGCTCGTCACCACGTCTGATTTGATCAATGTGTTCAAAAACACCAGGGACTGGTTACTTGCCTTATAGTTGGCCAACATCTCCGTCCTCTGGCTCTAACTTCACACTGAATAGACCAAAACAAAAAAAAAAAAAAAAAGTGACTATTTCCCAAAATGTCAGGCTGCCTGTTTTGAAGTGAAAGCTGCTTAACTGCCTCATCTCTTGTTAATTTGGTGTTTTTGTGGTTATTTTGTTATGATGTTTGTGTTTTCAGGTAACTGTTGCTTCTGAAAGCTTTTCAAAGCCTCCAACAGTGAGAAGGGAAACCTTTTACTAACATCAGGAAATAGCTGAGAAGCAGAGGCTGTTTTCTCACACAACACATGTAGAGAGAACACTAACGCGTGATGCAGTTTGGTGCACGTGGAGGGAAATAAGGTGAAAATATGCCGATTTCAAATTGTTTAAAGTTGACACGTGATCACATGCAAGCTTCACTTTTTAAGTCCTGGATCATTAGATGGCCTTTTTTGCAGAGGTGATCAGAACAAATTAAAATGTATGTGTGTGTGTGTGTGTGTATGTGTGTGTGAAGCCTTTGATGCTGCGTTCATGTCCAGGGGGAAAAAAACACGGCTGCATTCAGACGCTCTGTTCTGATATTTAGAAGATTTGAGAGGCTGAAGACTTTTCTCTTTTTACTTGAAATAAGCGTCTGTTCAAGCATTAAAGCAGCATGTTTCCCAGCAGCGATAGCCGCTTTCCTGCACGTGACTTGAATGCAGCATCGCAGACTGGACAGAGGGAAGTGAAAAATGTAGCTCCCCGACCCTGTTTCACTGTGATGAAGATGATGACGAGGGGGTTAAAAAATAGGACCGATGCCTTTTCAGTGCAGCCTGTTTTTTCTTCTTCTGTGTGTCCTTTTTCTGTTTTTCTCTATTCTAAGAAGAAAAAAAGCCAAATATGGAGGTTTTTATGAAACCTAAGCTCATCTTTGATGTTTCTTTGCAAACTGGTTCAAACATTATCTCTGTTAGGGGAGACGTGCACCTCCTCTCCAAAGCTCTGAGTTCATGGTGTGTGTGTTTTCTTTGTCTTTTTCTTTTCTAATTTCTGTGCATTAGTTTCTGGTTATGGGTTTTCTGTAACTGTAATATTATTATTATTATTTTTTCAGATGATAAAATAAATCATTGTTTTTCTATCAAGGTGCCTTTTTAAAAAAAAATAAAAATCCTGAGCTTCTTATTGATTATGGAAGACGTAATCCAACTGTGAAGATCATACTGCTCTGCAAGCTTCATAAGGAATACATGCATAAACCAGGGTGTAAATCACCTCGACTTACAGCAGCTGGATAAGGTTTTAGAAACGACATTGATTTAACTGTATTCAATTTCACTGCTGTCTTCAGTTTAAATTCATGGATGCTTAAAAATCCATTAGAATCTTCTGTAAAACTCAAGTGCAGGCGAACAAAGGGAAGTAATTTAGGATTTGCAGGCACAGATGGATGTTAAATTGAATGCCAGGTGTCTTTTATTGCTTTTCATTAAGGCAGACATTTTCATTCTGTTTTCTCTGAGAGACAAACATCAAATCAAAGCAGCAGCAGCCCCACCCAGGATTTACAGTTATCATTAGCTGCACAAAACTGGAATTTCCAGTTTTCTGGTTTTGCTGACCTCTGGCGATGATGTTTTGTGAAGTGTTTTCCCCTTACAAAGGCTTACAAAGGGTTCATACTGTATAGATGTGTACAGTGAAAACATCAATGGTTTGTGGCTTTAAATAGAGAGAGAGTGACAACTAGCGGCCAAACAGGAGCATTGCCTCCAAATATCTCTAATTAGTTTTATTACATAGATCTGCTTCAAATATTTTTTAAATTATATACAGCAACTATACTAAAATAATTAGAAATTCACTATTCAGTTAGATAGTACCCTGCCTTTCTTACTGGAACCATGAATTCTGATAAATACGCAAAAAACTAAGGAAGGGACATGATTCTTTTTCACAGCACTGTATTTGCACTGTTCCAGTGATGGATGCTCAAAATAAGCAGTTCTGATAATGAGGTCAGTGTATACATCAGTAATCCCTGTGAGCCAGCAGCTCAGGCTTCAGACTGCTTCAAATGTCTGGTTTCAGTCTGTTTTTTTCTTGGCTCTGCATGATGTGAAAGAAAGTGGATATTCCTAATATGGTCATATTTGGCATATAGCCCCAACCAGTTTTAAACATTCTGTTTAACAGCCAATCAGAGAAAAGTTTGCTTAAATGATACTAAGGGAGCTTGTTTTGGACAGAGGATGAAGTGTTGGGCTGCAATAAACATAAATAAGGATTATTTAGAAGTCTGAATCATGCAAAGCTGCTCTAGTGGAATACAAACATTAAAATGTGCAGCTGGTTAGGTCTGGTTAAATAATTGCACACACATTTTTGTAATACTAGCGATGTAGGTTCACAGGTGATTTGTAATAGATAACAGCTATATTATTAGTACATAAAGTTACTACATCTATTTACAAATCTAGCTACACTGTATTCCCAATAGAGTAAATTACCTTTTTTACCCAACAAAAACAGACTATGAGTGTTTACTAACCGAGTGCTGAAAACATGAAAAGGACTTAAATTCAAGCTACAAAAATTAAAGGTTAAAATGTGCAAATTTATGATTTTCCAATCCTAGTATTTCTCTTAAGTTTATTCTCAGAAATTCTGACATTAAAGTTGAGCTAACCTGTCCTGGGTGAAAAAAAACCCACAAAAACAAAAAACACCTGTTGCTGCGTTCATCCGCAGCAGCAGGTGGCGATAGTGAGGGCTGTTGCTGCTGTTTTGGCGCAAAGCGGAAGCTGTCATAACGGTCCCCCTCATGAAAACGAAAAGTTCAGTGCTGTTGTTTGGGTTTAGCAAAGGCACCTTATTATTTACTGTTTGAAAAAACCTCCCGTGGTTGATTTATGTGAAACATCTGACGTTAACTGAACGTATCAGCGCTGGTTAGCGGTAGCTGCTTCAGGCATTAATGTGTTGAGGCTAGCGGGAGCAGCAGCAGACCTGGTTTAGCCTTGAATTTATGTTGTTTTTAAATGATCTGAGCAACTTTTGGACTAACCTCAGCTTTAAATGGACGAACACAAGGAGAACATTCACGGCCAGGAAGACAATGTGAAGACGTCCAGTGTAAACGAGCATGAGAAGGTGGGTGAGCTAGCAGAATCACTGCTCCGTGTAAACGCTGTTTGTGTTGACGTAAACTGACTGGCTGGTGCGTTCATTGACACCAAAGACAGGCCGGTGAGAGATATCTGTCCCATTGGGTTCTTTGGTAAGGCGCCGACTTGATGAAAATGACTAGAAACGGCGTTACTTTTTAGTTATTCTTGTATTGGAGTAATTAATACTAAAATATATGAAGTAGACGGGAGCTACATCACTGTGTTTTGTTAATGTGAGCCCTACAAATCGATCCCGATTCTCTTTTGCTCTGTGTACTTCATCTTGTCCTGTTGTATTTTAATTGACTGAGCTATTCTTTTTTTTTAAGCTAAAGAGATCGCTAGTCTCGGGTTAGACCCTGTTTTCCTTCAGTTTTACTTCTTAAAGGCACATATTCAACAAGAGGTTTGCTCCAAGTTGTCAGGATAGCATCGCACAGTGGGTGCTCATCCATGATGTGACTCTTCTGCTCCACCACCTCCTAAAGGAGCTCTGTTGGATTGAGATCTGGTGACTGTGCTGGCCATGTGAGGTCAGTGAACTCACTGTCATGGTCAAGGAACTAGTTTCCTGTTAGAGGACAGCAGAGGCACCCAGTGTGGTCGTCTTCTGCTTCAAGGTTTGAGATGCTCTTCTGCACACTTTACCTTCCTACTCTTCTACATGGTTCCATTAAGTTTGAACAGTCTGCCTATTTTCCTTTGACCTCCTAGAGATGGTTTTGTGGGAAAATCCCACTAGATAGGTCTGAGTATTTCAGAAACTGCTATCTACATTCTTTTGCAGATAATCTGATCTGACGTGTTGTTGGCCTTCACTCTAAAATGATCTGTTCCTCCAAACAAACCATTCCTTCATGCTCTCTGTGTTTTTGATGGCCAAATTTGTAGAGTTACATCATTCTCTGACACATAACGACCCACACGTCTCCTCCTCAGGAGAAGCCTAGCAGCAGGTTGTGTCCTGCGGGAGAATCGGCTCCTCAGGTGTCCCCGTCTCAGTCGAAGGGTGACTTCAGCCATCCGGTGTACAAAGAGATTGCTTTGGCCAATGGCCACATCAACCGCATGACGAAGGATGAACTTCGGATCAAGTTAGCGGAGCTTAAGCTCGACACACGGTGAGTTTTTAATAAATATTTGAGAACCAAACACTCGTGCTTGTCCCTTAGAAGTGTTCCACCAAATAGTTTTTCTCTTGGTGTGTGCAGAGGAGTGAAGGATGTGATGAAGAAGAGATTGAAGAGCCACTATAAGAAACAGAAGCTGATGCAGACAGCAGCAGAGGGAGGCCCCACCGACACGTACTACGACTACATCTGTGTGGTGGACTTTGAAGCCACATGTGAAGAGGACAATCCCTCAGACTTCCTCCACGAAATCATTGAGTTCCCCATGGTTCTCATCAACACGCACACCTTGGAGATTGTTAGTAAAGATTGTGACTTAAATCATGTGCTGTCTTTTGTTGTTGTTGTTTTTGTTGTTGTTGATGATAATGATGTTCTTCTAACGTTCTGCACAGGTGGACACCTTTCAGGAGTACGTGAAGCCCGAGCTTAACCCACAGCTCTCAGACTTCTGTGTGAAGCTGACGGGAATTACGCAGGTTGGTTGAGTTCACATCACATCACTATCATTTTACACGTGTGGGTCATTAACTCATTTTTCTGTGTTGTGTTGGTAGAAAATGGTCGATGAAGCAGACCCGTTCCCAGTAGTCCTGCAGCGAGTTGTGTCGTGGCTTCAGGAAAGGGAACTCGGAACAAAATACAAATACGCCATCCTGACTGACGGGTGGGTTTCACGTCAAAGCTTCTGCAGGATGTTTACTTTCTTCTCCTCACTTGGTTTACAGCGCCGTTTCTTTAACATCCTCCACAGGTCGTGGGATATGAGCAAGTTCCTCAACATCCAGTGTCGGGTCAGCCGAATCAAATATCCTCCGTTTGCAAAGAAGTGGATAAACATAAGAAAGTCATACGGAAACTTCTACAAGGTACATTTTCCAGCTTTTTACAGACACGCTTACATTTTTTAGATTTTTAAAACTGATTTTAATATTAGTCAAAGATGATTTCATTTATTTAGGGGAAAAAAGTTATCCAAAGCTACCTGGCTCTGTGTAAAAAAGTAACTTCACCCTTATTTCATTAATCACACCCAGCTCTGATTACTGCAAGACCTGTTGAATCAAGAAATCACAAATAGAACCTGTCTGGCAAAGTGAAGAAGGCTAAAATATCTCAAATAGCAACACATCAAAGCCCAAAGAAACAGCAAAAAGGAACAAATACTTTTTCACAGCACTGTACTCGTACTGTTCCAGCTCATTTTAGTCCTTAAACCCTCTGCATGCCTTCCTATGTCACGTCCATGAACCTCCTCACAGATTTGGCAGATTTCTCACATGTCCTAATGTCTTCTATGATAAAAGGTCTCCACTGCTAACCAGCCATATTTTATTCTTCTTCCTCCAGGTGCCGCGTACTCAGACGAAGCTGAGCACCATGCTGGAGAAACTCGGCCTGACGTACGAAGGTCGTCCTCACTCCGGGCTTGACGACTCACGCAACATAGCGAGGATAGCTGTCCGCATGCTGCAGGATGGCTGCCAGCTGCGTGTCAACGAGCGCATGCACGGTGGCCAGCTGCTCTCGGTTCCCAGCTCGGCGCCTGTGGAAGGAGCTCCGCCTCCACACAACCCCCGCAGCAGGGACTAGAAACATGACCTCTGGGTGACTCTTTACCCCTGAAAATACTTCTACTGGAGCTCAAAGTTTCCCTTCCGACCATTTATTTTTACACCAGATCTTTAAAAGTGGATCATTCCTTCATTTTCTGGGTGGAAAAGTCTGCCTCGCCACGCCTTACCGAGCTGCTGTTTCTCAACAGTATCACTGAGTATATCTTTCAGTTGTCTTGTGGTGGAGAGAATTCAGTGTTTACCCTCGACAGCATAATAAAGCCTAATCTGCAGCTTCACATGAACACACATATCAACAATTTTGAACTACTGTGCTAATAAAACACATAAATGCTGCTGTGCTGTTTAAGGTGCTGCACGATGACACTGTTCACCGCTTTCCTCGGAGAGAGTCGAGGGTTGGTGGTCCTGTGGACTCGGACAGCTCCATAAACGGACCTCTTAAAGAAAAGCTGTAATTAAGGAGTTCAGCCTGTGTTGTACTGTCGTCACGTGTACAGAAGTCTTGATTTAATGTTTGTTTCATGAATGAGGATTTGTTTCAACTGAAATGTCTCTGCGGATCTTCTGATAAGTAATGCAAATAAAATGTCTCTTTTTGTTTGCAGTTTTTCATCTTCTTCACTCTGTGTGATGCATACTTTAGATTCAGCAAATTTTGAAGGGACGAGAGGCAGTCGAGTCACTCTAGAAGCTCAGCACAGGTGCCTTACAGCAGGCAAGCGTTGACAAGCTGAACCTGCTCTCAGGGCATCAGGGGTGGTATTCTATGGCAAATACTAATCAGGCTCCACAGTGCTGGGCAGCAAGCGCAGGGCCCACTAGAGGGCGTCACACCTTTATGGCACCATCATGAAGCCGGTTTCTGACTCGCTGATCAGAGACTTTCACACTGTCCTGCTGGAGGTCATTTTGTAGCTCTGGCTGTGCTCATCCTGTTCCTCTTTGCACAAAGGCCTCTTAGAAGACTGTAGAGTAACTCTAGAGTAACTGCTTGTCTCCTGGAATTTCCTCCCTGCTCTTAAGACTGTGCTGCGAGATGCAGCAAACCTTCTGATATTTGAACATATATATGGACTACCTGTGTGACCTCTGTAGGGTCCTGGTATCGCCTCATGCTTCCAGTAGTGAGACTCTGAAAACCTGGGTGTAAACTGAACACACTGTAGTTTTAATCTAACCATTATGTGCATGTTTGCAGACCCATCTGTCTGTACTATGATCATCAAAAGAAGTGCAGACACAGCTTTCCCTCAAGGTTTCTTTGTAATTCAGCTCCTTCTATCATCACGTCTCTCGGGCTTTATGGCTGTGCAGCCCATTTCTCTGGTCTTTATTTATTTATAATAGGAAAAAAAGTAATTTTTTTTTTTTTACCAAAACACAAAAGATTAAACAAGACCAGCTGACATGTGTTTTCCTTGTAGTCAAGTTTATTATTGGCTGGTGGTTAAGGCACCATGTCCAAGTGATATCTTTGGATTATTAAGTACATGTGAACTGTTAATTCTTTTAATATAGATGTTTAGTTACAGTTAAACACAGATTGTAGTAACATATGCAGGTATATTGGCTTCGAGGTCATGATGGCTTCTTAGTGGTTTCCTTCTGGACTCCTTACTTCAATACTCTGACGGTCTTTGGCAGCTTTAAAGCTTTTTTTCTGTCGTTAAAACATTTTTTGGCAACGTCAAATATATTAGTGCTTTTATTTAACAGCCGTAAAAGGAGCAGGCATGTGGGAGCAGTACGTCAGACACTTTGGCACTGTCAATAAAGTCTAAGGCGGTGATGGTTTCATCACAAACAGGTGCTGTACAGCGCTACTTTGCGGCTGATCTCCTCCAGCATGTTGCGGGCGGTTTGCTCCAGCTCAGCCAGCTCTTTAGCTTTAGCCTCCAGGATGTGCTGGTTGTCCACGTAGGAGACCTCTAACTCTGAAAATGCCAGACAAAAACATAAAACTGTCTTTTCTTAACTGTTTAAATTACATTTCTTGCACGAGTGGAATATTTTGTCTTAATTTTTATATATCTGATCGTACTTCAGAAACTGACTCGAGATCAGTCGGCTGGTTTGTAACAGATTATTTCATGTGCTTCTGTGTATTTTTTAACAGGAGAGGATCCAATAATGTAAAAAGAAACAGATCTAAACAAACAGGAGGAGAGCAAACTCCCGTCTTGTTTGTTAGAAATGCATTAATTTAAAAGAACAGAAGATAAAGCTACAGAGTTATTATAAATTTATCTGAACAGTGTTCACCTTTCAGTCTTTCTAGCTTTCTGCTGCTCTGATTGAGCAGTTCTATGGCCTCCTGCTGCAGTTCGTCTGCCCTCTTCTTCGCCTGCTGCACCGACTCCCCTTTAACCTCCACCTGGTCCTCCACCTCAGCGAATTTATCCTTCAGCTTCTCGTTGAACTCCTGCACACAAACAAACACCACACTGCAGCAGGAGTGGAAAATTACCCATAATTCACATGCAAACCAACATTGGACGCGCGCGTTTGTGAGACCTGCTCTGCCTCGTCCGCGTCCTGTTTGGCCTGCTGCGTCGTCCGCTCGGTCGACACCATTATCTCCTTCATCTCCAGGTTGTTCTGTCTCAGCAGGCCGACCTCCCTCTCCAGCTGCAGCAGGCGGCCCGTGGTGTTACTGAGCTTCAGCTCCGACTTGGCCGTCTCCGACTCCACCTGACGCACAAAAGCACAGATTTATCTTGTCTTTTCTTTTTCACTTCTTCTTTTTAACTGTTCAGGGTTTGCCTCATACTCTTTTTGCTAATCCCACCATCATTAATTTCACCTCCATCTCATCCCCACTAAGCCAGAGTTTCCCCTGTGAGTTCACATGAAAGGAGTGGCATCTTCTGACCAATCACAGCTAAAAAAAAACAGGCTAAAGTTTAGCCTATTCAATGCCAGGAAGGAAACCCAACTATAGCATTGACATAAGATATAAGGTTACAGAACTCTTATAGCATAATAAGTTATCTTTAAACAACTATATTTATTACTGATGATCATCGGGGAAAGCTAAAGACTTCAGATGCTATTAAAAATCTTTGGACTCTCCTGTGATCCACAGGCAGAGGTCTGAGGGATCGTCCAGGAACTGTGAGGCTATTTTCGTGGTAGAAGTGATCCACATTTATAGTACCAAAAACCCAAAGTTAACCCTGAAATAACCCAGATAAGCCAAAATCTGTGGCTTTCCTCGGAATTTCTTTCGTATGAAAGCGAAGACACGGCTACCTTTGAGTCGTTTCATGAAAGGTGGCGTCAGTGAAAGCATGGTAGATAGAAGAACTATCTATTGCTCAAATTGTAAAACTGTGAGAAAGAATGTTTTGTTTTTCTGTCTTAAAAAGGACCCAAACTGGGTTATTTTAGTTGTAAATATTTTTTCTGTACCCAGTTCAGTTTCAGGAAGTTTTTGGAGCTCATTCAATCTTTCAAGTTTAGTTTAATTTTAGTTAAACTTGAATCCCTTTGTGTTTTTGTGGGCAGCGTTGTCAGGCATTAGTAAGTCAGTTTTCTCTACGTACGGTCAGCTTTGGTTTGTTATATTATTTTTTATTTTTTCAAAGTTTCTAATTTAATTTCAGTTATTTTTTCACGTTTATTTTTAATAGCTTAGACTAAAAATGCTTTTTAAAATAAAAATATTACGTCCGAACACCCAACAGCAATAAAACATTTTTATATCACCGTGATTAAACTAAATCAAAGCTGAGCGTTTCCTGACTGCAATATTGTTTTTAAAGTCAGTTGTTACTGAAAACAAGGCAGACCTTTCTAAAATGGCAACAACGTACGACTCCATCTCTTGACCTTTGTGCTGTTTTTGTCATCCCAAAACAGTAAATAGAGTCACTGAATCAAACCGCATCATCACTGAGGTCACCGTACAGCGTTCAGCAGGTCCATGGTGCCCTTGGTGTTGTTCTGGGCCAACTCAATGGCGTCCATGGCGACGCTCTGAGCGCGGTCGGTCTCGTCCAGGGCCGACTTCACTACTTCTGCGGTGTCCTTCATGTTAGACGCCTTCTCGCTGACGGATAGAGAGAAAGAAAGATGGGTTTATTTACACATTTCTGTGAGGGGCAGCCAATCAGAAGAATGTCAGTTAAAAGGGGGAGGAGCTAAAACAGCTTGTTTTTCACATTTTAAATTTGTAGTTGGCTTCTCATCTGCTCCCTACCCGCTTCACTGACTGACCTCCTGTGTTTGAGCTCAAACTGGTAACAAGGTTTGAGATTTTGACTAATCACCTGCCTCTGATGTCCTGCATTTAGCTCCTAGTCCAAGAAAATGTTTACACCAATTACAGAAGAAAACAAAAATATTGCCACCTGTAAGACTGCAAAAAAGATTTTTTTCATGTTGAATTTTTTATCCTGTTCCTCCTGTTTTCCATCCTGTCAGTCGTCATGTATTACCTTGCAGCCTTAGCCTCCTTCAGTAGCAACTCGGCCGCCTTGACGTCCTCTGCGCTCTGACTGAGGATCGTCTCCACGCTGGTCAGAGTGGTGACCTTCTCCCTGATCTCGTCCGTCAGCTCCTTAAGCTTCTCGGCCGACGTCGGCATCTCCAGAGCCAACACCTCGTTAGCCAAGGCCTCGATAACGGATGCGTCTGCTTTCTCATCTGGATAAACACAGACCAAACATAAATGAACCGTTTTATTTTAAGAAACGTGCATAAATTTTTACACATTGTGAAGACTAGACGCGGACAGGAGAAACTCACTCATGAGAAGATCTCGAATCTCCCTGATGAGGTTGCGGAGCTGCTCGTTGCTCTGCTCCACTCTCTCTTTGCTCTGGTTGGATTTGATCAGCATCCCCAGAGCGTTCGCTTTGGCTTCGTTTGCTCGGATGTTCGCTTCCCACACCTGAGCAGAGCGCCCACACAGGTCCAGGTTACTTGTCTCACATCCACCTGCAGGTGTTCCACATTATAACACAACGACCATGTTCACTTACCATCCTGGAGAGCTTGTCCACCTCCTGCATAGCTTCTAGGATAGCCTGTTCCAGCTCATTGGCTGAATTGAGAGACTTATGAACAGTTGTGACAGCGCCTCCACACTCTTCTCCTCCACAGTGAGGCGCTCCATCCTCGTTGGTGCAGCCCAACCCACCACAGGTGGAGCAGCCATCATCACCTTCAGAGGCTCCAACACAAATCTACAGAGAATAAGAGAATTACCAACAAAGGTGAACGTGTGATAGACAAATGCGATCTTCCAGTGTTCTCACCTTCTCACTTAGTGAAGACAGGCTAAATTTATCGAGCTCTTTGGACAGCTTGTCCAGCTTCTCCATGTTTCTGTGTTGTTTTCGGTCAAATTCCTTCTGCCTGCTGCTCAGTTTGTCCTCCGTGGCTTTCCGGGCTGCAACTGACTGCTCGACTGTGTTGCCAGCGTCGCTCGTAGAGGCGTTCGTGCGCAGCTCTGCCATCCTAGACTCCATGTGTGCAGCAGTAATAGTCTCCAGGGCACCTGGAAACAGTGAGTTAGGGAACAGTGAAACAGGGCTGGACGGAAATGTAGTACTGATGTACCGATTAAAAAGTGCTGACTTTCTGTCTTGGCTTAGGCGTAAAGGTCTAAGAGTGAAGCTTTAGGCTGAAGCACTCGATTTCTCACCATGTATGTTGGCGTTCTTGGCGTCATCCACCTGCTGTCTCAGCCTCTGGACGCTCATCTCCAACTGGTTTGCCTCAACAGTCAGCACGTCTAAATCTGCATCGGTGGCATTTGCATCACTCTGAAGAAGGTCCAAAGCCTCCTCGGTTGTGTTGAGCTTTCCATTTAGATAGGACATCACGCCACTAAGAGGACAGTGAGACAATAAACACCAGTTGCTTGCTACAACCCCGAGTAAGCCTCTGTTTGGTTGTGTGCATACGTTATCTGATGCATCAGCTCCTGTATCTGCTCCAGCTTCACCGTGGCGGGGTTGCTCTCCAAGATGTCTCTGACAGCCTTGGCATTTCTCTCGAGACTGCTAATCAACTCTTTGTACGGCGCCGTCACTCCGACGGTCTGCAGCTCGTTCACTTTGGCCTCCAGCCGGCGAGATTGGTTGGTCAGCTCCTCGACCACGGTGTTCCAAGCTGCAAAGCACTTGTGGCAGGGTTTGCAGTCAGGGAACTCACCGTGGTAACCCCTAGCACACTCGTTGCACCGGGGGCCCGTCACGCCCTCCACACAGGTACACTGCCCTGTGGCACGATGACACTGCTCACTGGAGATCCCCCGGTGGTCGCAGTCACAAGCTAGAAACAGGAAGGTGGAGACACCAACTAAAAAAACAACTCCCAGGAATATTGTTACAGAAGAAATACCATGTACTAAGGGTGAAAAAACCCAAATTTTTAGTTAATACCAGTTTTTTGTTGTCTGTGTTTGTATATCAAGTTTTATATTCTGTATTTGTTGTAGTTTTAATGCAGTACTGAAGCAGATTTAATGTGATAGGGACTTAAATAAAGGTAAAAACATAGCAGTGTTTCTTTCTGCACGGTTCCTGCTGGTGTTAAAGAGCGAGAGGCAGGGCAGACTCAAATCATGTCACCAATCTGTTGCAGTTAACCAATGACAGTTAACCTTGCATGGAGAAACCCATGCAGACACGAGGAGGATGTGACCTTCCCAGGACCTTCTTGCTGAGTGTTAACTAACCTTCAGCTTCAAGTTTTATAATGTCAGAACAATAAAAACAGTAAAAACATGTAAGTTACGTGCAGCCTTCATAATCCAAAAAAAACATCTTCAAGTTTTTGTCTCCCTGGGAAGTAAGTCACTTAAAGTTTATTTAACCTCAAACGCTTTCAGTAAATAAACTTGGACATGAATATGACCTCGAAGGTCAGGTTTCAGTTGCTCCATGGGAAAAAAAAAAGGAATATCATCTTTCAGAAAGAAGGAAAAAATAGTCTGACAGATTTTCACCATCAGTGTTCCTGTACTTAGAACATAGAAAACATATCAAATGTCGAAACTGAGACATTTGATTATTTCATGAAACATTTGATGGCAGTATTTCTCAGAGAAAAAGGGAGCAAAAAAAATGCTTGAGGAGCATTTTTGCAACCAGTTCACTTAAAAAAGAACTAGTGCTGTCAGCGTTAATCTCGCCGTGCAGCCCCACGCACGAGGCGATCCGCGCTAACTCGCTAACGGAGATTTGCTGCGTTAATGCGGTTATGGCGTTAACATCATTTTAATGAGATTAACGCTGACAAAAAAGAACATCTTAGAGACAGACAGAGGTTCACCAATCGGCAAAAAAACTGTCTACAAATTGTCCAACAATTTTAGAATAACATTCCTCAAAGTAAAATCATGACGACTTTGAATATCTCGTCATCTACAGTATATGTCATAACATCATCAGAAGATTCAGAAAATTTGGAGAAATCTCTGTGCGCAAGAGACGAGACCAAAAATCACTGGATTTGTGGTGTTCAGGCCCTCGGACAGCACTGCATTAAAAAACAGACATGATTCTGTCATTACTGAGATCACTGCATGAGCACAGTTCACTGTGCCATCTATAAATCCAACCTCTGTGATGCAAAGAAGAAGCCACAGCATGATCCAGAAACACCGCCGTCTTCTCTGAGTAAAAGTGGAAAACTGAGGTCAGACGAACTGAAATTTGAAATTCTTTTTTGGAAAACATGGACCCCATATCATGTAGACTAAAGAGGAGAGGGATCATACAGCTTGTTATCAGTGCTCAGTTTGAAATCTGGAATTTGTAATCAAGAAAAAAACACTAAGAAGAAGACCAAGGACTGCTGAGCACCTGGAATCCTCCCTCAGATAAGAACTGCTGGTTTGCTCAGTTCCCAGATGTTTGTGGACTGTTGTAAAAAGAAGAGGGGATGCTTTGAAATTGTACATTTTTTCAGTTTAAACATGTGGTATGTCTGGTGTAAAAATGGTACTCTGTCAATGCAAGACCTTTATACAAGAAACAAATTTGCCTCCTTTGAGCAGCTGGCAAAGAGGTTTTCCATACCCAAATCTAACTTTTTTAGATATTTACAATTACGAAACTTTGTATCCTCACATACTGACTGCTTCCCCTCTCGTCCACCTGTCACCCTGTTTATTTGTCCCCCCCCCTTCTCTCTCTCTCTCTTTTTTTCTTCTTCCCTGGCAGGTGGGAGGGTGGGGTTTCAGTTTATAAGAAGTATGCTCTACTGCTTGTATGTCTAATTTTTTGTCTGTGATTGTACAAAAACTTCTTTCAATAAAAAGACTTTGATTAAAAATAAAAACATGTGGTATGTTTTTCGATATTCTACTGTGTATAACATGAGATTTGCAAATAACTGTGTTCTGTCTTTATTTTCATTTTATGCAGTGAGCGTCCAAACTTTTTGGGGATTTGGGTTATATTTGTGTGATTTATGCAACAGAAGGTGAAGCTCTGGTTTAATGAGGTTGAATTGTTACATCTTTCTACAGAAACGCAGCCATGGACGAATGTAAATGGTAATTATGGGTTACTAATTGAGAAAAGCTACACTACGATTATATTAAAAAGACATTTTAACCGCTGACACTTGTAAATCTGATGCGTTTTTTTTATCTGGCATACAACATATACTCTCCCACACATTCCTCACTGAGGAGGCCACAGCGTTCCTGTGAATTGGTGCATTATTTCATCATCTGCACTGAAAGGAGGTGAAGTCCATCTGGTTTCAAGGCTTAAAAGACCATCAGAGAATTCAGTGGGAATATTTCAGTATTCCTATTTCCTCTGTGTGCTTGTCCAGGACGAAAATGGGAAGCCTGGGAATTCTGGAGAACATGTGTTTCTCATGAGAAGAGGTCATTCCCAGATCCAGCTGCCCCTGCTGCTCTCTCTTTCTCTGAGGGTGAGCCAGCTACTGTGGGACACTTTATTGCAGATGGACTCTTCAGCAGTTTGTTTCGCAGACAATAAAACTTTTCAGGATTAGAAAACAAAGCTGAGCGCCAACCCGGCTGACTGAGCGCTCCCGACACGTAACTGCTGTCGGAGTAAGCCGAATCATCTGGAAACCATTTCAAAGCTATCGCTGTTGGTCTCCCGCTCACGCCAAAAATAGCAGAAAATTGTGGGAAAAGAATACAAGGTGTGAGTCACAAGAATAACATCCTGTGAGAACATGAATACTAAGATCCAACCACAAGGACACATCAGGAAGTATTAGAATAGTGATGGTTTAGCTCCAACGTGCTGAAATGGAAGTGAGGGTATTGTTGGTGCTCAGTGTAAGACTGAAGGTCTGCAGTGTGAAGACAATACTGATAAAAATACAAACAAGGCCACAGTGGCATGTTCTTCTTAACTCGTTGTCCTATTCAGGGTCTCAGAGGGGCTGGAGCCTTGTTAAGTTTCCCTTTCTGTGGCGCAGAAGGCAAAAAAGCTGTTAGAAAGTTATATAAGCTTGTGAGATGTTTGAGAGCTACCAAAACTTCACTAAAAGCAAAGGAAAAATAAGTACCGTACCATTAGACCGTACGTACCACCTGGGGGTGGCAAAAACAAGCTGATATGATGAATTTCTGAGTAGTTTCTAGACACTGCTTCAGGGCGCCGCTAACCTCAGAATATTTGTCTGCTTCACCGTGAAATACTTCATTGTGTTTATCGGGTAGTTTTTACTGCATTTCAACTTTGTGTCTTTGTGTCCCACACAGGTTTACTTGGAAACAAACTCCAGAATCTTTGGAAGAATCTGTTTTTTCACAGCTCAGTCTTGAGCTCAGTCTCAACACATTAAACCACTTTTAAAAACGATTTCTTCCCGCTTTCTTTCAGGTCTAATTGAGCAGGGTAGCCTGCCGTTTATCTTACTCACTTTGTTTTTATTTGATCTTAATGTATATTCATTGTTGATTTAGTGACTGTTATGTATATGATATGTATATTTTGTATAATCCCTACAGCACTTTGGTCCACTGAGGGTGTTTTTCTTTTTAATGGGTTGTAGAAAGAAACGTTTTTGACGTAAGTTTATCTAAGTTGCTCAGGCAGGTTTTTGAAGTAGGAACCCTTTGATCTGTCCATGTCCCAGGCTATTTTATCCAGCCAACACAACCCCATATCTACAATCCTGTCTCCAAATTACCCCAACTTCCAAGAATTCTTGAGAAAGTGGTTATAAAGCAGCTCTTAGAGGTAATGAAAGACGACAATTCTCTGGCAGTACAGAAACCGCTTTACTTAGGCTTCAGATTCGGGTAATCTTACTGTTCTTATTTTAACTGGTGAAGTCAGAGAGGAAAGACTGATATGGTTTGGACATGTGCAGAGGAGGGATAGTGGACATATTGGTGCTGCCAGGGAGGAGGAAACGAGCAGGACCTCAGAGGAGATTCATGAATGTGGTGAAGGTTGGTGTGAGAGAAGGAGAAGGTAGAAACAGGGTGAGATGGAGGAAGGTGATCCACCATGGTGACCTCTAAAGTAAGGAGGAGGAGAAACAGGAAGATAAAGCTCTTACTAGACCTGACTAGAGCATTTGATAGTTGACCGTAGCATTTCCCTCAAGAGACTTAGGAATGAGGCTGACCGAAGTAGAAAGGCACTCAAATGGGTCTCATCCTACTTCTTCTTCACCTATAGAGTATTCAGAGTCACTGTGGTCAACTTTATCTCATCAACCGATCTGATAAAATGTGGAGTCCCACAGGGCTCGGTTCTTGGACCTACTTGTTTAGTTTATATCTGTTGTTAGTTTATATTATGCCTGTTAAATTGCTCGTTCAGGAAAAGCACATAAAAACAGAGTCTCTCCATTCTTCCCGTGTTGCTATTAAAGACAAGATGACTTCCAATTTCTTACAACTGATAAAATGTATCTTTATTGTTCCTGATCATATTTCTAATAGTGTCACTGTCCAACTTAAACAACTAAAAACCGACCACCAGCAAGTTTCTCAACACCTGAGCATTACTTTGAACATGTCAGTGTCTACCAGCAGTCAAAAGACTTTTACACTAAATTTTAGTTAATACAGTCAAGTTTTTCTTTTAAAAAACGAGACATATTTTCTACCTTTTCCCTGTAATTTACTCAAATATCCTTTTACATTTTACAATGGGCTCTTTATGTTTGTATAAAATTCAGAGTAAAGAAATACGTTGGTGGGTCAGACTCACTAAGTAACAGGAATTATTTTAGTAACTGGGTCACTTTGCCCTCCTGTCAGTTTTCCCTCCTTTGTAACTGTCTCCACCACCCTTATTAATTTCTCCTGTGCTCAGTTTGTCTCACCTGTGTTCTGTTACCCTGTTGGTATTCTTGCTATATGCATCCACCCCCTTGTTTCCCACAGCCAGCTGCCAGATAGTCTTGTTCTCACTGACATGAAACTTTCCAGGCATTTCCCAGAGTTCCCGATGGTTTCTTGTTTTTATTTTTCTGTCATGTTTAAAGTAGTTCACCAAGTTCTTTCTTGTATACTCCCTGGCAGACTGGCTGACCTCCAAATGTTTGACTCTGCCTCTCTGGTCCTGCATTTGGGTGGTGGTGATATCTTACCATAACATTTGACCTCTGGATTCCCCCAGAAGAGCTCTTTGCACTCCCGGCACGTCCGGCCACCAAAACCGGGCTTGCACATGCATTGTCCTGTAACCTGCAGGCAGCGCAAAAGACACAGCGATCAGGTCAAAGCGTTCAATAAACTTCAAAGCTCTTCTCTCTGATGCAGACACAATAAAGCTTTGTAGTTTGGCAGAACTTGTTCCTCCCAGGAAAAAAAATCCTGTGTCATTCCACAGTGTATTCCAAGACTTCCTTCCTCCGATGGAGTGAAGCCAGTAAACACAGAAAGCTGAATGTTTCGTGTGAGTGAGTGCATGTCATCAGTTCTTTACATGTGAGAGGAAAAAAGCAGGTCCTAAACAGCTGGAGTCCATATATCAAAAACTACTCGGAGTAGTTGGGATTTTTACACCCTACAGTGTGGGGGATTGGGAAAACCAATCCCCCACACTATGTAAGAGAAAGTTTGGAAACAGCAGCTCATAGATGGATAAGAGTTTGTGATTCACTTCAGATCGTGATCAGAGAGCGTTAACTGGAGCAGCTGCTGAGACGGTGGTGCGGGGGTTTCATTAATGAATTAACTGGAGTTTAGATTTCTTGTTCTCCTGAAATGTCAATACTGTCCTTGGATACATATCCACATGTTTCCGTCCTCACTGTTTGCTCCGGTTCTTTTCCCAACTGTTACTATAAATACCCATTCCTATATCTTTATACATACATCCAGTCCGGCAGATACAGGAAAAATCTGAGCAGGGAAACCATTCATCTGGCATTGACCTGCTCGGTATGGATGATCCTACCAGAAATAAAAAATTCCAGTGGTATTTGCGCTCCAGGTGGCTCACACCAAGCCCCTGAGCTCAAGTTTTAGATTTCATCACCTAAAATGTCTCTAAAAGTTAAAAGGCTTAACCAAAAATTACTGCATGATAGCGTTAAAGGAGAAAATATGGTTATAAACGCAGTCTGCCTCACCTCATGGCAGGAGGATTTGAACGAGTGGACGGGATCGCAGTCGCAGCGCTGGCAGCCCGTCCCACTGGCGAGGTTCCACGTATCTGGAGCACAGCGGTCGCAGTTCTGACCGACCACGTTGGGCAGGCAGGGACACTGGCCACTGCGCTGGTCGCACTGACATTCATCGGGGGACGAACAGGCATAAGGAATCGTCCCTACTGAATAACACGTGCACTCTGCGCAGTGAAGACATGTAACAAGAAAGATGCACCGCAGAATTATGGGAAATTTACTGGCTAGATGGATATTTGAGATCTATGTTTGTTAACATAGACAGATTCTATTCAGACTATGTGATCATAACCACTTCCACACTATACACCACTAAGTGAAATGCAGACTTTACATTAATTGCCTTTATGCAAAATACAAAATTTAGGCCAATGTTAGTACTTTTCTGATGAATATCCACAAATCAAGCAGCAGCCACAACTAAAAATGACACCAACAACTCCCTTAGAAATTGACTTCTAAAGTCCCAATCACGCAGCTTAAAGGGCGGTCGGTAAACCTCTGGATGACCACTAGTCACCCTGGAAAAAAGGATATCCCCTAACTGGTTAGCAAAAATCTCATAGTTTTGGTTGCGAGCAGATTGGTGCAGTTTCCCATAGTTTGCATAGAAGACACAGACTTGTGTACAAACAGCTGACAGTACAGACTGTTTGCCTTCAAAGTTAAAGCTGTGCCAGCTTTAGAAACAAGTTGACTGTAGCGCTGAAGTACAACCTGTATTTTGAAGGCAAATGTTCTCCATTTCTGGTTTGCATCACGCTTCAGCTTTATTAGCTGCTTTTACAGCCAGAAATCAGCAAGTGTTTGCAGTCAAGTCGCCGACTTCAAAAATACAAGTGACCAAACCAATCATAAGGAGGATTTGGTGCAGCACCTTCTTTGTGACTGACTTAACCTAGCAACAGTTAGCAACCTCCAGGAAGTACTCACGAAATACACATTGTTACTTTGCAATAGGTGGTTGCATCATATCCAATATCCAATTTGCAATATTGGATATGACGAATTCTCGAGCAATGCTCGCATCATGTCACACAAGAAACCTCAGCAGACTCCCATTTTAAAATGTCCACCTTTACATTTTAAAATAAATTCTCTGGTAAACTGAACTTCTGTGGGTTTAACTATTCCAACAGTCTGGGTCCAGTTTAGCTGCTTTTGACTGCTCCCTTGTCACAGGGGGTTGCTACAGCAGGTAGCTGTAAGTCCCTTCCTGACCCAATCACAAAGGGGATTTGAGGCTCTGGCTAGAATCAAATCAACAACCTTCTGGTTACCAAGTCAATATGTTAACCACTCCACCACTAAGTCCAAATGCATTCATGAAGATCACTTTTGGATACACAAAAACAAGATGGCAACAATCCAAATGCTAAACTCAGAAAAAAGGTGGTCCACAATCCAATGACAGTCACAAACAGTATATTTGGATAACAATAAATATGATGAATCGTGTTCAGCTGTACTCACTCCTGCAGCTCTGTGTGGCAGCATTGCCATAGTAACCCAGTTTGCAGTGCTGGCACCCGTCGCCCTGGGTGTGGTACAGGCATTTGAGACAGGTGCCGGTGCGAGCGTCGCAGGAGTCCGGGTCGTGCATGTCGATGTTGTTGTTGCACTGGCAGGGCATGCAGCGCCCACCGGGCACCAGAGGATTCCCAAAGTAACCCGGGGCACACTCGTCACACCTGACACCTGGAAGGGATGCAGGAGACAAATCAGCTGGTATGGTATCGTACATGAGACCTCGAGCTGGTTGCTTTTCTTTTCCTCTTGAATCTAAAGATTGAGGTCTGGCACGCTAATTACAGACTACTGAAGTCTGTTTGGACTGGTGATGAGCGTGTGACATGAAGACATGTTGACAAAAACTGCACCTGAGCCCCGCTTACATAAAAACAAATCTGTGAAATGTTGTGTTTACATACCTTTGTATCCGGGGCTGCACACACACACCAGCTGATTGGTATTAGGCAGAAGGTAACAGCTGTCCGCAAACTGGCGTCCGCTGCGTGGCCCATCAGGACACATACAAGGACGACAGTATCCGCCTGAACCCAGCTCTGGGTCACCGTGGTAACCGCTCAAACACCTGGTAGCAGAAGAAAAGGTGTTAATGGATCCTTCAGTTTAGATCTGGAAGGAAAAGGTTAGTAAAAATCAGCTGTTTCTGAGAGACACCTGAGTACTGAAGAAATGTCTGTCCAAACTGCAACGTCACATATAGCAGCATTCATATAATTCTGCCTTAAAATTACATCAGGTAGACTCAGTTCAACACAGGAGAGAAGGAGCTGGGTTTGGATGGGTTGCAAAGCGGCTTGCAGATCCACAACTCCAGCACTGTGAAGTTTTCCTCAGACGAGTGAAAAATCTTTAAAAGCCTCTTTCAACGGCTCAAAATCTAAATAAATACAATGCTGCCATCCATAACTCAAAATTTTTATTTATTAACTAGAACTTTCAGGGGGTTTTTCATTTTCAGGTTATTTTCTCAGAAGTTTGACTTAATAAGTCAAATTCTTGAGATAACAACCTGAAATTTTGAATTATGAATGGCAAAAAAAAGGAATTGGAAATTTTATTTGAAGCGCCTTCAAAAACAAATGAAAATTTTATTCTTTTATTTTCAACCCTGTAATGCCAAGTGTTTCATATTTGATACATAAGATTTTGTGAGTTTTTAAGATTTCTGCATGATTGGAGTGATTTTTTCCCTAAAACAACTGAATAAAATGCACAACAACTTTTCTAACCAATAAACTGCACTATGTAGAAAAAGAATATAGAAATTTCATTTTGAAAAAAAAATCTCTGTAAGAAGGTTTGATAAACACTCACTAATAACAGTGTTTATAACCCATAAACACTGTCAAACTGAATTTTCTGGTAATTCTTTAATGGTTCAGGCTTTACATAAATGACAGAAAACTGAATATTCTGGATTAATTGAGGAAGTCAGGTTTTTTTGTATTTTTTTTCTGGTTTGTATATCAGTGATGCAGTCCTGTTCTTTTTGTAACTGATGCTTGTGCTTATTGTTCTCAGCTTTAATTCAAATTTGACAAATACTGTGGGCTAAGACGATGCTATCTTCTGCTGTCCCTATATGTTGCCACCCTTTTTTTAGACACCTACACTCCTTTCCACACATTGGGGTTTAATGGTTAAACCTCCTTTTTTCCTGGACCAAGGAAATGAGCTTTAACGCCCTATAAAAGCTGTTATACTAATTCTTTTATGTTGAATCTCTATAATATCTGTCTCTACCTCACTAGTATTAGCAGACACTACCACCACTGCATCTACATTCACATCCTCACCTCTCGCAGTGATGTCCGGTGGTGAAGTCTCTGCAGCCCTGACACTCTCCAGTCTGAGGGTGGCAGTACTCGCTGTGGCCGTTACACTGGCACGGTCGGCAGTGAGGGAAGCCCCAGAAGCCCGGCAGGCAGTGTGAACACTGGCGACCCGTGGCCCCCGGGACACACTCGCAGTGGCCGGTTGCCTCGTGGCACAAGGCGCTGACAGAGCCCAGAGGGTCACAGTTACAAGCTGTGGGGGTGAAGGGATTAGGATTAAAGAAGAAATTTAAACTGAAGATGAACACATAGGCATTGAACTTCAGCTGCACTCACGTCTGCAGCCGGCAGGGCCGAACAGGAAGGTAGCTGGGGCGCAACGGTCGCAGTTCCTGCCTGCGATGTTGTGTCGGCACTGGCACTGACCGCCATTGGGGTCACACAGGGAGCTGAGCGAACCCTGAGGGTCACACTGGCAAGCTGAGGGACGAGATTGGGGGAAAAAAAAGGTGGTGAAAGTGGAAGCAGGAACAATTTTTAACATCTTCAGACTCTGAAGATGAAGATGAACTACACACCCATGGCTCCTTTATGCAGGAGGGCAGAGGCACTGAAGATGTACTGTTTACAGATGTCGGTCATGGGGCTCTTTATGATGCTCTGGCTGTTCTCCAGACATCGATAGCGCTGGAACGTATCCCATGCTTGCTCTCCCACGTCCCCGTGGAACATTTCCAGCTCTCTGACACGGGGCATCAGCACCAACTTTAAAAACAGAGAAGAGGGTTAAGAGCTACTGAAGGTCATTGTAGACCAACAGTTGGAGCTTTCACAGGCTTGAATGGACATGAAACGTTCCTAAAGTAACTGCTGTAGGCAATGAGTGTCCATGGACTTAAGTTTTTACATTTCAAGAGAGCCGTATGATCTCAGCAGGACAGGTCCTGGAGTACAGGCAGGACCTGCCCGAACAGGTGTGTGTGTGTTTGTGTGCAAAGCCACATACCGAATCGATGAGTGTGTATGGGCTCTGGACGGTGCTGACTGACGAGTAGAAAGGCAGATTGAGCTGGATCGTGTAGTTCAGCCCTTTCTCAAAACACACCGGCCTCACCAACAACACATGTCTGAAACACACACACAGAGTCAGTGTATGTGTCTGTGTGAGCATGTTCAGTGTACAGTAAATGAATGTTTTACCTGGATCCAGGTGGAAGAGAGATCGACTGCTGGTCTCCACTCTGGAAAGAGTTACTGCAGTGACTGGAGTAGTTTGGAAGGTTGAAGACGGGGCGCTGCACTTGGATGTTCACCTCCTCCCATTGCTCCGGTAGCTGTCAACAAACAAACACACAAGTGGTAATCCTTCATTGTTCCTCTGTCTTTGTTTCTGTTCAAGTGTATTTATTCAAATAAACTGTCCATAGAGTAGCAGACAGTTGATGTCTGCTACCCTATGTCAGATGTTTCATGAAAAAGAGATAGTTGGCATTCAGGCAAAGTTTTTCCCAATCTTCTGTCCCACTTTGGTGAATGAAGTATTGCCCTAGTTTCTTGTTCTTAGCTAACAGGAGAAGTACCCAGTGTGGTCTTCTGCTGCTGTAGTATTCAGACACGCTCTTCTGCATACTTTGGTTGTAACGAGTGTTTTTCTTTAAAGTTACTGTTTCCTTCAACTTGAAACAGTCTGGCAATTCTCCTCTGACCTTGACAGTTTCACCCAGAGAACTGCCGCTCACTGGATGTTTCCTCTTACTCGGACCGTTCTCTGGAAACTCCAGAGATGGCTGTGCGGTGTACTGCTGATCTCAGTAGATCGGCGGTTTGTGAAATACTCTGAGCAGCTCGTCTGGCTCCAACAATCATGCCATGTTGAAAGTAACTTAAATTTGAGCTTCAGCAGGTCATCTCGACCACATGCCTGAATGCACTGAGTTGCTGCCATGTGATTGGCTGATTAGATATTTCTCTAAAAAATGGTATTCCAGTTGGCAAACAGCCGTGACATACTTCATATTTATCAACACTTATTGATGAACTAGATAACTCAGGGTTTATGTAGAGAATATTTTCATTTAATTAATGACTGAAAGGACGGGAGATCTCATTGATGTTTGCACAAGTGTTCTGCCTGTTTGTCTGCCTGCTTGAAAGATTACGCAAAAATATTCAGCCAAACTTTAGGAAAATGTTCAGTAAAGAAAGAAACCATAAAAAGTTGGTGACAAAGGTTCTTTCAAAATGTCATGGAACAATGACGGACTTGGAAATATGCAAATTCTCTGCGTTACCTGTGGCTCATAGCGTATAAGGATGTCATAGTCCATGGACTCGGGGATGTTGTCGATGCTGAACTCTAGATAGGTTCCTTCTGGCACATTAACGAAGCCCATACCAGTCCACGTAGGACTCCGACCTTCAGGATAGGGCCGAGGTACCAGCGTCACACCCTGATGGAGAAACAAACGTTCAGAAGTCTGGAGGAAAAAAAAAAAGCACCACAAGCTGACGTGAACACACTCACAGGGCCGTACTTGGCGTCCTCTGCCTCGTATGTGTAGTGATCCAGAGCCATGAAGTAGTAGCCGGACTCGACCTGATCGCAGCGGCGCCCGAACATGTGCTCCCTGCACACACACTGTCCTGTGTGAGGATCGCAGCTGTGGAGAGATGGCAGGTTGGAAAAAGAAAGACAAAGTTTTACACATCCACATGCATAAACTATTTTTTCCTTTGTTTATAATTTAATGAAAATGGTGAGAACTTCCATCAATTTCATTGCTTCCGGTTAGACATCTTTCTTCTTTAGAGGCAAAACAGCTGCACTCCTGCAGGAGCAGTTTTGAGCCTGTTCGCTTTTACAAACTTCTATTTAATGGTCAATGGTAATTTCTTCTTGCCTCCATGTACAATTGTCAAATGTCTTTTAATAAAAAACTTATATAGAAACATGCATCTGTCTACTAAAGAAATTCACTTTGGTTAAGAAGTGTCCTGAGTCACATGCAAACAGAAACTTCTGGAGGTGAAAATATGCAACCATAAACTGCAGTTCCTAACCTGGCCACTTGAGGCTGTCTTAAAAAACAAGCCAATCCCCAAAGACACAAATGTTAAAATGCCTTACTTTGCAGCAGTGAAAAAGCATGTTTGCAGACTTATATGAAAACTGCTTTATTGGACATTCTTCCAAAAATTAATGGTCATTTTATGCTCAAAACATTTTTGTGATGAAAGAAACATTTGGTGAGCTGACATGAAATGACCCACTTATAGGGACCTGTCATATTACTAAAACTAAGCGCAGATGTTTTTAATATCATTAATTACACCTACTCATTGTTGACAGCCCCACCCTGGTCACAGTCACATGGTCTGCAGCCATCCATGTCATTGGACAGACCCCAATGCTGTGGCTGTAAAAGTAGAAAGCAGATGTTTATGAGTCATAAGCGCACTAAGGCAGAGAGGAAGGTATCCAGAGTGAGCGTGGAAACGTACCCGACACTGATCGCAGTTGTGTCCTTCGACGAGGCGTTTGCAGAAGCAGCGTCCTGTGCCTGAATCACACGGGTTTCCTCCTGGCAGCATTCCCAGCGGATTACAGGTACAAGCTGCCAAAACACAAAAAGAAGCAACAGCATAAACTGCATCAGCCTGTCTGACTGTAGTTACTGTATGTTTATCTATACTGAGTATGTTTATGTCTATTTTCATTTGAAGTTCTGTGGTATTACTATGATATCTTATTGTTATTGTCTTCCTCGAACCAAATCACTTCATTTTTTTTAACCCTAAAATTCCACAAATGTACTCATTAACATGCAGAAATTAGGGTATATTTAATATACTATGATCTATTTGAATTTTAAAATGTAGAGGGACTTCTCTATAGATTATACAGGAAGTAAGGCTTTGTAAGAACGTTGTGCTGCACTCTTATTAGCTGAGTGGTCGCCACAGCAGATGGAGTCACATGTTTGATTTGGCTGATTTTGCACAGATTGCCCTTCCTGATCTAACCTCCCATTCATCTGGGACCATCGACATATTTAGAGTTTGCAACAACATACCAACAACCTTAACCTTAGTTTAAGGTTTGCAGAGTTTTCAGGGTTTAATTACAAATTAACTCACTTTATTTTGTAGCATTTTGTTTCCATTTCCTTGTGTTAACCTTTGCTTTAATAAGATTTCATAAGAAAGCGTATTTTAATATTAACAGATAGAAGAATACATTGTGAGTGCAGTATAATCTGACTTACGCAGGCAGCCATGTGGCCCTTGTCCCAGCCCGTAGTGTCCTTGTCTGCAGTGGTCGCAGCGCTCTCCCTCCACGTTGGCTTTGCATCGACACTGACCTGAGATCAGCCCGGCAATCACATCTGTCCTCGGGTCACACAGACCGCCTTCCAGAGAACCGGCAGGCTCGCAGTTGCAGGCTAGAGAGAAGAAAAAGACATTAAAGAGATGAAAAAAGGAATGGACACCAGTTAGCGTGCCAGGAAAATATTCAGCGCCTTAACACACAGTATAAGGCCCAATATGCCAAAGATATCAAAAATATATAATATGTAGCAGGATGTAGTTTGTAGCATCACTTCTGATATCACTAAGGACAATGTAGTAGATTTTTTGCACCTTCTTCCAAACTTACAAATTCTTTACTCTGATTTTATAACAGATGTTTTCATGTTCTCTCTCATGATCATAATAGAGTTTATTCCCTTGAAAAATATGATCATGACCTTAGCAGGTAATTAAAATCCTGCTGCAAGAGCTACTAAGGACACCGGCATGCATTTAGCACGCAGTCTAATTAATAGACTGAACCACAGTTGCGTAGCAGTGACCTACGTTCACAGATGTTTGGGTCCCTCAGGTTTCTGCTGGGGTGCTGGTAGAAGAACGGCGCGCACTGCTCGCACAGTCGGCCCAGCGTGTTGTGCTGACAGTCGTCGCACACGCCTCCGCTCACGTTGCCGGACGCCACATACACGGCCAGGTCGAAGTGGCACGACGTGGAGTGCTGGTTACATTCACACTCTGAGAAAGAAGGAAAATGAAACATAGACTTTGAGTTTCCTTTGAAAACAGAAGAGCACATTTCCTGTTCACATTTTCAGTGTTTTCATAACTTTACTACCAGCGTGTAATTATCATTATCATCACTTTATACTTTTAATGCGCATGCAGTTTACAGTATGAAATGTTAAAAAAAATGTTAGTATATTTTATTCACTGGTCTGACATATGACAGACCAGTGAATAAAATATGGTTACTTTGAGGCTTCTGTCGTCACAAATTTTAATGGTCACCAGCTTTTGCACTTTCAAAAGGCCTTTATTATTAATTTAATTAAAACATTTACATTAAATTAAAATACGCAAACCATTTTTTACCCCTGAAAGTTTCACTGCTTACTTTGTGGTTAAAACATTATCCTGCGCATATCAATTAAGCGTACTTTGACTGTCAGTCTCCCTGTTTGCTGTCAGTACTGTCATCATGTTTGTGGAGATCTTCCTCTGAGTGTAAAGAGCTGAGAGTTGTAGACTTTTCCATGTTTGTGTTCTTACTCTTGCAGGCGTGGGTGTTTCGTCCCTCTGCAGGCCTCCAAGGCAAATCGTGATAAAAGTCTTGGCAGCGCTCGCAGTTCAGTCCCTCAGTGTTGTGATTGCACACGCACCGGCCATGGACCTACACACACACACACAAACACATATATACAGTAATAGCTTATTACTGATTTAACCACCACAAATGTCTGATAGCGAAATATATTTGTTGATATCAGTTTATTAAAATATACGAAGCTGAATCAGGTTTTCTTCCGACTTTTTTGTCAGAATTCTGATTTTAATCTCAGATTTCTGACAAAAAAAGAATTCTGAGAAAAAAGTCAGAATTCTGAGATTAAAGTCAGAATTCTGAAAAAAAAAAGTTGGAATTCTAATAAAAAACAATTCGGACTTTTTACTCAGAATTCTGACTTTTTTCACAGAATTCTTTTTTGTCAGAATTCTGACTTTTTTGTCGGAATTCTGACTTTTTTCTCAGAATTCTTTTTTTGTCAGAAATCTGAGATTAAAATCAGAATTCTGAGGAAAAAAGTCGGAATTCTGACAAAAACGAATTCTCATAAAAAAGTCAGAATTCTGAGACTGAAGTCAGAATTCTGACAAAAAAGAATTCTGTGAAAAAAGTCAGAATTCTGACTTCAATCTCAGAATTCTGAGATTCTGAGATTCTGAGATTGAAACTATTCTCACAGACTTCAGAAGTCAGAATTCTGACGAAAAAGAATTCTCATAAAAAAGTCAGAATTCTGAGAAAAAAGAATTCTGAGAAAAAAGTTGGAATTCTGAGATTAAAGTCAGAATTCTGAAAAAAAATTGGAATTCTAACAAAAAACAATTCAGACATTTTACTCAGAATTCTGACCTTTTTGTTAGAATTCGGACTTTTTTTGTCAGAATTCTGGAAAAGACGAAAAAAAGACGTGCCCACTTTTTAATTTTCCGGTGGCCCTAATCCTCTTCCGTAACTCACTGATAAACACCATGAGATCCAATTTATTAGACTTATTACATGCTTGTTCCATCATTAAATTACAAACCAGACCCAATCATTTTAGGTTATTGCTTTGTGTCATGGTCTACCTCAGCAAAATATGTAAAAATATAAAAATATGCCTGTGTGACGTACCATGCCCTCTGCACTTGTTGGCGCTCCATCAACTGGGGCACACTCGGAGGCGTGGCCATAGCAGAAGCAATTTCCCCGGACGACCATGTCATAGAGGGCGTAGTAGTACTTATCCTTCACCTCGTTGCGGGAGTCGAGCAGGTTGTCACCCAGAGTGTGGAGCTTCATGAACTTCACCCTGAGGTTCGTGATCTTCAGCATGTCTGTGTACACACAGGAATGTATTATTAAAATGGTTACACACACACACAGAGTTTTACAGGGAGATTCACTTCAGAACCTCGCCCGCAGACATCTGTGAAAGTGTTTCATTAAATCCAAAGCATCTCTGTTTCAGTCAGGATCACTTTCATCACATTGAAAATATTATTATCATTATTATTATTATTGTTATTATCATTATTATTATTATTATTATCATTATTGTATCTGCATTGAACAGTATTATGTGGGATAAAAATAAAAAACAGAAACAAAAAGAAAAAGAAAAAGAGCAACTATACTTTAAGTTGGTTGCAAAAGGCTTGCAGAGGCAGCAGAAGATGCAGACTGGCTAAAGCTAGCCAGTTGGTGCATCCAACGTGAGGTTACTAATGGGATGCACAAACAGACCTGGCTGTTGAGCCCAGTTTTAAACTTTGTGTCAATTTTTGTTTATTATTTAAAGTCTTTGTGTTTTCAGGTTGTAGTATCAGTATCAGTAGGTGATTTCCTGTTTTATTTTGACATTCCTCAGTTTACTTCCCTGTTGTTTATCCATATGTGTTCTAAAAGTCTGGATTTGTATTTTTGTTTTCTTGGATTTTTGAACGGTTGTTTTTTCCACCATTAAAGGTGCGCTTTCTGTTTAACCTGTCTCCCTGTAGAGTCTTGCTTGTGGGTCCAAATTCCTGCAAACTATGACACATTGGCCCCAAGTATAGCGTTCCAGCCTCCCACCAAGAGAGTCTGAACTAGGACTGACCCTTCTCTTGGAGTTTGACTCTTCTCCTGCATGAATTTGCTCCAGGAGCTCCAGTTTCCCCTGCTGTGTTGGGTTAATGCTGCCTGTCTTGGCCTGCAACATTCTCAGAAGAGATTATTTATCCCAACCCTTAAAGTCTCAGACTGTGAGTTTCATTCCTGTCCATAAAGGCTCAGTGATGTCCTGCTGTATTAAGTGCACAAGGGCATTTTGAGCCCTTTATACACACACAAGTCTCCATGACAACACAGCACAGTTTATATCACTGTGGCATTAAACACAGGGTTTCAGGGGACAAGTTGCATGAGCTTTATTTATTTAATTTAAGTTGTGCTCAATTCTGAAAGTTGGACAGAAATATTTCTTTTTTCCTTCCCTCCATAAGACAAGAGGCGGGAAGATTTACAGATAAAATGCTCAAGTTTCACAGTCATGAAGAAAGTGAAAATGTAAGCTATTTGGTCCGAGACGAGGGTTTAATCCTTAGGGTAGGAAGTCCTGTTGTAGAGGGTACAGCAGTTGTTTGACTCGAAACAATTTTAATCTCTACATTTCTACTTTTCTTTGCTCAAAATTAACAGTAATATTTTTTTAAATTTCACTTTCGTACTAAATAAAAAAAATGCTGATTCCATCAGCTTAAAGTACTAATAGAGGACTAGCTGAAACTGTACCAGAGTTCCTGAATGAATCAGTGTTTTGGTTTTATTTCTTCTCGTTGATTTCAGAGTTTCTGAGCGTGAGGATACCGCCGCAGTTCCTTACACACCCACAGCGGTTACCATGTACTTAAGATGAGCCAACTGCATGTGTGTGCGATCAAGGAACAGAGGCAGTGTTTGAGTTTACAAAGTCCGAGTTGCTTCCACATGAGAAATTCTTTCCAGTGTTCGTCCTGTCTGATCTCTGACCCCTGCAGATCTGCTACAGGTAACTCAACAACTGCTGACTAAAAGAAATCATTCTGGTATCCTTCTGTGGTACGTTCAGAGTCTCACTCAGGTTAAATCTTTCATCAGTTTCATATTGGTTTTATATAAGTTTCCTGTAATCTGGTACTAATTTGATATAAAAGAGTGGATGCATTCAATTAAGTAATTTCGGATTAACCAGTTTTATTGGTCAGAGATGCTGTGACACAATCATCTAGCCATCACTTGTCAAACTCGCTCAAATCCTTACACTTTCCCATTTTTCCTGCTTCTAAAACGTCAACTTTGAGGGCAAAATGTTCACTTGCCCCTAATTTGTCCCACCCACTAACAGGTGCCGTGATGAAGAGATGATCACTTCACCTCTCAATAGTCATAATGTCAGTGTAAGCATATTTACAGCCTGGTTTCTGCAGTTTTTTTTACCTTCTGAATGGTAAAGTTACTGCATTGATTTGATTTTTCCCCTCAAACTTGGCATGAATCATCTAATTACTCATATAAATCCATTTCAGATTTTAAAAGAGAAAGCTTTATCTTAAAGGGTCACAAGATTAAATGGTTGAGTTTCTAAAACGAGAAGCAGCTCACTTTGTATCCTTATGCTGTAGGGGTCGTCAATGTCAAACGCGGGGTCCAACACCCGAAAAATCACCTGAGAGACACAAGGGGAAAAAGGTAAGAACTAAAAATATGGAAAAACTTTTTTTCAGAGGGAGGGGAAAAAAGCAAACACAAACTCGCCTCTCCCTCGGTGGATGGTTCGATATCAGAGTAGCGGGAGTCGCAGATGATGTCGTCCACTCTGACCATGGGCCCGGTGGAAATGCCAGGGAAGGTCAAATTGCAGTCGTAGGCAAAGTAACGATAAACCTGCCACGATTTTCCGTTGTCCATGGAGCGCTCGATCATCATGGCAGCCGGCCGAAACGTCTGCAGGCAGATAAAGACCAACAGGCACCTTATTACTGTAACTGATACGACTGTTTCTTTTATGTCCACTGCAGCACTCACATATGAAAAGTAAATAAAATAATATTCTGCCTGAAGATTGGGCCGAAATCTACTGACGTCTACATTAAACCATAAAAGGAAACATTTTTCCAGTGTTTGGGTTTTTTAATTACATAAAAAGGTTGAAATAAAAAAATTTAACACGTAAGAGTGATTCTTCAGAGGACAGATAGGATGTGCTAATCTCCATATTTTTTTAAGCATCTTTATTTAACCTGGTATTTATAGTGACATGTTTGTGTGCCTTATGTTTAAATAAAAATGTCACTTTAATATGATGCATGTGACGGTGAAAAACAGATACCCACCTTATTTCAAATTATTTGGGATATTTTTTCGTAAGATTTTGACACCATAGTGCCATTTAACCAATATTTTAATAAACTATAGCCTAGATGCACATTTTCTGTAATAGTTCTCTGTTTAAATAAATTATAATTTATACATAATAAGCTAAAATAAGCTAAATTAGCTGAACTTTCCTGTCTTGGATGGGCCGGATGTGCATTGTGTCTCTGAGAGTGTTTGGACTCTGATGTAGAGCTGCTGAGTTGATGAGAGGCAGCTCCAGCTGGCCACCATCAAAGCCGAGCAGCCATGAGAGACGAGCTGCATTCTTTTACTTGTCCTCTCCCTCCTCTTCCTCCTCCTCCTCCTATTCCCACCGTTCTCAGGAGACCAGACTGATTTTCAGTGTTTCCCCACCACAGCTGTTCAACACTGTGTTTTTCTGCCCAACCCCGATATGGGAGCAGTTGTATGATGTGTGTGTGTGTGTGTGTGTGTGTGTGTGTGTGTGTGTGTGTGTGTGTGTGTGTGTGTGTGTGAGGGAAACCAGGTACCTTGAAGGTCATGATAAGGTGTGTGAAATGAAACTCCGCCTCCAGGTCAAGCTGGATGGTCACGTTCTCCACACCTGCAGCAAACAGGAAACAGGAAATTAACATTTCAAGTTTTTCCGCAGACTGATTTCTTCACACACATTAACATGCGTTCGACTCTTTCACGCAAACGCAGTCAGCTCACTTTCTTACGCTGCAGTTACTCAGCCTACAGTAATATAACAAATTTATGCAACATGCAAAACTTAATATGTAAAAACATTCAAAGCACAGTTTGAATTTGAAAACAGCAGCTCGGAGGACTTGGAGGATTCCTGTGGGGGAATTAGGAAATCCCGAGTGGAGCCTGCAGCTTCCTGCTGTTTGAGAACCATCTGCACTGCTGGCCGCCGATCTGCCGTGACTCACACCTCTGACAGATTCCCACCACTCTGCAGGAACAATGTCTGCGTGAAGATGGGATCTTTTTTTTTTACATCTGCATGGGAACCAGCTGCACTGGGATCACCATGAAGGATCCAGCTAAAGATTTTACGATGCGGATTCATGGACTTAATTTCACGGAGAATTGCATATAAATGTTCTCCAGCTTGTTTGGAATAAACCAAACTAAACACAAGTTGGTATATTTAAACAACCTGACTGCAGCGTATCAGGTGCACTGATGTTTGTGTATTTTGGAGAAGACGTTTGTTTCTGTGGTTGAGACACAGGTTAGGATTCATGACTTCCAGCCGTGATGTAAGTGGCTGACTGAGGAATGAGTCAAACAAGTGATGTTGAACTTGGCTCGCCAGTTCTCACACAAGCATGTCTTGAGAAAAGTTACAGAAAACCTTCATGGTAAAACTGGAGCTGTCATGAGAGCAGAATGAATTCATAAAAACCAAACGAAAGTCAAACAAAAATGTCAAATTTAAGAAAATTTAACAAAATAAAATAGAAAACTTTAATGACTTATTACACGATATGTTTGTTCTCATGTTATTCTATATGATGTGTATATTTTAGATTATATCAGTATTAAATTCATCAAAATTTGACCTGTGCTTACTTTTTTCCTCCTATGGGAACTTATTTTATCCACACAAACTTTAAATGAAGCTTTAGGTGCAGGAAGAAGTTTTGTGTGCAGTGAATACATTTCCCATGTAAACCCAAAAACTTGAGTTGTTCAAATCCATCAAACTTTATTTCAAACTGCAATAATTGACCAATTTGACCAATTACCAATAAAATTAACCAAACACACCAAATAAGTAAAATTTGTCTAAATGATCCACAACGTTTGTCAAATATTTCTTTCTAATGTCATTTCAAATTCATATTCGGTTTCATTTATTTTATCTGCCACTTTGATGCTTCACACAGTGTAAAACTGGGTGATATTAATAAGGTTTAGTCTCATATTAATGAATCTGGGTTTGTGTACATAGAAATGGTGCAAAATAAAAGGAATTGGCTGGTAATTTTGTCAGTGGAAGAAAATCATGAGTGGAATCGGAAAAATTACAACCATAATCCTCACATTTGGGAAGGATTTGGTAGTTTTAAGCTTCACTGGGACGTTCCTCGCTGTACGAGTGGATAACAATGAAACAGGTGATTACAGGTGAGAAAACCTCTCAGTTATAAACTGTCTCTCCGTCTCTCTGTGGAGCTCTTAAAGCTCTGCTGTCTCACAATACACTTCTTATTTTTTTCCACTTTAAAGTCAAGTGTTGACACACATCTGTTTCGTACCCGCACACCTGTTCTCCTCAGCACACCTGTAAGCCCCACCCCTAAGGGGTGCTGCTATGAGAGGCTCTGTGATCTCCTGTCTACTCATTACTGAGCTCAGTACTCATGAGATCGGCCTCTGTGAGGACTCGCATGCTATTCTCCCTCCAAAGTAAACAGGAAACACCCCTCATCTTGTTTCTCTGGTGCGTTTGTGTCTCTCACCGTTCTCTGACTGCCACCAGGTCTTGAGGCGGTTAGGAGCGAAGGTGGTGACCACGTTCTCGATGGTGTGGCTGATGTCGTTGCTGTCCTCATCGTACATCTCCCTGGAGTCGCACACAAAACATTTTGTCTCCTGATGGACAGGAAGTGCGAAAGCGTCAGTTCGCCATATTCTTGATGTGCCACAAAGACACCAAACAGAAACAGCAGCTGATTCGTTAACATTAAAGGACATCGGACAGTTTTCTTAGGGACTGTTTCTTGCATAGAATGTGGTTAAATGGGGTGCAAAGTTTAGGCAAATTTTCATTGTAGATAACAAGCTTAAAATACACAAGATCTCATAAATTTACAAAAAAATGTTTTTTTCTGCTTTTATATTTTATGTGACAGTAAATATGTGCTTTTTTAATGCAATCCAGCTGCTATAATGTGAGTGTTTTAATGTGAGTGCTAGTTTTACAGTGTAAATGGGAGTGTTGTATATTCCCACAGAAGGGAGGAGACTTTACAAAAAGCATCCATAGTTTTAGAATAAACTATTCAACAATGCCCTATGGAAGTAAGATTGAAGTGTCCACATACTTTTAGCCATGCAGTGGTTTAACTGATGAGCTGGAAGAGATGAAGTCAGTAATGATGTACAGTGTATATGATACTGTTTCTCTGTGCCATGTCTGTTTAATAATCCCCTCCGCTGCCTCTGGGATCTGCACGCCAGATGGTTTGGCATGTACGCAAGCTAAACTATGGTTCACACACACATACACACACACACACACACACTCTTAAATGTCACAATATTTCCGCGTGTGAATAAACAAAATTAGTTTCTCAATTTCACCAAGCTCGGAGCCAACTACGTCTGCGCTGAAATGTGAGCAGATTCTGGATAAGAGGCTCCACTTAGCAGAAAAAAAGGGAAAGAAAGTCGTCTGCTTGAGTCAGACTTCTTTCCCTCCACTTCATCTGCAGCTCATATTTTAGGATTGTGCTCATCCTCAGAAATCTCAGACGGCCTCACAGCGAGTCTGTGCTTTCATAAAAAACACCATTCACACACAGGACTCGCTAAAAAGGCTGTTTGATGAAGACAGAGTATCCCCTTCGTCGCCCCCGGCCCGCATCCACACAGGGACGGCTTTGTGAGGCGCACAGTGCTTTTATTGTGGAGGGGAATGTCTGAACTCCCACTCGACATTATGTACATGGGCATCTTCACACACACACAATCATAATCAGAGAAACAGAGTGAAATAAAGTTGCTGTGTGCTGAACACCATCACACGTTTGAGAACAGTTGGAGAAATCTCCACATCTATTTGCTCTTCACTTATCTCTACAACTGTACACGTGATCTGCTTCAAACTTGGCCGGTGTGTTGCTTGGGTAACAATTTGATGTGGCGCTAAGTTTGAGGTCATTTGGATCAGCTGTTCTCTTATTTGATGCTGAAATATTACCTACAGTAACTGCTGCCTGCTCCACTCTGTGCTTAGGGTGAGGGGCAAACATGCTTGTTTGGGAGGATATTTGTACAATCCCAAGTTACTCCTCAAGTTAACCATCAAAACTAAGCAGACCCTAAGCTAAGCTTAATTCTAAATTGAACCCTAAAACCAAGGCTTAAAATAAACTTCTAACCAGTTTTGATGGTCAAAAACTGATTCTGACAAAAGCAGCTAGAAGATTTTTGTTTAATTTTAATTCGGCCATGTTGTTTTGGAAGAGTAGTTTATAAAGAAGCTGTATCCCACAATTGCACAGCCAGGTTTTGAACATCACACACACATATTCAGTAACTATAACCTCATAACTGCCCCGTTTCCAAAACAGTCACTTAATGATAGCCTGCAATGATGCATCTGTAAATTGTGGCTACAGTAACATGGGCTATATTCACTGAAGGGCCTCTTCATCACTACATTCACAAATGTCTCTTTCATTCAGTCGCTGCGCTGTCTCAAAAGCACTGATATCAACAATGTGTGTTGTAAGAATTCAGAAGCGATAAGTTGTAGAAATCTTCAAGGCTACAATTTACACAACTTCAGTGAATCCTGTAATAGACACTGAGCTGACCCACTTTCTACAATTTGCAGGGACTTTCTCTGCAGCTATGAAGGACTTCTCAAAAACTTAATGATCTAATCAAATTTATCAAAGTCGTGAAGATATGAAAGTGCTTTTGAGGGCAGGAGAACTGCATTAGCTTGTTAAAGTGAGTTGAGCTGACACACAAATGTGTTCGGAAGTGGCGTGCTGTTATTTAAAAGTCGTGTTTCATGTTGGACAATGATGCAGAAATGATCATCAGCCAGGAAGACAATAAGGAAAGAAAAATATTTAAGTAAACTGTTTAACAACTTTATTTAGGGTGAAATCATTTAAAATGTAAAACTCCCTGTTTTAGTATGGACAGTTTTTCAAATACAATTCTGCAGTTAAAGTGGAGCTATAATACTTTTCCAGTTATATATACATATAGATATCTGTACTGATACATTGGTGAATTAAACATGGCCAGAGTTTCAAATAGTGACATCAGTGTATGACCAAGACAAAACCTCAATCTTCAGACTGCTCAGCACACTCTGTTTCTGGCAGTTTTTTCTGCTTTTGGCTCTGTATGATGCCATCCTGTGTGCCTGTGCCTAATATGGTCTTCTAGGCACACAGGCCTAGCTGTGAGCCTAGAAGACCGACCCACTAGCTGTTAAAACAGCTTTCCAGCTATATCAGTCAGAGGAACTACACTGAGTAAAATACAAATAATAAATAGACTATCAATCATGCAAAGCTTCCGTAGCAACATCTAGAAAAATATGGATCTAGAAATATTCAAAATTTCAGAAAAAAAGCTCTGAAAACTGATGTCAGCTACAGAAATCCAATAATCCAGCAGGCCTTTGAGCTATCTGTTACAGAAATACTGTAGTGGCAGGAAACACCAAGATGAAGTAATTTGCTTGGCTAAACGTCTCTTTCCACTACTCTGTTTACAGAGATGGTTCATGAAGTCCACATGGTTGAACTGTGGGCCTGAGTTCATGAGTGTTTTGCTGTAATAAAACTGCTCATGTTGTGAATGCCACGCTTATATATCAGTGATGTTTGCTTTTCTACTGACATCCTTTATATGTTGCATTTAAATGACGTATGACATATATGAACCATCATATAATTTCAGTCAATATATTTTCTTTCTGATTATATTCAGAATCGTCCCACTGGGAAAAATCTGCTCTGCAGGCAACTACAAAAGCAGATAACACCCAGAAGACTTTCTAATGTTGTGTACAAATAACAATATTATTCATGTCCATTGTAGTCTTTGAGTTTATGCTTTGTTTTTACACAACCCTGGTTTAAAATCAAAGAGAAAGAAAAAATAGTGCACACACAAATCTCGACTCTGGCGAGTATTCACAAGTGGTGAGATGAAGCTTAGTATGTTTTTAAACCTTACTATGTATATTTTTGCATGCATATGAATCTGTAATTATGATCTAATAAACAGATGTACAGTAGTTAAAAATGCAGTAATCCACCTGTCCACTAAAGGAGCAAAAGTGTGCCAAGAAAATATCCCCCACAGCTTTCCAGCACAAACACCACCCGCCTGAGCTGTTGATATAAGGCAGGATGGATCCATGCGCTCATGTTGTTGCCATCAACAACCCTGCCGTCCAAACACTGCAGCAGAAATTGAGACTCATCAGAGCTCATCATCTTCTGTTGTCCAGTTTTGGTCAGGCTGTGTGAACTGTAGCCTCAGTTTCCTGTTGTTAGGTTTTCTGCTGCTGTAGCTGTCACAGGACTTGCTCTTACTCACTGTGATGTTTTGGAGTAAAACATGGCCAAAAAACATAACGTAGCTAGATTTACTGCTGCAGAAGCCCTGACGCTGAAGCTGAATATCATAATTAATGACATTAAAACACACTGGAGTTATCATCTAAAGATTAAGGCAAGTATCTTTCACCAAAATTGGAAAAAATTGACTTTATGTAAAGATTAGAGATAACCCTATTTTCTTACTGATCTCAGAAAATATTTATCATTGCCCCAATATTTTGTTCTGTGGGTTGTTTTTTCTTTTCTTTTCTTATTTTTGTAACTGTAAAAAAAAAAAAATCTGGTTTAGATAATGGAAAAAAACAGAACAAAACAAAAAAGCAACGGAATATTAGTCATGAATATAGGGAAAAGAAAATGAGCCATTAGAAAAAACAAAGGCTCATTTGATTATAAAAACAGAGTGGTCAAGTGAGGCTTAAATAAGGCTATAAAATCTTCTTTTGGCACTTTGTAAAGCAGATATTAAACACAAAACCTGTGCAGGAAGCCTTCAATTAAGCCTTCTCTGTGCTACCTGTGCTCTAAAAAAAATCCATTTTTACCTCCAGGTGTCCCACGATGCAAAAGCTCTCGGCCTCATTCAGTCCGCAGGTGGAGGAGGCGTTGAGTTTGTGCGCCCTGCCGATCAGCAGGTCACCTGTGGCTGGGTAGCAGCTGCCCTCGGTGCAAATATCTGGGAAGTGCGGAACCTGCTGTGCCCTGACAGGAGCCCACAGGGCTGCAGGGAGGAGAGACTGGTGTCAGTGAGATGTCAGCACAAAGCACAAGCCTCGTTCTTCTTTTGGTTTTAATGATAAAAGCCAGCAGCAGAGCAGGCTTGCGGTCAGTTTATTTCAATTAGAATCACATGAATTCACTCTTCACATGAGAATTAAGTGCGCAGCTGTGAGAAAGTGCTCTACTGAAAGTTTTATTTAGCTCTTAAACTCTCCTCCAGCATTTGTTTTGGAACAGGAAAACGGTGGATAATCGTTTGCAGATGCCTCTCATTACATGTGATGGGAGCGAACATGTCCCAACAGATCAATTTTAGCCAAATAAACTTGTTCAAATTAAAACTTCAACTCACCCAAAGTGGTTAAAAGGTGGATTATGAGCGACATGGCCCGGACCCGTGCACTGACAGCTTATCGGTGATGTTCACGGTCCTAGCGCAGAGAGTGTGTGCTGATGTGTGTGTGTGAAGTGTGAAGTCAGAGGCCAGGGTGTTGTCTTGTAAAAAGTCCGCATCCCACCAAATAACAACTCCACCCCGCTGTCAGCAGCGCGCCACGAGCGCACCCTCTGCTGGAGGCCTAAAGAATTCGTTTTCTACACGTTAATATTTGCAGTTTTCTGCTCATAGTTTATTACTTCATTATAAAAACTCGATTTAATTCTGATTAATTGTCCTCTTTTATGTGCCAGGCTATTGTTTGAATTTTTGTAAAAATGTTTTGATTGTTTTGGAAACTAGTAAAGCTTGCTTATTTCTAAATTTCCTTGTACTTTATCAACTCGATCCCTGACTATTTCAAAACTAATTTTTAAATAAATTCAATGTCAGTGGAAATATTCAATGTTTGGGGCAAAAATAAGGCTACTACTTAAGTTTAAAAAACATACCGAATGGTATATTTGCAGACTGGCCTTTATCAGGATCATCTCCTATTTATTTTGTATTATTATTATTAATGCAAAAATGGAAATCAGCTGGGATAATTCTGTCTTATACACTGCTGCACTGCAGGGGAGCTAGATTCACCACGGTTTGTTTTTGACTCACCCCAACCCCAGCTTACAGGTTTCGAGAACCAAGAGGAATAAAAAATAGTATGTATTTCTACTTAAAGACTAAAATATCACAAAATAAATCATTGTATTTAGAACTATGGTGTCATAAACCCATACTTTAACTCCAAGTTAATATTTTTTCAGAGGTGGAAACAAGCTTCCATAACCTGGAGCTCAATAAGACGAATATTTGTCACTATATGTTTGTAAAAGGTAATTTGTGTTTGAATTGTTAGTAATTCTTTTCTGGATAACATTTTTATAGGGAGTGACCAACATGAATAGGGACAGTGGATGAAGATGAAGGGGAAAAGAGGACGATTTAGAAAGGAGAGCGAGTGAGATGGAGGCAGTGGCGACCCCTACAGGGAGTAGCCGAAAAAGAAAGAAGAAGGCCCTTAAAGCGGAATAGAACTTTAACGACACATGGAAAGTCGGACTCTTGTTGGAGACGGACCGGAAGTAGCGTGAGGTTACAGAAGATTCTTCTGAAGTGTTGCACCTGGTAAGTTTATAAGCGGCTCTTTATTAGCCACTGAGGAGCTCGTGTTTGTACAGTTTTGTGACACGGGTTCCTCTCCAGCTGCTCCCCGCTATAAATCCGGGCTTGGGGATAAAATCGTTGATTACTGGGGGGTTTGTTTCGAGCCTGCATCCTATGGCGGGAGAGCCCTCAAGCCTCGATGCTCCTCTGAGAACCCGGAGCTCTGACTTTGGTGGTCGGTGCTACACAAACTGGGCTAATTTCTCTACTAGCTTAACTCTGAACTCTCTTTGTTGCACATAAAATGTGAACTTACTAGTAAAACTCACTCTAAACCACCGAAACAAACTATCATTATCAACAAACTAGCATTAAAGGGATATGGGTTGTTATAAAATTACTTACTTTATTTTGAAGAAACAAATATATAATAGCAGTTTGCTTCTGAGTAGATCTTTTTTATTTTTGTTTTTTGTTTTTTTTGACATTTTTGACTTCGAGCCTTGTAAAAGCAAGCCTATAGCTATCTTGAAATGCACCAGGTCACTTTGAGCAGTTACTACAAAGCAAAGGTGTAAAACATAAGGCATGGTGTCTAAAATCGGCCCGGCAAACACAATCCTGGTAAACATTTTAGACTATTAACTGTATGTAAGTTTTGCTGTTTTTCTACTGTTAAAGACTTATGTCATGGCCAGTGGTACTACATTAAAGTAATTAAGTGAAAGCTACAAACTGTATTTGTGTAATATACCGAGTACACAGTGTTAATAAAAATAAAATAAACAGACGTTTTCTATGAGGTAACAAAAAACTTTATATTCTACAATTACAGGACTGTTGTTGCTAATCTTACACATTTTTCAGTTTCACTGGTCTGGCTCACTTCAGAGGTATTATAGTTTTTTGTTTTCTAATTATTTTTTTATTTTTATTTCCTTTTGGCTTTTTGTTTTTAATTCCGTTTATTAGGGCTGTTCGATATAACGATATATATCGGATGAGGATATTAAAACATCTATCCTTTCATTTTACGCTATTGTTTGTTTATTGGTGTCGCAAAATAAACTGTTTACGGCAATATTTTTTCATCGTTTTGATGGTCACTGTAGTGGCTATATTAATTTACTAAAGTTCTCTCTTTCTCTTATATTTTATATAACCACACTACGGAAGGACAAGCGACTGTTTTTATGCGTTGTCTTTAGCAACAACGACGGTAAAACCATCGCGTATCCGCTTGTTTATTTTCCACATAAACCTTTCACAATAAAGCTCAAGATCCTTTTGCGACTTTTCAAAATGAACTGAATCACGTGAAAGAGTATGCAGAGAGTTTACGGATGAGAAGCAAAAAAGAGACGCCAGGTGCCAAAAAAATAAACCTTAGACTCAAACGTTAGAACAGGCTTTTCCCCGCAGCACGCCATGTAATAAATACTCACAAAGAAAACAGCCGCCGTTACAACTTATGTCTAAAAATGTATCGTTTCATGCATCGGATCAAACACTCGACTCCAGGTACATGACGCTCAGCTGGAAACACTTCACGCAAGTCGAGCTGCCCGAGTTTCACAGAATTTACAGAAAATGTTAAATTTTTGTGATTTATATCGTTATCGGATGATAGATGTCTTATATCGGGATATGAGATTTTGGTCATATCGCACAGCCCTACCGTTTATTTTGCTGGTTACTAGAGTTGATTTTCTCACTTCATTTTAGCTTTTAATGTTTAAAAATGTTTAGTTTTTTAGTTTCAGTATTAGTTTTAGTCTTTTTAGTTATGACTCACAGTCTTGTAGACTTCCAGAGTCTCAATAAACACATCCATTGAGGCAGAGAAAATTGGACAAACACAGTAGTTTTTCTCATATTCAAATACTGCCGTGACTTCGGTGTATAATATGTTTTAAATGTGCAGCTGCAATGAGTAAGCTTGGACCTGTGATTATGATCAGGTGATTTAGACACACTTCTTAATTGGAAACTCTTCTTGAGCCCCATATGAAGTTCCAACGTACACTTTACAGTTAAATAGAATACATGAAACTAAAACTAAACAGCAAGCAAACAGATAGCATGTAGTCAGCCACATTTAAACATCCCGTTTGTTGTTGCTGATTAAAATAGTTTCTCTCACTCATGAACCAGTCAGTCAGCATTCCTGCCTTCACCAGCTGAGGACTGAAAGCGAAAGTTAGATGTACAAATGGATGAAATGAGCTTCGTCTGAAGGTGTGAGGGCTCAGAGTAGAGCTGTTCCTCCTCCACATCAAGATGAACCAGCTGAGGTGTTTTGGACAAGTCCAGGTGGTCCAGTTGGCTGCTTTGGGAACGCCTCAGTGTACCGCACCAGAAGGACTGAAGAGGAATGTCTGAGCTTCTGCTTAGATTGCTGCCCTCACAACCCAGACATGGATAAGCGGCAGAAGATGGATGGATGGATGGATGGAAATGCTATTTTGGGAGATATTTTAGGGCAATGATAACATATTTATGTTAACTATAATCTTTTTCTTTTGTCTGGTTTGGAAGCACTTTCAAACTTAAGGAAGATATTTGCAGCCAGCACATTATTTCTATTGTGTTTTTCAGATCTGCACTGTATCGTTCTCAGCTGCTGTGTTTGTCTTCAGTCAGAAGAAAGATGCTTAGAAGTGCATCAGCACAGGTGAGGAGGAAACAGTCGTCACTGGACCATAAAAACCGTACCAGATAAAATCAGTATTAGATTTAGGATTAGTAGGTATTGTAATTGTAATCCATCTGTTGTAATTGTAACAACAGATGGAATGGGGAAAAGTATAAACTGTAAATATATATATATTTTAAAATCTTGTTGCCAACATTTTGAAGTATTTAAACTTTTTGGTTGTTCCTTCTCAGATCATCCGGCAGGTGGTGAGGTACAGGAGTACAGACGCCAGCCTCATCCTGGAGAGATGTAAGTGAAGTTTGTCTTCTCCAGCTTCTTTTCTCTCTGCTATGAGGGGTTTTGAACCTTTTTACAGTTGGGTTGAGATCAGAACATCAGGTTGCTGCAGTGTTTTCTTGTCATGGAGGACCAGGACCATGTCTAGTTATTACACATTAATTCAAAGGGGATTTTCATAAACGCTGGGCCAACTGTAATAAATATGCTGTGTGTGTCTGTTTCAGCGATAAACCGGGTGCAGCTGTTAGGTCGGGTCGGTCAGGACCCGGTGATGAGACAGGTGGAGGGCAGAAACCCAGTTACCATCTTCTCATTAGCGACCAATGAGATGTGGCGCTCTGGAGAGGGAGAAATGAGCTCACCAGGTAGGAGTGTATAATGTAGTCTTTAGATCCAACAAAAGATCTACTAAAAACTTACAATAGACCTCCAACTGATGTTCATACTATTATTCTCATGTGTCAAACTTAAGGCTATGAGGCCAGAATTGGCCCATGAAAGACTCCAATCAGACCCACTGCACATCTTAAAGAAATGTGAACCAGGGCAAAAGTTTAGGTTTTTTACTGCATTTTGAGACCTTTTACAGCTTGTCCTGCTTTAACTGCTATTCATACTACACCAAAGTACCTAAGCAATAGATAAAAAAAATTAAGTGATCCATGAAAAATTTCCTGTAAATTAACAGAAAGTTTCAGTCTGAGCAGTGATCTACCAGAAGTTTTTCTCTAATTTTACACATTTGTTTGTTACGATTTACTTCCAAAAACCCGTGTGGGCAGATATTTCTTTCGTCAGTTACTACAGCAGTAGAAAAACTGAGACATACTGTTGACACTGACCAATTCATCTTATATTAATATAACTCATGGATTAAATGTGTAGTTAAACTTACAGCCCACTTAAGATCAAAGTGGGCTGTATGTGTCCCACATTGTAATATGACTTTGACATCCCTGATGTCAATGTGTTGGATTAGTGCTGTTTATATGCTAGGATCTTTAGGGTAATCTTGGGATAGCGGAGTGATTTAGGTTAGTACGTATGCATTTGGTGCATATTGCTTGTTGTTTGAGTCCGTATTCATAAGCTGTGGTTAGCTTAAGGGGAGTCCCATTTTACAAACATAACTATTTTATATATTATTGTATTTTAATTGTGAATAAACTGAAACGTCCTCCTCTGAAATGTGACATTTCCCAGCTTGATCTTTCAACTCAGATTTACTAAAGTAACCAACACCCCTGTTTTCATTCTGATTTGGTTCAGTCTGGTTTTACACATTGAAAGCACCAACATTCAACAGGGTTTGTGATGATTTGGTCAGCTGTGTTTCATTTTGCTGTTGCTCAGTCATATTTACCTACCCCACTGCATGATTTTGATCCATATCTGCAGATCAACGTGCACTGATATTACCTGCTGTTTTTGCTGCTAGATGTTTTTCATATCATGCATTTTCTGCAGGGCGAGGGATGTTTGCACTTCAAGGTCTCATTTTTCTTTGACTGCGTCCCTGAATTAAACACGAGCATTTCAGTGTCGGTCTTTCTATGTTAGTCACTGAGTAGCAGATGCATTCTCTGTATTTTAGCTTCAATTTTCAAATGAAATAAAAGGTGAAGTGTTCTTTTAAAAGTTTTAAATGCTAAACTATATAATTGTTAAAAATGCACTGATGAAGCTGAGTCAGCTCAAAATAAAGCTCCAAATAAAGGAGAAAATATAATAAAGTGTCTGGATGATGTTTCAGTAACAAGAAGTAGGAAATTATTTAGGAAACTAATAATCATTTATTTTGTTAAAGTCTATCTGTGGAGCTTCTATTGAAGGTGGGATATTCATGTTGTTGTGACATCACTGTTTTATCAGTCAAAGTTGGATGCAACTGCTTGCGTTTGCCACTAGAGGGCGTCGGCGAATGTGAACGGATTGTTATTCATCACTACTGCTGGATTTCAAGGTTTTGAGTCCAGACAGCTGCTCTTCACGTGTCTCTCCACTGGGCTCAGTCGTCATCAGACACTCCAGCCTTTATGGTTCATTCATGATCATCATTAGAAATTATAAATGCAACTGATGAGACGTGTTTCAGAGCTCACTGTGATAGAAAAGCAGTGCAGGCAGCCTTTAAAGTGTTTAAATATCAGAATGAATAACACTCCAAATAAGAGGATTGACATTTTTTCTCATGTTCTCTTGGGCTTAACTCGGTTTTTAAAGGTATTCTAAGCGCTGTTGTTTCTTCGGAGTGTCTGAATACCAATTAATCTGATTCGCCTGCTGCTGTTTTCTGACTCCAGGTGACGTCAGCCAGAAGACGACGTGGCATCGTGTGTCCATATTCAAACCTGGTCTGAGAGACGTGGCGTACCAGTACGTCAAAAAAGGGTAGGACCTGCATGTTTCCTGTACAGGCAGAAGACTTAGCTGTGAATACATGTGTAGATTTACTGCTCTGCTGTGGATGGGAAAAGGAAAAAAGCTGCATGCCTATTTTTACCAGCTCTCTAAATGTTCCCAAACCCAGGCCAATCACAGAGTAACCAGAGTAATCCTATCTGTGTTTATCCACTGTCAGACATGAGCTGGCTTTCCTCTGATTGGCTGCCCCTCATAAACAGAAGGTTTGAACGGCATGTGAGTGGGAATTCTGTGAGATGGCCATATGAAGAATACCCACTCCCAGTGACATGTCTGGCTTTGTAGATTTAGAGCTTGCAGTAGTTACTGTAAAAATCAGCATCCACCTTTATGACAGTGTACATATGACAGAGTTAGAGATGGAGGCGAGGCTGAGATGGTTTGGACACGTGCAGAGGAGGGAGAAGGGCTATATCAAGTCAAAGATGCTGACGTTGGAGCTGCCAGGCAGGAACAGGTTGTTCTCACAGCCTCCATGACAAGTATACACAACATGATGTAAAATCAGTTGTAGTCCTTCTTTACCTTATAAAGACATGCAGCATTTTATTAGAATTTCAGAGTATAAACACTCCTCGGGGGGGAAACAAATGCTCTTTGGTATTTTGAGTAAGAGTTCTACACTCAGTAACTCCTACGACTTCTGTTTTCAGATATAAAAATATGTTTTTATGGCCTTTAAGCTCCAGAATCTCCTCATCACATTAGGAGTTACAGAATAAAAGAACATTGTGTTAATGAACCATTGTCCTTTTCAGGTCGAGGATTCTAGTAGAGGGGAAGCTGGACTACGGCGAATATGTGGACAAGAACCAAGTCAGACGTCAGGCCACCACCATCATCGCAGGTCAGGTTAAACACCCTCACAAACACACTTGGGCCTGATTTAGACTTCAGTGGATACTCTTTGTGTCGACACTGCCGACATTTATTACTTGTTTATTATTGTGTGGTGGTGTCTCTGTTTCATATGCAGTAGCAGCCAATAGAAAGACATGAAATGCTGGGACTTTTGCACAGGATTCAGGGGGGGTTTTTTCAGTTAAAGCGTAGATTTCCAGCTGAAGCCTAAATCCAGTGACACGCATCTACTCTCTCAACATGTCACCCTGATGTTCTCCTCTCTTATTCTTTTTGATTCTCTGCAGACAACATCATTTTCCTGAGTGATAACGTGCGAGACAGAACCTGAAGGGCCTTCCTCTCCCTCTCCCTTTTCGTCTCTGCCAAACACCAAGGCGACTTCTTTTTGTATTTTCTTCTTTATACCAAAATAAGACTCGAGGACGTGAAGTAAAGGAACTGTTTTCACAAGAAGCCGGGGGGACGGACAGGATAAGCTATGATCATCTTTGACTGCGGCACCACCTGCTGGTGCACATGAAGTCTTTGAGGCTTCAGGAGGAGCAGAAAGAGCTCAGCTGTAGTAAACGTACACCTACTGATTATGACTTAGACGTTACAGATAACTTTAATGTTGTTTAATCCATCCAAGTCGTTCTAAACGCTTCTCCTGAATCATAACTCTGAGTTTGGGGACTCTTTGAAAAGTTGTAGCTCTGTTAAGAGCAGCTCTCAGTCTCCGCTCACTTACTGTGACTTGTAATGTTATAGTTTTTGTTTCCTTGTGCCAGTAAAGACATACTGTCTTTATAAGCTGAAGTTGTTTCATGGTGAGAAAGACAAATTTACCCTGTGAACCAGTTTCACATAGACGCCCACAAACCTGTTTAGAAATTTAAATTGAATTCTGCCTGCAAGTTATTTTCCCTCATCGCATCTCTCCGTCACGCTTTATGCTTGAAATCGTTGAGTTTTCTAGGAAGGATGCAGCAATAATCTCCATTATAAGTAGCTGCTGCCGAGGTTAACTCACAGGTTAGGTCATCTTTTATGGCCTAACGTGATCTCCCGCTTCTTAAATTAAGTAAAGCTTTCAGAAAGTCACTAGATTATGTGTAAAATGCATCACCACAAAGCTGAAAACAGGTTTGTTTCTCCATGCGCCTGAAATGTTGATGTGTTGCAGATGGTGTTAAAATCAGATTTATGACAGGTAATCGAATCTCAGGATGCCTGTCTCTGAAACTAAACGGCTTCAAAGGGAGGTCTTTTTTTTTTTTTTTGTTCTCGGAGTTGAATTAAACTGCTACCTGTCTCTTCCTCGAGCAGAAAGCTGCTCAGTGTTAGAAGCAGAGTCATCTCAAGTGTTGCAATCTGCGTGCAATTTGCACATTTTTGTCTTGCTACACGATCAGCCTCAGGATTGGACGCTTCTGCAAAATAAGATACAGCTCTGATGTGGTAACAGTTTTGTCCCATTTGACCCTATGTTACTTTTTTTTTTTCTTCCTTTAAAAAAAAAATTAAAGTATCTGCTCCAGCTCTGCTCCTAAATAAAAGAGGTTTCACTGGAGGTCAAGGTGCACATGTCTCGCAAATTTCGACACCTTAAGACTGGTTTTAATTTTTGCTGTTTTCATGTTTAACTGCCTGAGTCATCTATAGCTATAACCACATTACTATGTGGGGAATTTGACAAATATTATCAGTTACATTTACTCTCGTTTTCTGCTCTGTCACTCTCTTGTCAGTTGCATTTATCTGTTTATCTTCATTTCCTTCCTGCACAGTGACTTAACTGTGCAGAAAGGAAATAGTAGACATTTAAAAAAAAAAAAATACATATATGTTCCTAAAGATACAATTAACAAAATTTATGTTTAAAATATTTATTAAATGCACTTAAAAATTACTTTATCTTGGGTAAAAATACAAAAAATGAGAGAAAACGTTTGAAATAAACTGAAAATGTAATTTTTATAGTTAAGGTATACATTTTTTTTTTTTTTTTTCAAATATTGTTTTAAAATGAACTCTTTAAACCGGTGTTTTTGTTTTTGTTTTAACTAGAGTAATGTGATTGGTCTGTTTCAGTAGCAGCCTGGGTGGGATTAAAACGAGAAGGTATTCTTGGCCTAAAGTAATTGGTCGCGCGAGTTTTTTGAAGTTCCTGATTGGCTGTGCAGGTTGTCAGTGAAAGGCTCTGAGGAGCTTTAAACACAGAAGAGCTCTGATTGGTCAGGTAGACGAATGTGGGCGGGCGGTTGATTTACGAGAGAAACCTGTGGATTCAAGACCAATCAACCACAGTGATACCGGAAGTAGCTTCGTGTTATTTAAAAAAATAAAAGCTTTTTTGAAAGACAGGAATGACTTTAGTTTGTAACTTTGCTTAGTTACATTTTCCTTCATAACTCACGGGGTAGAAATTATGGAGGACCACAAGAGCCACGCGCATCGAAATAAAAAATTCTGCGCGTGGCTCTTGTGGTCCTCCATATGAAATAGACAATTGATATTTTTTCTTTTAATAAGAAAAATACTATAATATTCATTTTCATGCAAGAAGTTAGAAAAAAATCCATGATACTAAACCATTAGAACCTAAGCAGCACCAATCTTTAAAGCAATCACACTACTCTAGTTATTTCTAATATTGTAATTAAAACATTTTTTTTTTTTTATTTTTTTTTTTATTTTATTTTTTTTACATTTTTAAGAGATAGCCTAGGGATGGATTAATTTAACTTTAAATTTACAATCATCTACACATTGGGTCATTCCACCATTTGCATGGTGGAATGACCACACCACATAAGAAAACATTCCGAGTTAATAGTTTGTACAATATCTAAGAAATATACTGGATTAGAGGAGACACCCTTCACAACTGTAACAGCAACAAATGTACAGTAGTAGTTTCAGACACATAAATATAATCTTTGAAAATGTTCCGATGAAATGTATGTGTGTAGCAAAGAATTTCTTGATGCATGCTCGTTCATCCAGATAAGTAAATCCCCAAAAGTTGATTCAGGAGACTGAAGAAGTTACTTTCATCACTCATCCAAGTGACTTTTTCTTCAGGAGACTGAAGAAGTAACTTGGATGAGTGACGAAACGTTTCTCCCACTGAAAATGTCCAGATGAACAGAAACAACTTTTGGGGAGCAAAAAATTTAAATAAAGTTTTTCCAAAACCCCGAAAGCCCTTTGACAAGACGTTGTTGGTTTTATATTTAAATGTAAGCAAATTGCAGAGGTAACCATGCAATCTTTAAATCTAAGCTGAAGACTTAACCTTTTTAGTTGTTGTGGTGGCCGCTGGATAAGTTGATTATACAATTTAAAGGCGTTGATGCTATGATAAGTTTTATTTTTTTAAAAGAAACTCTAAATAAGCTTTTATATAATAATTATACAAATGTCTAAACTTAACTATTATTATTATTGTTGTTGTTATTATTAATTTATTATTATTATTATTGTTATAACATGGTACTAGTCGTAGTATTTTTTGAAATCATAATTAACAAGAATAATATTTTTGTATGCAATTAATATCTTTGCATGTATTATCATTATTATCATCATTATCAAAACAATATTGTTGTTGTCGTTGTTTTTAAATTGCAGACATTTTTTTCTTTGCCAACAACGAGAAAAAAAGCGCTGCAATCACTATTAGGTCTTTTATTTTGAAATTAGAGACCGGAAGCTCCGCTTAGTTAACCTGACTATTTTCAAACTAGTGGCAGAAATTAATGACGGGGCTTTAAATGTTCTGTTTTTTTAATATGTTGTGATGTTTGATGCTGTATTATCAGTCGTTCTAAAGGCTGAGATTAAGATTTGAGTTTGCTTTGTGTTTTGTTTTTTTGTTTTTTTTGTTTTTTATTGCTCCTCTGTCTCGCTGTCTGTGACTCCTCCCACACATTCCTGTGTGTCTGAGAGGAGGAGGTAAGAAAAGGAAGGGGAGCCTGGTGGAAACACTCTGTGGACCCTGATCCAGAGAGGAGAGATGATAAACAACAACAACAACAGCTCTCAGCTTGAATGCGTCTGCTTCAGCCCTCTGTCACATTTATATCTCTGTATCTGAACCGACTGGACGCGTTTCGACTGTGTTTTTATTTCTTTGCCTTCGCTCCAAAAAGTTGTGGAGAACTTTCCGGTGGAGTTTGAGGTTTCCAGCCAGACTGTCTGCACTGCAACAGAGCCCCGTTGTGTTTGTGCTGCTGTTGCTGCTGCTGGAGGAGGAGGGGAAAAAACAACAAGGCCACAGAGAGTCTGTGTGGAGGAAATCATGGAGATCCTGGACAGCAGTGAGTCGTTTCTTCACTGGGACAGGAACCTTAGCGAGCTGTCCGAGGCCGGAGAAATCGACTGTGTGCTCAACACCACAGTAAGTGATCGATTAGCAAGGGTGTAAATGATCGATCAGGGGTCTGGTGATCGGCTCTGCAGCTGCTCAGCGGGGGATGATCACCCTTATCTCACTTAGATGAGGTATTAGTAGAGAGGAGGGGGGAGGATGTGTATGCGTGTGTGTGTGTGTGTGTGTGTGTGTGTGTGTGTGTGTGTGGTACCCTGTTCTCCATTCAAAAGTTGAGCCTTGGGGTCCAGGATTTTTACATTTTTAAAACAAATCAGTCTGCAAGGTTTTACTCAGATGACTCACTAAGACACACATTTAAAGCACTCTACACAAGTATATTTACACTACTATGTACTTCTACTCTTTCATACTTCAGAGTTGAATAATGTGGACCTAATTACACGTATCTGGCAGTTTTATTTATAAGCTGCTTTCATGAAAATCATTATTTTTCCAATCAAACCAAAGCAATTGCTTTTAAAAAATATACATATATATATATACTTCCAGGTCCTCATTTATGTAGTATTTCTTTCTTTAGTATAGATGCACATGATATTTTGAGTACTTTCCTCATTTAGACAACCACACTTGTACACCAGTGGCTGTGGAGCTACCAGTGGGAGCAGCTTGGGGTTCAGTGCTATTCTCAAGAATCCTTCAGCATCTGGAGAGGCCGAGCATCGAGCCACCATCCCTGCAATAAGTAGATTTAAATGAGTGATAACTTTAGTTTTTAGTGCTTTACTAATGCTGGATTTTTTGGAGCTGGCTCTCTACCTAACAGTGTCCTTTAAATATTTATAAAGCGTGTTAAAGTGAGCTGCGGCTTCATGTCCTGTGGATGATAAAACCTGGAGTCGGAGCATGAACTCGTTATAGCTGCTGCAGGCATCTCATTTACAAAAAATATCCATGCAAAGTGGGGATATTTAAAGGATTTATTCATGCGCAGTCGACATTATAACGGCTTCAGTTCTACCACATTATTTGCTTAAACACAAGCTTCTGCTTTCATGTGCCCACAGAAGGTGTTAGTCACAAACAACGGCGTTGCAGTGTGCTGTGAGAGAGAAAAGAGAGAGAATGAGCAGCAGATTAAAGTAGAATAAAAAGAGAAACATGAGTGCTGCGTCTGGTCTCAGTAAGATGAGGCCTGCAGTTATGTAACTTGAAGGGTGTCTCCCAGCTGTGTGACTTCTCGGGGAACACTGTGGGCCAAGAGGCGAGCGAGTGAGATGGAGAACGCGAGACTGAGAGGTGTTTGTGTGTCAAATCTGCATATATGTGTGTGTGTGTGTGGAGAAGGGAGGAGCGTCTGGGTTTGCAGGGAGAAATCCAGCTCACTTACAGGAGGGGAATCAGACACCACAGGCGCCTAATGAGCCTGAGTTTTGTTTCCATCCTTTCTGAGGACATTGCATTGACTTAATATTAACTTCTCTGAGCCCTTTCCCCCCCAACTTTAAACCACGTTACGAATCTGTAATTTAATCATTTGCATCATGCTGACTTGCCTGCCCCCCTCCCCCCCAAAAATAAAAGAAGTGGCGTTCCTGCTCTATGTTATGGCTGTGTGATGAGATTTGAGTGAGTAAAGCAGGCTCACACAAACACAGGCAGCCTCCCGCAGACAGGTAAAGACTTGTGTTAAAGCTTCAGACAGCATTCATGCTGTGAATGAAGGGCCTTTAAACACGACCCGAGGCTACAGTTCCTCTCAAATACCTGCAGACCCGAGAGCTGTAGCTGTGATCTTTGGAAAATAAAAATACTGAAAAATGCCGTAAATTATGCAGCCGTTTGCATTTCTGTGAGCTTTCCAATCAAAAGCATTTGCCAAAAGAGGCAGTCGGTCGGGGGAGGCCAAAAACGGAGCAAAAGTTGAGTGAAAGTCAGCGTTGGTAACAACCCACCACTGGATGTGTGAAAACAGCCATCGTTTTGCTGAATCATTCACCACCACGAATTCACAATGCGCTTGCAGCTTTTTCCCGCCGTTAGCGGCTTTGAGTACGAGCTAAATCTTTAGAGAAAGATGCATATCTTTACCAACTTAATGGAAATATCGGTTCCATTCCATTTGCATATAAGCATTTCTGATGTATTTGTATTTTGCATACGTTATATCTACTGAGATATATACGGCAGATCACTGGAAAATGCAGGCAATTTGTTCTGGAAGCAAGTCCTGCCACTTGACAGCCATCTTGGGCAGTTATTTCTGCAGCCGTGATGGAAATATATTCAAACTGCATGTACAGAATCAGTCAGATCTGATTATAAAGTGCTTTAAAAGTTTGGTAATAAGGTTCATACTTCTTCTTCACAGCTCATTTCAGATTGCCCTCCACAGGTGGTGTAAAATAGGTATTTTGCTAACATAACATCACCTAGCAAGAAATTTTTTTCTTTTTTCCAACCTATGGCATTGCCCCCTGCTGGCCATAGGTCACTTTGCGCTTACCTAAACTATATATAGACAGAAGTACTGGGACACCTGCACGTTACACCTCCAGGAGCTGCTCAGCCATGGAGGCCGTGAAGCTCCCAGCCTTCAGCTTCTGCGCTGATGTTAACGTCAGAGAAGGTTTGGAGCCCTGCAGTTACTGAGTCAGCAGAGCGTTGGTGACAACCGCACTCTGTGACTTTACGTGGTCTGACGCTGGGATTCCTGAAACCTTTGTAATAAAAACACCTGGAGTTGATCGTGGAATATCGAGGAACCTCCCAAACTGACTTGTTGCTTAATTTTGATGTCGTACCTGTTCCGATGGGACTCAACACACCTGAATTCACAGATTATAAGGTGTGGCTAATTAAACTTTGTGTTTGCTACAGCAACAAGTACATAAACCAGCCACTGCATGGTAATATACTCGTGCATCCCGCTTTTTTTGCACAATCGCCTGCTGATCGGCGGAAACTTTGCAACCTCCCACTTTGTGGCTAAAGTTGGTTGAACTTTTCAGACTGAAGCCGAGCAAAAGTCTGAAACCTTTTTGATGTTCGTTTAGACGACAAATCAGCGACACGTGCTCCCTCCGAATCTCCTTAAACCTGTTTCTAAAATCTAGAATAAAAATTAAAAGAACTACTTTTTTATGTTTTGTGACTTTTAGCAGAATCAGTCTTACAAATCGGTGAATCTTTAACACTAAACACACTTTTCACTTTAGTTTCTTTGTGGTGAAACTTCACCAACACACACACAGCCCAGGTTGTGTTAAGAGGGAAGGTGCTCCCGTTAGGTCACTGGACACTGTATTTAGTAAAGCATGAATAGCATGTGTGTGGGGGGGAGTGGGGGATGTATGATTGCAGAAACCAACAAGCCTGTAGTGTTTGAATCTCCGGCAGCTTGAGAAGCAGACTGGAGTCTTTGTTCCTCTCTTCAGGTCGTGGGTCGGGTCTCTCTCGCACTTTCTCCCCCCTCCACCCCTGGGGAGGGAGGTTTGTTGCCATTCGCTAGAATTCCTCTCGACAGTGTGAACCTTCTCCGGCGGTAGCACGTGTCGTTTCCTCGCCCTTTACGGCTGCTCCTCTCATCAATCAGGCGCTCCTCCCATGTTATCCCGTCGCTGTTTGAAAGCTTTTATCGTGTTCAGGTTTCTCAGGTTTTTGAATGATAACAGCTGATTGGTTTAAAGGTGGAGGCACTATTTTTTCTTTCCTGTTTCTTTTTAGCCTTTTATTTCCACTCACCCGTGAAATTCCTTTAGCGACACTGTAGTGGAGTAACAATACATATTTTAGGCTTGTCTGTCTGTCTGTTTCAAGAAGTCAATCAAATCTTGTGTATTCATTTGAAAATCTTGTGTATTCATATATTTACTCTTTAAAAATCGAGTTTTTGAAGAGACGGGTGACTTTTGTACCTGTGGTACCATTTTTTCGTCATGACGATCCACTTGATGCCTTTTACTGCCAGGTGTGGAAAAGAGATCTAGTTTTGCTTCACCTTTCAAATAGTCTGATAATCGTCCTTTTTTTAGCTCAATTTTTGGTCACTACCAAATGTTTCTGGTTAGTTGCTAAATTCTGTCTGAACTTGTGGCCGTCTTTGTCTGTCTCCTTGGTATTAAGGGAAATTGTGGTTTTCATTTATGTATTTATTTGTTGTTGAAAGAGACTCAAAGCGACACATGAAAACAAAACCTTACGATAAAAGAAGTTGGAAGTGTTTGCGTGCTTGAGTAAGATCTAGCTAAATCATATAGTTTGGAGTCATTTCACGGAGTATTTCACAGAATATTCAGTCGATTTATACCTGAAAGAGACGTTAGTGACGTTAATCTGTCCTGCTGTAACCTCCTTAATGGTCATTTAATGACTCTGAGTGTTGTGGGATCATTACTTGTGTTAGACTTGTTTTCTGTCTCACTTTTATCTTATCTCTGCTCCTTTTCCTTGTGAAATACCAGATGTTTTTGCATGTGGAGCCATGAATGAATCACACACTGGGACTGCTGGTCCAGGCCCAAGGGTCAGGGTGGCCTGGACCAGAGTCTGCGTCCCACGTGATGGTTTTCATTTTTATCCAAAGGTCACTCCCAAAACAACCACGGCGGCCATTTTCACGTACCCGATCCAGCCTTGAAGTTGTCTAGACGTATGTCAGAATCAATCGGGTCAGACTTTAAATGACCTTTGACCTGCCATCTCTCTAATACAAAGATCCTGAAACATCTGATTAAAGTGATGTGTAAAAAGAGCAGGTAACCCGTCTTGTGAGTTTAGGGACATTGTCCAGAGTTGGATGTGAAAGCAGCTACAAAATAATGCAAAGTATTTGTAGTGAGCATCAGCATGTCCACAGAGTCAGAAACTCATGGGAAGGAAGCAGAAAAAAATGCACACTGACCACAATAGTCAGATGGAACAACCACCAACAGATACAAAACCACTGCAAACACACACACAAAAACCCAAGACGGCAAACAGAAACAGCAAAATGGATCCAAAGACTCACTTTGTGTGTCTGTTTGCCTGTGAGTGCTACTTGTGTGCAGGAGGGATGGAGTCTTTTCTTTTATTTTCAGTTCTGTACTTGAGTAGTTTTGCTTGATTCATGTTCATGTGGTTCGAAGTCAAATTAACAGTACAAATATGACAGAAAATAAGGAAAAACATGTTAGACCCTCTTAAACAAAGGAGAAAAAAATCATTCATCACACATACATCTGTAGCTAAGACCTGCAGCAAGTGGAGAAGAGACAGAAAGTGACGGTAAGATCATATTTTTGTCAGAGGCTTCAGGAAAAGGAGTCAGGAAGAAACCTCTGATTTAAATTCCATTTCAGACTCTGGCACGGTGCTGAGCACATGCTGAACTCGCTGCCCTTGCGGTGAGCACAAGAGACCGACACGCAGGGGAAAAGTGTGCGTTTGCTCCGCACATGCGCTACAGCTTTCCAAGTATTCTTACATAACACTCAGCATACCTACAGATAATCTCTGGGCGCTATCCACAAGCGTAACTCCAGCTGTAACCCAGCACTTTTATGAACACAGGTGATGGGCTGGTGACGGCTCGGCACACTTTTGGGACAGAGGTGTTTTATTCCAGCAGAGGGGGAACAGCTTGGCCCGTGTGCTCACACTGCAGAGCCTGTTCTCCGTCGGGGCAGGGCATCCTGCTCGCCGGTGGCCTCGCTCCGTCTCTCTCTGAATGGTCCGAGTGTGCGCTGTAACATGAGTGTCAGAACACGGAGAGAGATGCTCATTCAGGGCATAGGGACACACACAAATGCACAAACAAAAGTGTACACATACACACACATACACATTTACAGCAGTATTTTATTCTTAGAATCACCGAAAGATAATTTTACAATACAAGGATTCCGATTTAAGCTCGAATTGTTCACATTGCATGTCACAACCAGGCACGCCTCTTTAGATTTGTTCACCTGTAACTCAAGTCCGTGCCGAAGGAGCATACCTAAGTGTGAGAACAAAGCTCAAAGAAGCTGTTATTAGCGCAGGCGTGGTGCCGGATCTTCAGGTTGTTCAAAGAGGCGGCTGTGACTTTCGCACAGGAGCAAAATGATGACGTGAAGATCCAGTGACGCAGTCTGATTTATTTACAAACTCAGACCCGGGCAATGAAGCGTGTTTGACAATCCGGTTCCTGGTTATGAATGGAAGCCGTAAGTTTAGATAAATATGCAAACGAGTGCAATAAATTAAAACTGTAGATGCTTGACAGCGCAGAAAGTTTGTAATATCTTTTTGTTATTAGTTAATCTGCACAGGTTTTTAATAATCAATTGATTAATTTCTTCTCAAAGAAACCAGATATAACCCTAGTTTTGAAAACCTGAACATATTCAGTTTACTGTCATTTATGGAAAAGGAAAACAGCACATCGTCACATCAGAGAAGCTGAAACTGGAGCAACATTTTCACTGTTACTTAAAATGATTAAAACAATTCATCATTTCTAAAAAAAATGACTGCAGCTCTGATAAAGTAGGAGTTGAACCTTTTGGGCCTCAGCTCTGCTTGTCTTTTTACTGAGCAAATCTTCTTATTGTTTTCTATGCTGCTGCATGTTTTGCTGATATTTAAGAAAACTGGTAAATTACATAGCAGCAGCTGTGCAGAACCTCTGCAGCCCTCTCTCAGGTTCAGTTTTTACCGTCTGACCTTGAATTCTGGTTACTGCCTAAACTTGTCTGCTCTGCTGGTAATTTGGTAAACCCACACGCTTCCTCAGAGCCAGGTAAATCCTGACAATTAAATAAAGTAGCAGATTGAAGGGGCCAAATTCTGTGTTTACTCTTAGTCTGACTTTGATTCTGAATACCTAAACTGGCCAATGACTACGAGTACCACTCGTTGAGACACAGGTTGAGACAAGTAGGACTAATACTAGCAGGTAAACGGGGATGAAATGGATGTGTTTGAAATGGATTTCTGTAAATGTGTATTTGGAAGGCTGAATGTGGGTTTTATTGCTTCCTTTGACTCTGTTTTGAGTCTGTTGCATTTCCTGAATCTCCACAATAACAAGATAAGTTACCACAGTCAGATTTCACTCAGTGATAAGAAGAAAATTGTCTGAATAAAGAACATTTTACTTTAGCGAGTGAGTTCATCTGAAAAATCAGCTCTATAGAGTTTTCTGGCCCACGCTGCTGCTTATCCAGCTGTGTAGTTTTACTGTAAGTGTCCCAGTTTTGGAGATGGTTGCCTTCTCAAAGGTCATGACCCTGTAACACCCCCACCCCCTCAAAATCCACATAGCCTCAGTTTCTTTTTGGATTTATTCTCCTGCTACTGAAACACATCTAAGGCTCAGGACTGTCTGATAGGATGCAAATATTTATAGTATCCCTCTTCAGCTGACCTGCTGAAGAGGGATACTATAAAGACCTGCTTTGGTAGAGGCAGTAGACGGAGAAAAAAAAGAGAAGCCACAGACCTCGATGTAAGCAGTTTCATTAAGGAAGTATTTTCTGAGCAACCAGGTCAAAATTATGTCAAAAAAGGACCTTTTTTTTATTGGTTGTTTGAGCACCACAAGTCAAGCGGACCAATCGCACCAAAAGTATACAGACCAGGAGTGTCAAACCCACGTTAGTTCATGACTCAACCTACCAACCTATCATATTTATAAGACTGATGGCAAGCAGCCTGAGATCTCTGCAGTAAAGCAAGTGCAATTTCAGCAATGCAATTATAAAGAAATGTTTTTGTGGTAAGTCAGTTAAGCCAGTCAGTGCAGCTCTTCAGGTTTAAATTCAAATCTAAACTCAGTCTTAACTTACTGAGTTAACTGGCCTTGTTACTGTGGACCTGCTGTAAAAACAGGAGATTCTCTGATAATCATGAGTTTGTGTATTTATTGGGATACAAAGAAAAAATAAGCCCTTATTTTCTGTTGTGTGGAGGAGATTCAACATTTCTGGTCTGTGTTGCACTTTTTTGCATTCAGTACCGCTCGGCAAGTATTCAGCAAGTGTTTGAAGATAAGTCGGCATCTTCTGTACCAACTAAAGGTGACCACGGCAACCTGCTACCCGCAACCTCCAGCAACCGGTCAAATACACAATTCTCCCCACGATTGGTGGTTGCCAGGAGGTTGCAGACTAGTCTAAAGGCCTTTGTGAGTAGGATGGTTGAAAAGTCCGAAGTTTATTTGTTCCTTCTTTGCATTTTTCAGGATTGAACCATTTGGTGGGTCAATTCTTGTCCCTAGACCGTATGTTTGTCATCCCGAACTGACAGACAAGCATGGCTGCAGAGTGATTCAAAGTTTCCTGCTTTAAAATATTTAAATGCAAATTTATTTAATGCTGAAGCAGGACTGCACTCAGTGAAAAGTTTTTAAAGAATGTGACTGAACTACACTGAAAATAAACTCTCTGACTTTTCTCTCTCCTGCATCTCGTTAATCATGTCAGTGTTTTGGCCCTTAAAAGTGACAGTGGTCTGCAGATGGTCCACACACACACAAGGAGGATGAGCAACACTTTTTTTCCTTTGTCAAATCTGATGCAACTTTTCTTTTGACTTTGAAAGTGGACTCAGACTTGAGCTTGCTGCAGGCGTGCAGCCATTTGAGAGCAAAGCGAAGGTAGTAATCAGCGTGGGGAGGGATCATTATGGAAAATCCACAGGAGCCTTGGTTCTTTGAGGCAAAGCTAAATTTATCCCTCTGTCTGTATTTCTGTCTCCTTCTACCTTTCTCTCTTTTTTCTTGCTCCATCCTCTATCTCTCTGCCCCCTCTCCCCTCAGCTTTAGGCACCATAAAAGGTTTTAAATGGCTGTGTGTGGTTAGCAGGGTGTGGGTTCAGTGTCCCTCCGAGTAGTTTATACACCCAGCCCTTAAATGAGCCTTGAGGCGGTTTTATGTAGAAGCCGCTGTTAGTGAAATACAGATAACTGACCTCTGGTTCTTTATTCTTTAGAAGCATTTTTTTTAAACGTAAGAGTTTCAGGCGAGTTTTCCGAGCTGCTTTACAGGATTTTGTCCATGTTAGAAACTTTAAATTTGCTGAATAAACAGAACTTCAGTGGCTTTAGCAGCTTGTAGTGAGACTTTGGGATTTTTTGCATGAGCTCCACTATTTCGTGTATTAAACATCAAAGCGTGTAAAGCCTGTAAACTGGGTGTTAAACAGTGTGAGCACCAAGAAACACTCAGCTTTGATGTTTTTTGTTTTTTAGTAGCTGGTAACCTTCCCTGTGACTCAACAAAAGTCCAATCCAGACCTGTTTAAAATGCTAATCTGTCCATCTGCTGTTGAGTTAGCATTTCACTCCTCTTTCTACCCATCATCCACCACCTCCCCCCCTCATCCGTCACTCCTGCTAGACGAGTCAGCTCCTGTTGGAAATGCCAGAAGCATCTCTGCAGCTGCTCCTGACTCGTCTTTCTGTATGTAAAATGACTTAATCAGTCTGTTTTGGTTCCTAACCTTTCATTCTTTCACATATTAATGCGTTCCCTGATAATTTTCCATGAATCTCCTCTAAATGGACTATTATGTTTAGCAGTATCGCTGTAATCTGACTCAAGATGCAGATTCTTACCCTACAGGAAGCGTTCAACCCAAACTTCTGCAGAATTTCCACAGAAAAGCACTCTGCAACATGCCAAATATGTCAGCCTTTGAGGTTTCCTTTAGACATTATAAAGTATTACCAAATGAACAGTTGTCGGTTATACAACATGAGTCTGCAAAAGCAGAAAGATATAAAAACTTATCTGAGACAAATTCAAATGCATTTTAGCTTTTTCCACCTCTGAATTCAGTTTGAATTTTTTGTTTTAATCATTTTGAATCCCTAAGTCTTTAAAATTAAATATATTCTACATTGCTGGATCTGATGTTTTATCCCATATTTCCCACATTTGTTTGGCATTCCCACTCATTGACTCCCAGCCATAATGTAAACTACTGATGAGGACTTTTTTTTAAGGCCTCAGACACACAAGCCTGGTCACTTGGGAAAAATGAAGTATTCGATGACCGGTTACTGGGGAGCTGAAGCTGTTGAGGGTGCGGCACCAAAATCCTCATTGTGATCACTTTGGATGCTAGCACGGTGCTGTAGTTTACATTAAAGTCACCCACATAAACAGTTGCTAACTGCTCGTCGAGCTGCACTGAAACTTGAAAACAGTTGTCACAAACTGGAAAGGGAGAGCTTTCACCTTCAAAGTACAAGTTGTGGCACTTTACCAGCGTGTTTCAGAAGGTAAAACCTTTACTTTGAAGGCCCACCTTTCTCTGTTTCTGATTTGTGTTGTGCTCTTTTTGCTTTCACTACAGCTCGACAAAGGGTTGGCGAGTGTTTAAAGACAAGTTGGCATCTTTCATGTGAACTGCTGGTGCCCGCAGCATCTTGCTAGTAACCAAAGCAATCGCAAGAAGGTTTTAAGTAGCATCCTGTACCTCTTTGTAACCAGTTTCACTCTAGCAACAGAATCCAACCACTCGCCACACACATTTTGCCCTTGCGACCTCTGGAGGGTCACTGACCAGTCTCCATCCCCGTGTTGTCTTTAGGCCTTAAACACACTTTTTCTTTTTTTACTTCAGTCATTCTTGGTGAGCTGCAGCAGATGTTAGCGACACATAAAGTTACTGCATGTGAGTGTGAGGATGCCAGATGTGGCTTCACTTTAGGGTGTGTGCAAACTGCACCAAGCAGCCCGGTTTGTGCTCGTCTTGAAAGTGGAACATAAGCTAAATATTTAGTCCATTTTTAGTTTTAGCACATTATTTAGGGCAAGTGTGGAGAGATTGAGGAGAAAGAATCACAAACTACTGAAGGTCCGTATATCCTTCAGGGTCCACAGACTCCATTTATGCATGACATGGAGGAATTTCATCCTTGTTATGTTTTCATTACCCAAACATTAGATTTTAGCATCCTTTTCAAACTAGATGTTCTGCTCTTCTGACAGAGCATACCTTTTTATAACCTGAATCTTTCAATCACATGAGATGCTAACAGGCCCGGTCATCCATGCAGAGTTCACCACATGTGTGCAAGTGTGCGTCAGCCTGCATGAATTTTCATTGAAGCATGCGTCTGCTTGGAAAGCATCCACCCCAGGAAAACTCTGCTAACAGGGGAATTAAGATCAGCAACGCGCCCAGGCAAGTATTTGAGTTTTCGGAGGATTAAGACGGCTCACTATAGGGTGCACAGCAAGACCAGCGCCGGCCCAGATTTTACCCCGAATCTGGCGGCGACAAACGCTTCAGGGGAAGGAAACCTGCAGCAACAAACCGGATAAACACAAAAAAACACAACAGAGAAGAGTGATAAACTGAGCTTTAGGAGAGATTAGCTTCAAATAAATCCCTAAATCTTCGCACTTCAACACAGTGTTGAAGAAGTTGGTGTTGTTGGGAGAAAATCAGAGGCTCGAGAGAGCTGCAAGAACTCAAAGTATGTGTTAGTAAGGGTGAAGGAGTTCAGATGGAGATGTGTGAGCGTAATGGTCAGTGTTAGCAGTGCAGAGATGGAAAAAGTTAGGAGTGTGCTGACCCAGTTTTTAAGAAGGAAATGCACACAAGATGAGGGGCAGCTGTGCTTGTGTTTAACAGAAACACTGCCTCCCTGCTGACTCTGACTAGAGACAGACCACACAATGATTTTAATATCGTACCAATATTTTGACCTGTGAAAATATATATATGTATATGTATGTATATATATACACATATGTGTGTGTATAGTGAAAGTCACAATTTTTGGCCCATTACTTTAACGTTTAAACTCTGACTATCTCATGAGTCCAAAGTTATTATTACGCTGTATTATGGTTTAAAAATGTAAAGTATAGCTTGCTGCTAATTGTTTTTTCCTCTAAAGTATCAGACCCTACAGTATTGACTGTTTTCACAAACAGTGAAAAGCAATATATTTTTTATTATTAATAAGAAGCTTTTAGCAAAGAATTAATATCCAGTATTTGCTTCAGCAAAGACAGGGTTTTGGGCATCAGCAGAGCTTCATGACACAGAAGAATAAGATCCAGATTATCAGGCAGAATCGGTTCACTGTTGGTCTGTTTATGACATTTATTCTTCTCATAGGTTCCACTGTAAAAACAAGCTAAATAAATACAGGCTGATATCATCGCCTGCTCTCCACTGAAGTCATTGTGTAACATCTGGAGGGTCGGTGGGGGAAGAGTGGGGGTTGCACAGATGATAGGTCAGTATGACAGGGAAAGAGTGGAAAGTGTGTGTCAGTCTGTGTTTGTGGGGGTTGAAGCTGGAACTTTTTGAGAAGCTGATAGAGACAGGCAGAGGAGTTGGCGGGGGGGAGGGGATGGGTTGGGTTTTACTCGTCAGGGGACCCTGAAACGGTTTTTCCATTTGTCTTCTTGTGGGTCTGTTTGTGCGTACTCCGTACTGCACACACGCATTTCCAGTACCATCACTGCACGCTTCAGACAGAGGCTGACTCACAGCTCTGAACTTTGACTCGGGATGTTTTCCATTCCGGGACCTCAGACATTCCCATTTTGAACACATTTCCTGTCGCGGCTCCACTTAACTGCTGACATTAAGGCTTTTTTTTAAAAAAAATAATTCAGCCTGAAACATTAATGAGGTCTGAGGCCGCTGTGTTGAACAGGAAATGGATGTTAACCTCTGGAAACCTTTATTTTTAAATGGATCTGCTGCAACTTTTGCCACATTCAGATGTTTTGTGTCTCTGTGTTTGTCCATATGTGGGTGGAGGGTAAACAGCCTTGCTGGACTTCATGCCTGCTGTTATTCTCTCTCACATCCTGCTGTTTACATCCGTTAACCGTCTCTCCACCCTACCATTATGTGTCAAAAGAACAAAGTCTGATATGTGATAATATCACTGCTGATGCTGATGCAGAATGTTTTGTGTGCTGGAACAGTTTCTCAATTTTAGGGCACAGAGTCCTTCAGATTCAACCACAGCATCTGATTAGTCTTTGTGACCTCTGAGCAAGTGCAGAGCATAAAATCTGCTTTAGGATTGCTCAAAAGCTGCATTTAATAAATATTTTTACCATAAATTACTCAGTCAACTATAATGTAAACCAATTGTTTGGTTATGCAGCCTGTAAAATGTTAAAAATGCTCATCACACACAAAAATAGAATTAAAAAGTAGAGTAAATCCTTTCTTTTCAAAAGCTATTAGTTATTTTTCTTGTTAGGTTTAAACAGCTATTTGATGAGAAGAATTGCATGAGCATTTACCCCTTACAACACCTTGGTAGTACCAGGTCAGACCCCTTTTACCTTCAGAGCTGCTTTAATTCTTTGTAGCAGGGATTTAACAATGTGCTGGAGACATTCCTCAGAGATTTTGGTCCATGTTGACATGAGAGCATCACGCAGTCGCTGCACATCCGTGATGTGAATCTCCCGTTCCGCCACATCCCAAAAGTGCTCTGAGATCTGGTGACTGTGGAGGCCATGTGAGTGCAGAGAACTTCAAGAAGCCAGTTTGAGATGATCTGAGCTTCGTGTTGTATTTTCCTTTCTGCTGGAAGCAGCCACTGAAAGATCGATGCACTGTCATAAAGGGAAGGACCAATCTGGGCATTCTCCTCTGACCTCTGGCATTTTCACATAGAGAACTTCGGCTCATTTTCTACTTTTTCGACCATTGTCAGGAAACCCTAGCGATGTTCGTGTGGGAAAACCCCACTAGACCCTCCGGACCAGCCTGCCTGACACCAATTCCAAAACATTCAAAGTCACTGAGTTGCTGTCATGTGATTGGCTGATTAGATATTTGCTTTAACGAACAGTTGAACTTGTACGTTATACCTATAACTACCTTCTGTACATTTGAGGACTTTTTTCTGTCCTCACTGCCGACTGGTTGTTTTTTAATCTGTTTCATATAGTCTCAATAAAGGATTTCACTGTCAGTCCATCTCTTAGTGCTGTGTTCCACATTCTGCAAGGCTAATGTCAACTCTTTACCTCTTGGAAGCCTACAAGGAGTAATCCCTGAAGCTCATATTTCCAGCCTGCTTCCAGAATAGAGTGAGTGGGTTTGGTTCAGTTAGCCAGGGGGATCTCTGCCCCCTCCTACCCTTGTAAAAACCCGGAAACTATTCTAATAGTCGACAAACCACGTCGTTATTGATGCATACTGAGGTGTCAAAACTCGTCATTAAGGGTACAGTTGAGGTTGTCAAATGTTGTTTTTGTGGGGAGAATGGTTAAAAGCTTTTGTTTACATGCTTAAAAAATTTCCAGTGTTTACACAGGCTTTTAAAAACTTGTGCTATCCTATAAATTACTATCATGTTTGGGACAGTCCTGCTTCAGAGGCTCAGCGTGTACCTAACCCGAGGCTGGAAGTAAAAAAAGGCCCAAAAGCTTTAAGTGGCAGTTCCTGCAGTGCAGACATACAAAAAGTGCTTCTTTCAGCAGTCAGAAGAACTATAAAAAAAAGCTGTGCTGCTCAGTGCTGGGCAGGTCGTCAGATTTTAAAAGCTTTGTAATTGATAACAGCCTCCTGTGAATGGAAATAAGCTGATTAGAGCCTCTAACCTTACAGTTAGGGGTTTTGAGAGGCCAAAAACCCCAAATAATGAACCAAAAGGTTTTGTGTTTGAGGGAGGATTAAATTGATAAAGTTTTTAAAATGATAACATCTTGTTCTTTGTTTTAAATGATAATAAATTTAATATTTTAGAGGTTTTGGCATCCTGTAACTTTTTTTTTTTTTCAGTTTTAAGTACCCATGACTGTTTAGAAAAGCTGAAAAAGTTTGAATTTGAATGAAAATAGTCATTATTTGTGCTTCTAATCATCCAGGCATCCTTGACAGCTGCTGGTTTTCTGCCTTCCTCTGTTATTATCCTCTCTTATCCCCTGGTGCACTCGCTGCACCTTTGATTACCAAAAGGGGGGGGTTAGCAAATCAAGCTGGGATCGATGTCGGGAATCTGGGTCAGGGAGTGTCTCCGTGTCCTTATCGGTGTGAGAACCAGATCGTGTTTCTCTTGGAATGAAGAGGTTTTTGTCAAACAAGGTCGTTTCTGGCCGAGCTTCACATCTCTTCGAATTCCCTCATGGCTGTGGTGAGACTGCTGTGTGTTTGTGTGTCTGCGGATGAAGCTTAAACAGGTGGATCTCCGTGAACTGTATCGCTTGTTTTACGTCAAACAGTTTGTTAAAAGTGATGGAAGCTGCATCCTGTGAGTTCTCCCGGCTGTCTGGACATGTGGGCTCGATGCTGGGCTCACCTCCTACTGCCACCTCCCCCCTCAGATAAGATCCAGATAGCCGAAACTCTCCAAGGTCTGTGATTTGTCTTGTTGTGCTAACACAGAGAGTATCAATGCCACAGCTTGGACAGCATACCAGGATCAAGCCCAGTGCCAGAGACAGGTTTAAAGTGGTTCCAGACTTATTTATGATCCTGCTAACCATCACGTTTATCTAATTAAACTAATTTATCTGTTCTGAAAGACATTTGTGTCGGCCTGATCCTCTGCAGTTTGTTTTTAGTTTGATAATAACATGCAGGGTTTTGTCTCAGTCTTCAGGCATCTAGTTGTGTTTGGTGACTCACTAAAATGTAACTGCAGAGAATCAGTGCCTCTGTCATTCCAATTTTCTTTAATGAGATCTTTCCAGGCTTGTGATGTGTGACTGCTGTGATTCACGTTTTCAGTTGTTAATAGTTTATTTCACTGCAGATTTAACTGTTGTCTTGTCTTTATGCAAAACTTCCAGGTGATCTTATGAGCTTTTCAGTGTCCATAGCAAGCATATGGTGACAGTGGGAAGGAAAAACTCACTTTTAACAGGAAGAAACCTCCAGCTCTCCAGATTCTCTGGATCTTTTGATGATATTGTGTAATATAGATGAAATATTCAAATTTGTCACAAATTTGAATTGAGGAGCATTTTTTTAAAAATTGTTCCACAGTTTGTAGACACAGTTTTTGCAGATTGGTGCATGTCTGCTCTTTATAGTACTTTTTAGTCTAGTCTACTTTTTACTCTTCCTTAGACTACGATGACCTGGATGACTGAGAACCTTGACAGACATATAGTACTTTTTACATTTCTCAACTTTTTTGAGACATGTCTGTTTAAATTATAAGTTTTTTCCAGTTTAATATGTTTTCTGTGTTTTATAGTAAATAAGATTTGGGTTTACCAGGTTAGGAAATCATTTCATTCTATTTTTCCCACCTTTTTTGGAACTGGGGTTGGAGAAATTTTTGGGGGTGATGAACGATGGTTAGCAATGGCTACTATTCTTTACTTACTGGACACCGTAAGAGAAATGAAACACAATAAAGCACATAGTTCATACCCATCAGAGGCTTGAACAATTTCTGTTTGGTTGTACATTTGTCTTTGGTCAAACGTGTACATGAAAGACAGATTAGGAGTGTAAACTTTAAAATATAATAAGACTTTTAAGGCAAAGTTTTATTTAATAAAATAATGTAAAAAAAATTGTAGGGGGCAGTTGGATTTTTTTTTTTTAGATTAAAAATGGCAGACGTGCACAAATATTGCTCACATCATTATCAGTGTCATGTGTGACAGGCTGCTTCTGAGGTCATCGATGAGTGTTTAAAGGTTGTACTTAGTGGAGAGCAATCTCTGCTCTTCGGGTGATAAACGCTGTGCACGTGTACACACTTTAGCTAAGTGTTAAAACTGCTTGTATGCATTGTTATCATTCCGGGGGCAGGAGTTTCACTCATTGCTAAAGTGCAGTTACCACAGCGGCTGAGGACCAAACATGCAAATATTCAAAGTGTTTTGGGAATTTCACCAGAGGGCCTGCATTAGGACAATCAAACTAGAGGGTCGAGGAACCGGATTTCAAGAGAATTTGAGAGCAAGTTTGAGAGAAGTTAGAGGAGAAAGCCTCGCTTCTCTATCTCTTAATGACTGCGTAGCAGGACACGATAACAAAATGATGCGTTAGTCAGATAGAAGATTCCTGCAGATGAAAGTTCAGGTCTTCATTCAACCCTTTGCACTGGTTATCGGTTGATAATTGGACACGTGTCGGTTACTAGTGGCAGTAAAGCGACCGGGACAGATCATCGGGATCCACATCAAACTATTGAGTCATTCAGTTGGTGCTGATACACAGACGCGTGTACTTTATTAGTGTGTCATCAGCAAAAGTACACACAGCTGAGTCCAGGGCAAGGTACACACACACACACACACACAGTCAGCTGGACACACACTAGAGGAAGGGGACGGTGGGGCCTGTGTGGTTTTTGTGTGATTTATAGTTTGCAGACATCTGGTTTGGGCTTTAATGGGAGGAGGGGACATCATCAAACTTTCCTCGAGCTTTAGGATCTGCTCATTAAGGGTTAAAACAGACGCACACCGTACTTTACAGAAGAATTACAGACCTGGAAGGACATTCCTCTCCTCCCTCTGTTAAATTAGCTGCTAACCGGTGATCAACACAGATGTCAAGGCTTACCGCTTGCTGTTCTGCCTGGCAACTGGCTGCTGTGCAGTGGACTGGATATTTCTTAAATCCCAATGGTTTTATTTTATTTTCTAACATTTAGATGTAGGGTTGCTGTGGTTCATTTTCAGTTGGCCTCGGAGTCATGTATCAGCCATTACCGGTACTCAGTATTAAATTAATAAGATATAATCCTCATTGTGATGAAGATGCTGGGATTATTGTTTTAGGCTTGACTTAAACTTTCTTACTTTTCTAAAAACCCAAACTTCTTTGTTGTTTAGCTTCCTTTGTGCTATGTTAGCTCTCATGCTAGCAGTTGCTACTGAGGTGTAGTGTAGTGAATCAAACCAAAAGCACATAACTGAGCCAAATTTCATATGAGTGAATGCCTATTTAGTACATATTTCAGGCCTAAGTTACACAGGCTTAGAGACTGGTCAGCAACCTCCGGTCTCTAGGGAAAAATGTGCTTTCCCCTGATGGTTGGAAAATGGTTGCTGGGAAAGATGGAGCTGGGTCAAAAACTTCCTTGTGATTGTTTTAGTCACTAACAAGCTACAATCTCCTGTAGTTTGCACTGAAGACGCAGATTTCTGTAAACACCGGCTATTTGCCAAATCTTGAAAAAGTGTAACTCAAGACGCAGAATCTCTGCCTTCAAAGTAAAAGTTGCGCCCTTTGAAAGATTCTGGTTGTAGCGGTAAGGCACAACTTTTATTTTGAAGTTTCTCAGTTTCAGTCTGCAAGCAGTTGGTGATCGTTTGCAGACAAGTCGCCATCCTCCAAGCAAACTACTAGCAAATCTGCTAGCAGCCAAAGCAATTGCTAAGCAGCAATATCAGCAACCAACATGTTGCTAACCGGTACAGAAGTACACATTTTCCCTTAGCAACAGGTGGTTGCCAGGCGGTTCGCTGACTGGTCTCTAGCCATATGTGAAGTAAACAGCTGTAGAGATATCGGTGTTATGGTTTGTCTCCACAGTGCTGTCTGCGTGCCACTTCTGGTGTAAAGTGACGAAACTGTTTAGCTTGTTGGCGTTAATCTAACACAGTCACAGTCAATTTGAAACAGCTCAAACTCCAAAGTATTTATCTAGTGTCCCAGTTTGGTGCTTTTTCTTCATCCCGTTTCCTTTGATGTGATCCTGATATATGAAAAATATTGTTCATCTGCTGGCTGTGTTGTCTCTCTCTTTGGATGACACGGGATTTCCGCGGACGGCACTGATGTCTCATCACAGCTCGAGACATTATCGGTCTTCATTTCCGCCTCCACTGACAGATTTCATCGCGACTTCAATTAAAAGATTGCGATCTGCGCCGTCAGCTGAGTCCTCTGCTTGTTTCTGCGTGTTACATTAGAAACATTATTATGAAAAATATGAGGGCAGCCTCATATTCAGTCAGTCAGTAACCTGCTGATTCTTGCTCTGGTTCTAGTGTAATCTCCCAATTTTCCCATTTTGGCTTCAGCTCTCGTGGTTGTTTCCCAGCTGGAGAGCGTCGGGTTACAGCCAGCCCTAAATTACACCTCTCTGTTGGGATGCGGAGACAAAGAGGTTTCTGTTGTGCGTGATGAGCTACACCCGGCCAGTGACCTATGCTGCAGCCCAGTCTCACACACAACCATGACCACAAACTCCCACAGCAGAAATGACAGGGAGCTCATAAAGCCTCACTGTGTGCCTTTGGTGTGGTTCTGTTTTCAAGCAGGCGGAGTTGGACCTCTCCCATTTCCTGTTCTCAAGAAAGAGGAGGATATATTCGTTTCTGAGCCTCCATGTTTGTTTATTGATATTTTTTAAACTAAACTTAATGTGATAAAAGCTGTTTTTTTATTTATTTAGTTAGTTTGTTTCTGCGGTGTTGTGAAGCAGTGTCATTGTGACATTGGGGTGGTATCAGATGTCCCATAAACCAGACCTTCTCTTGTAAACATGGATTTGCATCGTATGTAATTACTCCTCCTCCTGAAAGCTAAAAAAACACACCCACCGTTTTTTGGGGTTTTGGTTTTTTCGGGCCTTATTGTGATTTTAAAGCTTTGTCACCCCCCCATCTCACACACACACACACACACACACACACACACACACACTTTTTTGTAGGAAACAATATCCTAACATTATGCTAAAATAAACGCAGTCACATGGCTTAAGCTACTATGTTAGATGTGATTATGTTTAAGGTAACGAGCCTCGTATCTTCAAAATTCTTAGTATGATAATCCTAAGATCTATGCAAATCTAAAATTTGTGTAAAATTACAAAAATACAGTCTCATTTCTATGTTTGTTCTATGTTGGTTCAGCAGATATAGCCTCACTACAGTTGCTGTGCATCTGCAAGCCGCTTTGCAACCCACTTTCAACCCCAGATCTTTCTTTTCATGTTTTTTCTGACTCTATCAAAGTCATGTATGTTGTCAGCGATGCCTGCTTCGTTTTACACTCTGACTCTCGCTGCTTGCTCGTGGTATACAAGGACAGGGAGGTCCCAGAACAAAGTCATACCGCCAAATATTAATCGCTGTAAATGGAAATGAGGATAGTCTTTGAACTGTAGTGGTATTTATGATGTTATCATTACGATTTATATTTAAAATGATTATTATTACTGTAACTAACACACAGATCTGTCAGTGTTTTGTGTCTTTACTTGTTTAAAATGGTTTAAAGTAATAAGATGCCTCTCGGTAATGCCGCTGCTGCCAGGAGATGCTGGAATTGGGGTAAAGCTGTAAATGTTTGTCCACAGTAGTTGTTCACATTCTCTCTCTCTCTCACAGACACACACACACACACACACACACAGTAATATATGTTTATATAATGGGTTGTTTCCACTTATATGCGCTGTTCTGGAGGTTAAAATAGAACCCACAGGTGGATAAATGTGTAAATATTTGTCTTCCCTCTTGAATAGATTCACGGTGTGCTGTCACTGTTTGCATTACACTCACACACACACAGTGAAATGACCTCTGTATGCTGCCCTATAAGGGCCGTCCTCAAGCCTCTGTGTTTGTGCATGTGGGAGAAAATGCTAGAAGTTAAGCCTTCTCTTTCTCAGACTGTAATCGAAGCCGCATGCTTGGCATTCGGTCGTCCTCCTCTTTCCTCGTTTCCTGCGTCTTGATTTCACTCTCTCTTTATCCCTCTTCTCATTCATGTATACATCTTTTTTGTTGTCTGTTTCGTTGTTGTTTTATAACAGTTTGTCCAAACCATCGGTGTCGTTATAGGTTGTTTTCCTCGTCTTGCGCTTCACTCTAATTTAAATGGTTTTCTTCTCTCACACTGGCCGAGTCCCATGTAGCTGAAACTGCAATTGGAAACCTGCTTCTTATTTTGTGTCCCAGCAGAAGTTGAAGTTGCATCACAAATGTTTTTGAAGCAGCGAGTTCAAGCGAGGACAGGGCTGGAAAAGTTTAGCTTTGTCAGTTTGAAATATATCCGATCCCTAAGGGTAACTGTATATCATTTCTGTTTCTTAAAAGAATAATACGATAATAGCGATAAAACAACTCAAATAGAAAGCGTAGCTGACAGTAACACCACAAGGAGATAAACAATGTACGGAAGTTCATCAGTGACAAAACTGCAGGAGAGTTAGGATTTAAGAGTAAGAAAAAGGCGTGTTTGCCAAAATAAATCACATGTTTGTACATGCCAGTGTACTCCTAGTGCAGATTCCAAGCCTGGGTATATAGGAAAAATCTGTGCCAAATCTATCTGCTGTGCAAAAAAATAGAAAGTGTCTGTCATTGGATGTATGCACACATACAATGTGTTTATTTAAGTGAAAAACCTGCTCCTCTTGAAGATGGCATTTGATAAGCTCAGGATATATCAGTGAACACGTGTTTTAATATATAACTTCATATATAGGCGGCGATCACCCTCGCTAACTTCTGATCCACACCTGCTCATTTTGTTCTGGAAGCATGATCGAAACCGCTCCGTTCAGAAAAGAGAAACAAGCGTTACCCACGGGAGGCAACCCAAGAGGGAAAGAGTTACCCACCTACTCGGGTACTTGTGTTTTTTGCCACCAGATATTATTAGCAATTTTTTCCAGAATTGAATATGACAAGTTAATAAATATATCTAAAAAGGACGAAAAACTGCACACATGATAAAAGCAATGGCCTATATTTTTTCATAATCTTCGTAATCTTCATTTCCTGTTAGCAATTTTTATGCATTGAATAAGTGTTTTGCTAACATTGATAAATCAGGCCTGCCTACTTTCATAGCCCAGCTCGATAACTGTGACAGGGAATGGGAGACCTTAAAAAACACAGGATTATTTCCAGATTAAACTGCTTTAAATAACTTTTATTTATGAGTGAGTGAGTAAGGGTGGAGCGTGGATGAATATCAGTGTAAGTGTGCCGCAGAACTGAGAGGAGAAGGGAGCTTTTCCAGCCGAGCTCAGTGCAGAACAAAACAGAGGCACCAAGGGTAGACTATATTCAAACAGACTTATAGTAACTTTATTACCAGTTACTTTATTTTATATTGAATAAAAGTAATGCAGTTTTATCTTATTTCACCGTTTATCTGGGCAGGTAAAAAAAAAAAAAAAGTGCCCTAGGCCGAGTTTGGCTGAAACGATAACTGCCTCCATGCTGGCGACTGCTGTAGCAGGAGGAATTATGTTTTCTAAATCCTGGCACCGACTCAGACACGAACGACGTCATAACGTTCTGCAAATGTTCTGCAAAAACACCTTAACTACATGGTGTAATAACTTCAGAACAGAACATTGTGATTCTATTTCACTTTTGAACCGGTGACACTAATGTTTGATGTCCACCTTTTAAAGTTTGTGGCTTCTTGGTATCGACGTTCATATTTGAACTTTTGTACACTTCCATTTCTGTTAAATTCCTTCAATTATCCCTTCATACATGTACATGTAGTGTTTCTGGACAGACCGGATATAAACTGGTTGGTGGAAGCATATAGGTGTGTGGCTGTAATTCAAGTTTTTCTAGAAACATTATACAACATTTGTTGTATAATAGCGACTGTGAAGTGAGGACTTAATGGTTTTATCTGCTATTTATTTCTTTAAACTGAGTATGTTTGGGTTTATCTGACAGGATAAGACATCGATGTTCTGTTTTCCTTTGTTTTGGGGACCAAAACATCAAACCTGGAGGTCTAGTCTGCATGTTTTATGCATGCTGAGAGGAGCAGAGGAAGGCCGGGTGTATGTAGGCGATTTATCTCACTATGTTATCGCCTAATCTCCAGCATACTTTGCTTTGGCTGCCTTTTGTTTATGTCAGTCATAACAGCCAATCACAGGGGGGAGATCTACACATGCTCACCTGCTTAGGAGATAAGGAATGTGATGATGGGGGATCAAAGGCCGGGAGGAAGAGGGCTTGTCTCCAAACTTCTGTATGTGTTTGGTAAATGTGTCACCACACTGAGAATCAAACACACACTGAAAGAGAAGCTGTGATTAGTGGGGGAGAGGTTTGAGTATTTGATTGGCTGCTTTAGTCTTCTCCGAGGGAGAGCTGAGGGAAACATCGAGGCAAGGTGCCAATAAAGAGTTTAATAGTCTGTAATTACAGACTGACGGTCGTAGGCTCCCGACGATGTGGCTTTATGTAATTATCTGTCTGATTCCTCCTGCATGTCTGTGACAGGAGCTCAAATTAAACATCCTCTGAAAATTCATAGTGCTTTATTTCTCCTCCCTGCAGCACTTCTCCGAGCTGCTGGACGACCTCTCCCAGGATGCTTTGCTCGGTCAGCTGCTCAGCGACCCCTTCCTGTCCGGGGGGAGAGACTCGGTGGAGTCCATGGAGGGAGACGACGGCGCCGACCTGTCCCCGTCTTCCCCTCTTCCGCCCCACATCACCGCCGAGCACAGCTACTCGCTGTGCGGCGACAGCCGACCCCAGTCACCCCTGTCACACCTGACCGGAGAGCACGGCAGCGAAGCAGGTGAGATGCCAACACAATGATCGGGGCTTTAAAGGACGACCAATAAAAAGCACCGGGGTGCTTGTCCTCAAGCTCACAGTGATTATTAATCACAGCTGTTGGTTTTAAAGACTTTTTATTTTTTGATACAAATCATATCGCCGGGATTGAAAGTGTAGTTAAAATGAACTTCACTGGGAGAAAGTGGAGTCTCACTGGTCTGCCCCACTTAAACTCAAAAAATGTGGGTCGTGATGTAAAATCCCTGCTTTGATTCTCACATCATCACACTGAGAATCAGACCAGAATCAGAAGAAGAAAGAACAAAAGACAGAAAACAGTCAAACAGCATCTTACCACTAAATCTGCTTTATCAAGGCTTTTATAGCTTTTATTGTGAAAGGACTGTAAACAAAAGTTAAAACTCAAAAGTTAAGATTGCTAATGAAGCATTAGTGCTCTATAAACCACTATGTGTTAGCCATTACCGTAATATTTATGGAGCTGCTGTATCACTGTTTGCACGATGTTTAAGTGTTGGTATTATTGTGTGCAGTGGTAGATAAGCCTTAATCTAATCTAACCTCATTGGTAAAGAGCACTAACAGGAGCACGCTTTGCCTCCTCTGCAGCAGAGTCCGATGGCGATTCAGCTGAGTGGCCTATGGAGCAGGAGGAAGCCATTGAGGGCCTCCTGTGTGAGACTCCCTCCCTGCTCCCCACGCTTTCCCTCTCTCTGGCCACCAGTGAGGGGCCCCAAACCTCCGAGGGTTCGGCCCTGGCCCCTGCTGCCACCTCGGTTCAGATCACAGTGAACCAGAGCAAAGCCATCAAGGTGAGAAACGATGATTATATCAGATATTTGTGCTCTTTTCTTCTTTTTTTAATGTTTGTAACATTTTAACACCTGCTGTTTCTCTTTTCCTCTGTTTGAAGATAAAGGAGGAGAACATCAGCCCTAAAATTAAACTGGAGCCTCATGAAGTGGACCAGTTCCTCAATCTCTCACCAAAAGGTCAGTTCTTTCCTCTCCTCTCCTTCCACTTGTTGCACTTCTGTAATGGTGTGCTACGAGGACCCCTGCTGGCGATCTTTTTAAATACCTCACAGTTGAGTTTGAAAACCCCTGAGCATCAAAAATGCTTTCTAAATTTTCATTTTTATAATTTTTCTCTGTTTTCTCTGAGACTGAATGAATAGCTGACAATCCAGCCACTGTGTTTTAGGTCTGGAGTCTCTACAGATGCCTCCCACTCCCCCGAGCTCCCACGGCAGTGACTCAGAGGGCAGCCAAAGCCCTGTCCACGCCCCGCCTGGCCTCTCCTGCCCCACATCCCCCACCAGCCCCCCTCCATCCCAGGCTGGCCTGAAAGTGTCACCACGAGGCGCTTCGTCCTCCCTCTCCAACTCGCCTCTGCTCACCGCTCCTCACGTAAGATTAAAGAAAATTTAAAAAGCCCATCAAACCTCAAAGAGAGCAGAATAGCAGAGTAACAAGTTTTCAGCTGATGTAATTAAAATAACTGATTTTATTTGCATAATTTTCCTGATGTTTTTGCTCTGCAATCCATGAATATCACATGTAGGAAATACCGGATTTTCCACCTTGTCCACTCCTGTCACATCCCTTCTACAACCTAATGTATACGTACAGACTCTCGTGCCAAAAAAGAAATTATAGTGTAAAATTCACAAGCAATTTTTTTAGACATCTTAGACATTATTTTTGATTATCTGTTGTTTCCTGTAGAAACTGCAAGGTTCTGGGCCACTGATCCTGACCGAGGAAGAGCGCCGCACGCTGGTGGCCGAAGGTTACCCTGTTCCCACCAAACTCCCGCTCACCAAAGCTGAGGAGAAGGCACTTAAGAAGATCCGCAGGAAGATCAAGAACAAGGTGCTGATTCCAGACTAAACTGACATTTACTACATTTATATCTGCAGTTACACATGCAGGTGTAAATAATTAGATGTAGGACTTTTTTTGTTTTAAGGCACAGTTTGTGTTTTGGATGATCTGAGCAAGCATCCGTGATCACAAGAGTCTAAAAGACTACGAATATGTTTACTGCAAGTTAGAACAAAATAGTTTTTAAAAAAAACCCAAGAAAAAAACAAGAAAATATTTGTGAAGAATCCCGGTACCTGTTAAACTCAATCATGTAAGGCAAATTTCTGATTTTTCTACTTTTTCTGATTCTGTTTCCTTCTCCATCTCTCAGATTTCAGCTCAAGAGAGTCGCAGGAAGAAGAAGGAGTACATGGATGCTCTGGAGAAGAAGTAAGTCCTTCTTCTTTTTTCCTCTTTCTTATTATTATGTGAAAAACAATGTCAGGATCACTACAAATAACAAACAGCTATTAATGCTGCATAAACTTTAGTGTCCCCTTTTAAAAACATGTTAGGTCATCTAACGTATCCACATTCAAACATGCTCAGGCTGAATCTCGGCATTACTGAGGTGTGCAGAGTGAAAGCAGCTGTTCTTAAACTACAAATAAATCATACTAGAATCAGAACAGGCAGAAAATGGTGCTGATGAATGAACGGCGTTCAGTCACTGACCCTGCAGTACTGCTGTCTGACCACAGGGTGGAGACCTGCTCCAACGAAAACAGCGAGCTGCGCAGGAAAGTGGAGACTCTGGAGTGTACAAACAAGTAAGAGCAGCACACACGGACTCACAGTCTTAACCTCATATAGGATTGATTTAATGCACAGTAATGGATCCGTTTTAGACCCTTAACTTCTGAAACTACATAAAAATATAAAATTACCACATAGAAGTTAATTATTTCCCGCAAGATGCTTTTAAATTGCCCCTATTGGTCAAAGATCAAATTCTCCCTCCTCTTTTGGCCTAAGGTAGGTAAGTAAACTGTCTTCACGAAGCACGAAGCAGGACTTTTTCTGAATACGAGAGCGCGAGCACAAAAACAAAAGGATAACTGAGGTGGTAGTCCAGTTTTTTGGGCAGATTCAGCCTCTGTCAGTGGCGACACAGATGAGTGAGCGACAGAGGCGATGACAAGTGTGTCATAAAGACTCTGGGATGGTGACAATCAAAACACCAGGAAAGTCATGAGGGAGGAGGGGTTCACACCTAAAATTGTCCCTCCCTGGGCGCGTGCTGGATTTAACACATCCTTGGGGATTTGGCTTTTTTTCCCCTCTCCCTCTGTCTTTGTGAATCTCTAAAGGCATCTGTTTTTATTTCACGCAGTGCAGCTGAGAAAAGCACGGAGAATGAGTGGGGAAACACTGACTCAGTTTTATTATTTGCAAATAGAGCTGAATCAAAAGCTCCCCGTGGATGTGTTCAGCTGCAATTTTGCATCCATGCATAATCATGAGGCTATTTTAATGTGAAAAGCTCACCCTGTATCGGATAGACAGCGCTGTTTGCTCTCGTTATGCATGGATGAACCGTGCGTGCACCCAGTGAGTGCACTGTGTTAAGTATAGCTGCCTGGAACACAGCTGTTCTGGGGCTTGTTTTGCACTCAGTGGTTAAAGTGGGCTTTGCTGTCAGTGTCAAAAACTTAATGAACCAGTTGCATGCGTGGTGTGTGTGTGTTTTTTATTCTGGGACACCTGGACAGCCAGCTTATGTTGTTGTTAAGCTTAGTTCCTTATTTAATGAAGCAAACGAGAAAGCAAAATTTCAGAAAAATGTTTGACTTGTGCAAAAATAAACAGCAGATTCTTCACTAAAGTGCAAATTCTGGATTTTATAATAAGGATGCTGATGTCATTAACTGCAGTGTCATTCACATTAACATGCAGAATTTGTGGACGCACAATTCAATCAGTTTGCATAACTTTTATAGACTGTATATAAAAGATGGAAGCCACCATGAAGTCTCCGTATTTTGAAACTTGCCACCTTGTTGTTTTTAGTGCCATTAAGGCAATTCCTTCAAAAAAGCTCGAACAGCACAAACAAAGAAGAATGGTACAGTTAAGCAACTCCGATTAGCAAATATGAGGCCCGGTACACAACTACAGCTCCCCCTATCTGTCAATCACAGCAGCCAATATCTGGATAAATAATATTTAAAAAATAAAAACCCCACCATGCACTTATAGTGGGGGTTATGAATGGGGTGTGGGGGTGGGGGAGGGAGACTGTCAATCGAACCCCAAAGTGTAAAACATGCCTATTTCTACTGTAAAGTTGGACATTTTAATGGGATCTGACTCACTTTGGAGGTCGGCCTCAAGTGGCCAGATGAGGAACTGCAGCTTTCTGATGCTTCCACAGTGGCTTCATTTTTCAGTCCTGGAGATGGCAGTACAGAAGAGAGTCTGCAAACCTGTTCAGTTTACAACAATGTTTTTTGTTTTTCTAAACAAAACAGAACAAATCAGCACACACATAACAACTAACAATGTCTTTGCATGTTAAAAAATTAATAAAGAAACAAAAGTAAAAAAAAATAGGGAGAAAGGCAGTTCAATGGATAGACATCGTATGTCTGAAATGATAAGCTGATCCTTTCTCCTCTGAGAAATGAAATTTTAAGCTTTCTTTTAAAAATATCTCACGTATCGTGTCATGCCAGTGCGTTCTAAGCTGTTTGCTTTCATTTCACACTTACATTCAGTTACACTTAAACTGAATGTGGAGACAGAAACAGCTGAGAAAAAACATCAAGGTAGGAAATTTAAAAATAATCATAGAAAACCAACAGATTTAAAGGAACGAGGTTAACTGGGTTAGCCATGTCGGGTATTATATTGTGTGTTTTTAGCTCTATTGTTGGTTTCTGGTCACGAGTTCTAGCTTAGACACATTGTGTAGTTGTTGTTTTTTTTCTATGGCTAACCCTCTTAACACTTTGTAAAGAGAGGCTTTAGAAACTAGGCTCATACTTTGGTGTCCCGTGGTGCGAATGCCGTTTCCAGCACTTTGACAAAACTGAGAAACTGTTCGAGGCAGTCTTCAGCGTTGACACACAGATCACAGACCCACAAACAACTCTAAGCCAAGAGTCGGTTTGTTTGTGGTCACCGAGTTCAAATATGAGCCGGAGGAAATGTAAAGTGAGGCAGGTGTTTTTTTGTGCTAAGCTGTAATGGTTTGCACTCTCTTTACACGATACATTAAATGCATATTGTCTATATGGTGAAAAAAGCATGCACGATGCACTCAGGTGTGTGTGTGTAACCTGTGTGTGTGTTTCTCCTCAGGTCTCTCCTGCAGCAGCTGCAGTCTCTCCAGGCAGCCGTGGCAGGAAAAGTTTCCAAGTCCTGCAGGATGGTTGGCACCCAGACATCATCATGCTTAATGGTACGCGCGTGTGTGTGTGTGTGTGTGTATTAACAGAGATTGTGCTGATGAAACATTGATTAAAATATTGAATTAGAAACATCTGCTCCCATCATTCATTAGCAGCGTAGCATTATGTGTGATTCATAATTTATTTACCTCTCCCTCCCTCTCCTCTCTCCACCCTTCTTCTTCTTCTCTTTGTGTTTGTCTCTCTGTAGGTGGTTGTGCTGTGTTTCGCGCTGTTTTTGGGGAGTTTTTATCCCAGCAGCTTCACGCCACGCTCCACCATCACTGAAACAGGCCTCGCTTCCAAACAGCTGGATGTCAAAGAGTCCTACACAGCTACAGGTAGTCACACTCACCAACCCACACTCTATACACATGTTTAATACACCTTACTCGGCGTAGTTACAGCGTGATTTAGCAAAGCAGATGAACAGCTTTGCTTTAATTACACCAAAAGTAAATGCAAAAATATAGTATTGTTGGGACGGTTAAATAGTAATGTAAATATCAGAGGAAAGTATGAATATATTGTGCTTGACATAGTCGGGTTTTCTCCACGAAAACAAAATAAAACTGAACAAAACAGCAAAATATGGACAGATGTTTTTCAAAGATGTTTGCTAAACAGCTTTTTGCTGGCAGTGCAGATAGATGAACTTAGATGGCATTTAGAAAAGTTGATGGCATTTTGTGTTCCCGACTTTTTCCTGCTTCCATCAAAAACATACAATTTGTCCAACGCCTCTCAATTCGAGACAAAGTATCAGCACGGTTATGCTGATACTTTGATTACACAGAAATGTTTACATTTTCCGTATGAAACCGTATATTCATGCGTGTGGAGCTGAGACGGGCGACCAGAGCGTCCCACATTTTTGGAAGTGGACACACACCCACAGTTCGAGTCACCTTTCCTGGAGTTTTCAGCTTAAGTGACCTGCCCTGCTGTTTCCATTGTAATGAATCATTAGTTCCCAGCTATTAAACTTTGGTGGTCCATTATAACATTGCTGCTAATCAGATGCCTCCTACAGCTACAGAGACTGATTAGTGGCGTTGACCTTTCACTGCATCCTCTCTGCTTCCTCCCACATGCACGCACTTTTTCTTTTGTAAGAGAAACCAGATATAATTTTCTTAACAATCAATTTCAGTTTCCTCTCCCATCCTGCCCACACGCACACACACACACACTTACACACACAAACCCACAGGCTGCACGGTCTTTTCACCAGGCAGACAATAACATGTGGTGCTACACAGTTGCAAAGTGTGTGTGGGCTGGTGTGTGAGTGAGTGCGGAACTTTAAAAATGATTTTCCTGACAGCACACAGTCATACTTTCTTCTCACAAAAATTAGGCACTAATAAGCGCTTTTCCCCAACTTTCAGTTAAGTCGAGGAGTCTGTTATCGACTTTCGAAGATGAACAGCCGCACCTCCTCGGCCTGGGCGGTGAATATCCCGACCAATGGGAGGACACGCCAGCCGTCGTGATGGCAGCGTGGCGTCGCTCAGAGCAGCAGAAACTCGGGGTTGAACCCACCAGGATGGAAACACACCCACCTTTCAGGAATAAAAGCAACGACACACAGACGTCAAAAAACCTGCTCCTTGACCTGCACAGGTAAACACACAGCACGATGAGGAATACTCTGATGATGATAATGATGATGGTACTGGGAGTAAACAGAATACCTGAACTCAATCAAAGGAAAGATTTCACCCACTTTAACTTTCTCGATAAGATTAAAACCTCACTTTTCTCACAGATTTACCATAGATACAATTTTAATTATGATGCTCGTGTAAACGCAGATAACCATGACCTGTAATAACTAACACTACCTCCTCTGAGCACACTGGGAGTCTTGTTTTAATCACAAATCTTCAGTCTTGTATGGTGAGCCTACAAGACTTAAGCACATTGAGTTTAGGTAGAATGAAATGTGCTATATAAGTTAAAACTGACATCAGCCTCTATGTCAGACTGTTGAATAGTGGTAGGCGGATCGATGTTTGGCTGCAGAGTGCTAACCTGCGTGCATATAAAGCCAGGTCATTAGTCCTCTGCTGCTAACCCAGTTTTGGTTAATTAAATATTATTTAGGTTGGGTTTTGGTTATTGTAGTTTTGTTTACTAATCTTAGTTTAGTGGAGAAGTCTGAATCCAGCGGTGTGGTTGTGTTGTGTGGCCTTCCTCTCCGCGCTGTTTATAACCCAGTCAGACACCTCAGGTCATCAGGTGCAGATCTTTTCAGTGTTCCTAGAATCAGACCCAAGTGTGCTGAGGGGGCCTTCAGTGACTGTGGTCCTCTTCTTTGGAACAAGCTGCCTGCTGACCTGAGATCAATTACATCTGTGCTGACATTCAAAAGCAGACTCCGAGCCTTTCTGCTCACAAAGACCTACACTCAATACCTGTGTGTGTGTGTGTTTTCATGTATTATTGTGCTGCTTTCACTGCTTTAAGGCATTGAAAACCTACACAGGTTTATTTTCTGTTAAGCACATTGAGTTTTGGTAGAATGAAATGTGCTATATAAGTTCAAATTGACATTTTTGTTTGTTGTTGCGGGGGCTCCCATCCGCCTTAGTTATAGTCCATCTTTGTATGTTTGGATGGTTAAGCGTTTGCTGAAGTGCAGCAGAGTTTTGGCGTCTTTTATGTTGGCTTCCTTTGAGCCTGACACAGAAAAGATTCAGTTTATTGTAGTGAACTGAATCTCATCCAGTTGTGCTGTGTCTCTCAGGTCTCTGGAGCAGAGGACGAACGAGAGCAGAAGTAAAGTGATAGAGCTGGAGAGAACAGTCAACGAGACTTCCTGAGATTTAAATTCACACCAAAAACCCCCAATCCTTCCTCCTTTACTCCCCACGATGACCTTTGACCCCTCTCTGGAGCATGGTTCAGTGTCCTGGAGCAAACCTCATATAGAAGCTTCCACTGCTGATATTTTAAGGTCATTCTTTTTAATGCCATCTCTGCTTAATCAGATACACTGTAATGGTAGGAATAATAAAAGAGTAGAGGGGCACTGGTTGCCTTAATTTCTGAACTAAAGTTGCACTGAATAGTTTTTCACGAGTCAACTTACCAGTTGTAGTTGTTTTAATTGATCCGGCTCGAGACACTGTGTTTAAAAATCACACTTAGAGAATTTCAAAGAGAGTGTGGCATTTATTTGAGGGGTAATTATATTAAAATATGACATGTGAGGCTTTTTACAGGACACTGATGAGAACCTTTTATATTTATAGACACTTTTGTTGATGTTTTTTTTTCAAAATTTATTGCTCTTTATTGCTATTAAATGTTTTTATTTCATTCCAGTAATGCGTACAGCCCATTTTTATACTTGTTTGTGTTCATACTGTGTTTTGTCTTTTTATTTTTATTGTACTCTTTTTATATATTGTTCTTTTTTTTCCTTTTCGAGGGCCTAGCTTGGGGTTCCTGCACTCATTGGTAAAGATTTGTAACTGGGTTAAAACAAAAAATTCAATCTGCACTCATCTTTCTATTTCCTCAAGGAAATACTGACTGAACTGTTAAAACCCAACCTGAAGTGGGTTATTCTCATTCATATTTGGCACGTGGGGACCCCGTTAGCTGGTCTTCGGTTCTTTTTGTAGGACAGTCACCGTGTGCCGGTCAGAAGCTGATATTTGAGATGTGGTTTCCTGCAAAATTATTTTTGTTCCTTTATAGGTCACGTTTGCCCATTTGACCACAAGATGCAAAGAGCTAGCTGAGATGATTGATACCACTGTCGTACCTGCATGATTAATATTGAGCTTGAGCTAAGCTAACTGCTTCATTTTTACTGTTTAGGCACTGCTGGCCTCATTCTGGCACTGAGCATTGTCTAGTGAGGTTTTAGCATACTTTGAAAAGTTTAGCTCATCTGAAAGTGGCTATGAGTGGCATCGATCTCATCAGACTCTTGGGGTAAAATCAGATTGAAATAGAAAAAACAACAGCATGTGATTGGGCATTTAAAAGTATGATGAAACCACGGATTCAGTTTCTGAATGATGTTTTTTTGTTTTTATCTTAAATCCTGCAACACTTTTGCCTTGCACACTTCAGCTGTCAGCTCCAGGAGTCTTTTACAGCTATTTTACAGCATTTGCCAAAAATATTTCTTTCGAGAAATGGGAAAAAAAGTTTCTATTTTTGTAAATATGAGTTGTTAATAAATGAGAACGTCTAAATGTGTCTGGGATCTGTAGTTTGTGAACCAATCCATTATTCACTCTGACTCTATTTTGGGCTCTGTGCTGTTGATAAATTATGAACGTAAGACGTCTTAGCCGCAGGCTTTGTCCTGACTTTCTGTTTAGCTTAATTCCTGATCACAGTGAATTTAAAATGTCTTAACTGTCCACCTCAAGTGTGTTACAGATGGGTTTTAAATGTCTGAGCTTTGCTGCCGTCAGCTGTATGATACCAATCAGTAACAGAAGCTCTTTAAATTCAAGTTAACCCCAGAACTCGTGGTAGTTTACAGCTCAGGATTAAAAACAACAGTTTTTGACCAAATCTACAGACTGTAAAGCCAAAATTTGTATTTGAAGCTTTGTCAATATCAAGAAATGGATTTGTCAGCTTTCAATGACGCTCTTTACACATTTCTCACTGCCAGGCTTGTAAATGTTAGGAACAGAAAGATCATCAGAGACTCGAGATGAGCACACTGCCCTTTTGTTACGCCAGAAAACTTTTTTCCAAATAAAATTGAATTTCCTCGCTGCTTCTGTGTAAAACCAGCCTTTCTGTCTTCATGCTTTCAAACAAATAAAGTATTTTCCTTAGTAAAAGCATCATATTCACGAGTTTGTGTGTTCATTTATTCATTCTTTTTCAGTCTCTGATGTCCTGGTGTCATCCCTTTAAGTCAAGAGTCATTGTGTTTTACCTATCTTGCAGAAAGTGTGCTGTGATAAGTGTTTGCATGGTATAAATATACTGTACCACCTCAACCAGTTTGATCACAGCAGTATTACCCAATCTAGAACCAGACTAACATATTGGTTGACTGACGCTGATGCTAATTCTGGGCTATCGCCAGTAACTTACTCAGTATTTACTGTATGCTGTACAATATTTAATGATTTAATGAAGTTGACTTATAAAACAGAAAGTAATGAATGGATGGGGTAATTAAAAAAGGTACCATGACTTATTTGGGTCCATAGTAAGTTGCACAAGGATACAGTTTTAATAAGATTTTTCTGTCCACCACCACCAGGAATTTTCAATTAAATAATCAAAATTTTAATAAAGTGCAGACATTCAGTTTTAATTCAATCTGAACCAAATTTTTTACATTAATTGTTTAGGAATGACAATCATTTTTATACACAGTCATATCAAACGCTGAAAAATAATTGAACAGTTGACTGACAAGCAGTTTCATGACCAGGTGAGGCCTGTCCCCCTGTTATTTTATGGCAAATGAAATATTTGTTCCATCTGAAGCTGTTTCAAAGTGTTGCATTTGCGTTTTATGGCTTTTGATTGTTATTTTTTAAACATGAGGTCCAATGAGATGTCAGTGCACATGAAGGAGACTGAAGGAGTAGCCAAACAATCAAGCAGCAATCTGGTTCATTCTTAAAAACAAGGAATGCACTGGGCAGCTCAGCAACACCAAAAGACAACAGAATAAAACTAGAGTGCACGATGCAAAAAATGTTTATGGTTAAGGAAACTAACTTTACAAATCAATATAACCAAATCAGAAACACGCTCAAGGATGTAGGTGTGAGCGTTTACAACAAGGTGTAAACCACTGGTTAGACTCAAGTACAAGAAGGTCAGACTTTAAAAGAAACCATGTACAGGAGCTGGAATAGTTCTTAAAAACATCCTTTGAACGGATGAAGCTAAGATGAACTTGTACCAGGATGATGGGTGGAGAAAAGCTCATGATCTGAAGCACATCATCTGTCAAACATGGCGGAGTGTTATGACGTGGGCGTGTATGGATGCCAGTGAAGACAGGCTGTTAGAGTTTATTGATGATGTGACAGCTGATAGCAGCAGCATGTTGAACTGTGAGGTGTACAGAGCTGTACTCGCTGCTCAAATTCAGGCAAACCCTGCAAACTGATTGGCTGCAGTTTCACAGTGCAAATGGACAATGACCCGAAGCAAACTGCAAAAACAACCCAAGAGTTTCTCGAGGCAAAGAAATGAGATATTCTTCAACTGACAAATCAGTGACCTGACCTCAAACCAGCAGAGCAGCTTTTCAGTTAGTGAAGATAAAACTGAAGGCTGATCGACCCACAAACAAGCAGCAGCTTGTCTGCAGGTCAATTTAGCCTTGTCCTAAAACCTCTGTAGCCAACAACATGAAGAATTCTGGCTTATGTACCAATGTGGATATTTCACTCTCCAAAAGTCTCAAAACAGTTTGGCACTGTCTGGAAAAAACCCACAAATATTTTTAAAAAGTATAAATCCAGATATTTAAATACATAAAATCAAGGGCTTTACTCTGTTAAGTAAAGGCCATTTGTTTAAAATAAACTTGATCAACACAGATCCATGAAGGTCTGTGGGAAAAGACATTCATTTAATGCTAAAGCTTAAAACAGCCTTTAATTTTTAAATTTAGATTTTTATGTTTGGTAATTACTGTGAATTATTTTCTCACTGAGTAAAGATGCAGTGCTAATAAAACCCAAACTGTCACAGCTACAACAGCACAAATGAGCTTTTGTTTTTTTGTTTGTTTGTTTCCATTAATCCTTTGCGATCATTTTTTTGTATTTTAAACAAACAGCATAAACTGTAGGTTATGTAATATCAATAAGTACATTAAAGACATTAAAGCTAAGCTGATGACCATAATTTCTTGCTAATGTCAAAGCTTCAAAGTGTGTTTTGATTTACGTTAGACACAAACTCTATTAGGACACAAATGAGCCTCGTGGTTAACACGCTGGCCAATCGGGGAGATTTTATCTTCTCCATCATGACAAAGATCCTGAAATAGATTAGCAGCAGTGCCTCATAATGAGTAGTGCGAATTGCTCTGACAGTCCCAAGACAATACGCAGTCCCACAGCCTCATACCATTCTAGTCTCACAGCAACGCAGCCACAATGAATCCCACTAAACACTCCACCAATGGTGAATCATGCTGCCATAAAACCAATATAAACATCAGAGCAGACTCAGAAATACGGTATCTGATGAAACGCTAGTGGCAGAGAGTTAGTGCAAACTACAAGGAGCTGCGGTCTGATTTCACACTTTGATTCAGTATTGCAGAAGTTTCCAGCCGCTCTACTCGTTAATTATGGATGAAAAATCCTTTCATCGGGGCTCACAGAGAAAGCTGCTGCATTGTTTTCGCCTTCAAGTCCTGATGCGAGAGCGCTCATCAAGTTTAAAAGTGAATTTCACTCCTGGAGTGTTGCGTGAAAGCCAAACCCTGCACGGAGAGGGAAAAACCCCAAACAAGTGATCAACATTACACCCACTGACAATGATAACAGCTGTCAGTAACACCGGTCATCTGTTGGGATACCTTAGGCCCTGACATTCATGCTGAGGTTAATTTGATACGTACCCACCCACCTTGGCATTGTTGCACACAAAGCACACCTATACATAGCAGCGGCATTCCCCCAGGAGGACAGTGCACTAAACCCCAAAGCCTCTCAGGGCATTCATCTCGACTGAAACTCCCCAGATACCAATCCAACTGAGCATTCACAGGATGCAGTGGAACAAACTCCACGACCCGTCTGACCCAAAGGATCTGTTGTTACTGTGCCTCAAGACACGCCCAGATGTCTGTGTCCAGGCCTTCACAATAATAGGCAGGTTCTTTTAATATGTAGGATAGTATGTAAAAACTCTGAGTCCTAATTATATCAGATACTATGCAAATCAGCATTTATTGATACTTTTGGTCATGTTTCTTTAAGTTTTGCTTTTTATTATTAAATTTATGAAGTTTTAGATGCCTGTTTGGATGGTTTTCTATTCTAATGCTAGTTTCTTTGGCCTTTATTTAACTTCAGTTTCTATTTATTTCTTGTGTGTTCAGTTCCTTCAGTGTTTCTCTATGTGTTTCTCCGTCTCTCATCTTTACTTGTCTCATACTTATCTCCTTGTCTCACAAGTAGCTGTGGCTCAGGTAGTGGAGTTGTTATCTACCAATTAGAAGGTTCCTGACTTGATTCCTGACTCTTCAGCCTGTGTGCTGAGACATCCTTCTGCTACGCGATGCATCTGTATGACTGTTAGAAACCCCTCAAGCATGGATAAAAGCACTGTGTGGAAATGAAACTTGAAGTAGAAAGGTGCTAGACCATTTACTGTTTCTTACTTCCTGTAAGGTATTAGGAACATATACATCTGTATCACGACTCCCTCAGTTAATTCTTGTTTTACTTTGAAGGTTCGTTTGCTGATTGTCATCACCTGTGTGATGATCAGGCCTGGTTTCATGAGGTACGTTGGTGGATCAGTCCCAGGCTCTTCCCGTATGCATGCACGCACCAGAGTGATATGAAGTTTGTGTAACTAGATGAATGAAGCTCACAGAATTAAGTGTTCTGAGTGGTCAATACGACATTAGAAGTGCCTTAAATTTCCTTCTTCTTGTAATCATTGCCTCTGTCGGACCAAACAAGCTGCAGTTACCAAACTAAAGCAACTCACTGATGAAGTCTCATAGTAATCAACCAATGACAACATCCTGACGCAAACATTTTTACTACTGGAAAATGTCTAGATGATTCAGTTCAGCTGATATATATATATATATATATATATATAAATGGAAATAGCTACTGTGACACTCATTGGCTTTGAACTTTGCCAATTAGTTCAAAGCCACTGGAATGATTAGTTCCAGTGTAAATATTTTGGACTTGGAACGCTAAGTGATTGGTTAAATCTCGCAAACTTGGTTAGTAAGCTTCGTTCATAAACTGTATGTTTGCAACAGGCAGACAGACCTACATAACAATTGTTGCTTAGTAACAAGCACCAACAGCACGATTTAGCTACAGCTGCCCATGACACATGCCAATCAAACTCACCCACTGAACTGTTTTTATGGAGGGGATTGGGGATTGACTCACTTTAGGAGAGCCTCATTTGAGGAATTGCAGTAATTGGTGCTTGTGCACAGGTCGAAATGTACAGTTACTGAGTGACAGTGATGTCATACATGTTAAAATGGTAAAAGTATAGGAATATGCTGACTCATGTTGTCATATAGTTTTGATGGAGGCAATTTTCTGCTCTAGAACTACAGACTGACAGTTTCTGTTGCTGAAAATGAGACACCCCACAAACCTGACCATCCTGACTGGATCTAGCACAGGACGTCAGCCAAGACAACAAAAGCCTGAAAACAGAGCCCATTGTTAATACAGCTTCTTCTGTTTTCTTTAAAGTTTAGTGCAGCACTGATTTATGCGTTTCACACAGCAGCATTCATTTCTAAGGATTTCCCTGGAAATCAGACAGACACAGTCCAGAGAAGCAGACTCACTGCTGACTGAACCCGATCGGTAAACAAGCCACTTTTCTAGTTTCTCATTTATCAACTGAAGGCTTTGTTTGAAAGACATCTCTGCAGCCAAAAAGCTGGAGGTACTGAGAACACCACTCAAAGGTCTCGATACGAGTATTTAAAGCTAGAAGTCTTACACACGGATTTGTGAGGGATATTTTCTTTTGTTATTAGTATGATGGCCCTTCTTTTTACTATCATAGAAAAGTGCACTCTAGTATTTTGTAGACATTATAAAGTTAAAAAATCTGCTCACACAGAGATTCTTCCATGAAATGACATTTCTAGCCACCTCAGAACCAAGTGTAAGGGCAAAAGACTAACTGAACAAGTAGTGGCTGGTTGAGTCGGGATAGCTGGCGCTCAAGTCTCGCTGTTTCATCTGGTAAAGTGAATGGTTAGAAGTGATTTCAATCTGATCTCAAACTTTAAATTATAAAATGCATGGCTTGCTTGCTTGGAGCTGGGAGTGGAACGCAAGCTGCCCAGAGGGCCGCTTTTGGTAAGCAGAACTGGCCCTTTAGGATGAATCAAGGTTGCCCAGGTTGTACCTGAGGTGGCCAGGTGCTCTCATCAGACCCCCTCAGAATCAGCTAATTATTTGCTGTAGAATAACTTTACTCAGAAGGAATCACAACTAAGTACTGTACTTGATATCAAAGTTCAAAAAGGAGACCTTTTATACAATATGACAGAGTCTGTGGAACTCTTTTTGACATTTTCTCCAGTGAATTCATTTCATTTCATTTATTTTATTTCTGTCTGATCATAGCAAAACAAGCAGTATTTTCCAAAAACAATGAAAAATAATAATAGATAAATAAAATAAACAACTAAATAAAAAATAACCCCGCTATATTTCAGACAGAAAGGGTTCAGGGAAAAGCAATTGCTTATATGTTGCTGTTTTTTTAAAGAAAATATTTCAACTTAACAAAAGTACCACATAACTACAAATCATTGGTGGTATTATTCCAAAAAATTATCAGAATGATCAGAAAACAGATAAGAAATCAGCATAGCTAGTAAATGGCAATTTGTCAGGTCAAAGTTTATATATAAATCTTAATTAATAGTAGTGTGTTTAAGTTTCAACACAATTCAGTTGGTTGCCATTAAGCAGTTATTTGTTCTTTTTAATTTTTGTAAGGCTTTTTGGACTGTATGGCTGCAGTATTGTAGATAAAATTAATAACTCTTACATGATTAGACTAATGTTAATGAAGCTTACCTGTAGTCATTAGTTTAGCTGTACAGTCGTGTGGCCTGCATATCAATTACTGGCCCGTGCCACCTGTGGTTAATAATGCAATTATTCGTGTAGTGTTCATTGCTTGTTCATCATCTTGTCTCTTCCTTAGGTTGACAAATACAGCCTATTGTGCACTAAGCGGACACTATAACACTATGAACCGGAGTGATCAGGTGTATATACAGTGACAGATTTTTTTTCTTGCACACATGAAAAAAAGGTTGTTTAAAGTCAGCAGTAATTTCCCTGATGGTCCGGTGCAGTGGAGTGAAAAGGGACAGATGTGTCCTGATGTTTCAAAGGGAGACTGACAGCAACGTGTAGGAAGCAAAGAAGCATGATGAAGAGGGAAGGGCAGCATGTTGACATCATGGAGTGTGTGTCTGTGTGACTAGGCTCTGAGAGTGAGATACTAGCAGTCTGAATGTGTTGATGCATGTATGCTTACGCTCTGGCCTACTTTCTCACTGATGATGCTGCAGAAAAGAGAAGCAGGAGGAGGAGAGGGAGTATCCCACATTGCCAAGCTGCTCACCCCATGGGCCATGTGGATGGATAGAAGGACGGATGGATGGATAGGTGTTGGAGTCAGACAAGGTCTGCACACACCGAACGTGTTTACTGTCACCGCCCTCACATTAGCTCGCGCTTTTGCAATTTTTAAACCTGTGTCATATCGCAAAGAATAAAACACATAACTTCCGTGTTAGTATTTCGAAATAATTTTTTTTTTAAAATTAATTGGTTAGTTGTGGCTATGAGGAACATCGTGGAAGCCATTTAATATCGTATATGTACTTAACGTTTCAATTGATTTAATGTTAAAGAAGAAACTGTAATTAAACCACTAATATTAGTTATAAAATTGTAGTCTAAAATATTTTGAGCTTTAAAAATTACTCTGTCATCTGAAATTTTAAATCTGCCTTTGACTTGTGGTAAAAAATGCATGGGAATATGGAGCTTCTTAATGTGTAAAAAAGTATAAGGCAGGGATTGATTCTAAATCATAATTATAATTTGTGCAAGAACTCAGATTTTTTTTATTCAGATTATTTTTGTGCTTGTCATTTGTTGTAAAATGTAATTATTAGGTATTTTCAGGCTTATTTAAGGGGAAACTGGTCCAAAATTTAAAAAGTAGGAGAAGAAAGCAAAAGGAAACCTAGCTTAAACCTCTAATTTAAAAAAAATTAGCGGGCACAACACTATAATAAAAAAACAAACAAGCAAAAAAACCTTACTGCTCTATGTATAAATAACTATTTTATGACATAAAAAGAAGATGGTTCATTTTTAATTAATTATTATAATATTATTTTTTAAAATATCAAATGTCACATAAAATGTATCGTTAAAAAAAGATTTTTGGGGGCTTTTATTTTGAAGGTAAGTTTTCCCACTTCCTACCTGGCGTGCGTAGCTTGACGTAGCTCACTGCCAGTTGGTCTGGGGGCTCGTGAGTGCAGTTCAGTCTGTTGTCCAGGCGGCTGCGCGTGCTGCCGTGCTCGGCTGCACTATATAAAAGCGGTCAGCGGCCAAATCCCACACAGCCGCTTACAGCGTTACGGGGTTTTTTTCTATTATCGCGCCGGAGTAGTTAGACTCTCCTTTTCACCGCCGGCATCGGCGTCCCCTCAGTACCCGGAGGAGAGGGGGTCCAGCGTGGCGTGACACCGCGAGGAGCGACCAGCATGGACCCCAAGCGAAGGATCGCACCAGCCCGGCGGCGGGGGCTTAAGCGGGCGCCCGGCCTCTCTCGGAGCTGACGGGGGTGACTCGGAGTCCGGAGCCGGCTCGGAGGAGGCTGCCGTGGGCTGCTGCAGCGACACGTTCAGCAGCCTGCCTGACATGGAGCAAGAGACTCTGGAGGAGAAATTGAGGGGACTGGCGTTCAGAAAACAGACGTCGTATCGGTGAGTGGGATAGCTGGGAGGATGCTGGGGATTCTGGTTAGAGAAGGATATGTTTGTGCATTTATTATGTCTTTGCGCCTATACTTCATACTCCTGGTGCTTAAGTTACACGTTAAAGGCTAAAGCTGCTGCAAGAATTACACCCATGCTAGCTAAATCTTGTAAACATAAACACAGACTGAGGGGTGCATACTTCAGCTCATAGCTGAAAAGCTAAATTCTCACATGTCATGGTTATAACCCTGCCTTGTCCCAGGCTGTGCTCACCATGCTACTGTTGACAGCCCCAGCACTGATATGCGCACAAAAGCCAGGGCATTTTAGCCCCATCAGTGAGGGATCAAAACAATTTTACATACACAACAATGTGTGCATGTCCCTGTGGTGCTGGAACGGAGTGGAGGAGGGGGAGGGAGTGAAACTGTATTGATTTGTGTGTGTGTGTGTGTGTGTGTGTGTGTGTGTGTGTGTGAATGCCAGCAGCATCCTGACACCCCAGTGTGACTGGCAGCTGCAGTTGATAGTGAAAACTGGCCAGATCCCAAGCCCACACGTTCACACAGTCTATCTTTCTGTCTGTCTGTCTAGGCTTTGTGTTTATGTGTCTGTTGGAAATGATCTGCAGTTGGGGGTCAAATCAATCATTTCAGCTTGTTTGTGTTCGACTAACTTGTTTGTGTCTGAATTGGGGCAGTGTGATAAAGTGAAGTATCATTTTTACAATTTTTACCATCAGCACTATTAAATCTTTGCTTGGGAAAACTGATAAGAAAGGGTCACAACCTCTAATCTGGTGACTCTGTGCTCGTATGTACTGGTTTGTGTCATCAAATTAATATTTTTGACTTTCAGATGGCGATGGCGTTCACATTTTGAGTGTGGGAGGGTTTGCAGGAGAGGTTGAGTGAGTCATTTTGCAACTTGCACTGTCGACCTCACTTCGACTCGCAGATTTTAATCATCAAATAAAAATGACTCTGTTTAGTTTAGAGATTAAAAACTACTTGGTTAGATTGAAGGTCACAAAACAGCTTGGTTCGGTTTAGTCAATAAAACCTACTTTGATCGGTTAAGGGAATAAAATCTACTCTGGTTAGAAAAATATCATGTTTTTGGGTTAAAACACTCGATTGCCACTTCTTTTTCTTGGTTTCCATGGTGATACATCCCCTCCTATTGAAATACATTAGATTTAAAGTTGTAAATGACATTTGGTCTTCGTCAACACAAAGAATAAAAACTGTAAATTAAAAATTATGGCTGCATTTGATAAATTAGTTTCTTTTAAACCTGGGTGGAGGGTGGGGGGGCAGGATAATTACTGTAAGCCTTTTATTGCCCCAGTAATTAATGACCCAGTCAGATTAAATATGCCCCATGTAAACACATTACAGTTGAATAAACCGTTCCTTTTTTTTGAGGAATGCAATTCATCTCATTTTAAAAAGGGCTGGTACATTATAATAATCCTATTACAATCCATTCGACGGATGATAATTACCCATTTTTTGTTGTTGTTGTTGTTTGGAGTGTGCATGATCTTTTTAAACAGTCTAAGGCAAAGACAGCAGACTCACAACTCCTTTGTGTTTATTGTATCATCATTTACAGAGTCTCTGTTCCAAGGGGAAACCATCTTTGGTTAAGTGAGGTTTCCAGGAGATTGTGTTTCCTGGGGAGTGCCGCAGCTGGCTTGCCTTTTTCCAATTTTATGACTGCAGGAGTAGTTTGTTGTGATAAAAGTGTTGCCTCAGTAGAAAATGCAGCAGTAAACCGGTGCATTGATGGGTTTGGTACACTGAACATATCAAACCATCGTCTGCTTTATGGACTTCGGAGGAAAGGATGACGTCATGTGAAGAATCGTGTTCAGCCAGCAGAAGTCTTTTTTGGCAGAAGTTGTGTTATTATTATGTGATAGTCAAGGAAGTGGTGGTGTTTGATTATTTGCTCGACATGGATCCATTTTGTTGTGTTTAACTGAGTCAAATATAGCGAGTCACATGTTCATAAGTAGTACTTTCTTTTTTTTTGAGTGATTCTCTAGACATTTTGTGCCTGTATGCATGTGAGGAGGAGTCAGTATTTGCGATTTAGTGTTATGTAAAACAGTTCAGAGCTTGATCGGAACTATTTTAAGTTACACTTTTGGCTTCCAGTGATTATGAAAACATTTACCCCATGGTAAGCAGTGGTTGCGAGGGAAAGATTGGTTGGGGAGTGTTTGCGGGAGGTTGCTTGCTCTCGCTGGGTGAAAGTGGTGCACCCAAAACCTTCTTACGTTTGCTTTGGTTGCTCGCAGATAGCAGCGCTTAACTTCTACTTTGAAGGTGAACGCCCTCAGTTTCCGGTTTTCATCGCCCATTATTTGGTTTCACTACTGCAGTTAGTGAAGGTTTACAAATGCAATGGTGTCTTCTGTGGAAACTAAAGGCGAATGTGATAATCTGATTGCGACCAAAGAAAGCACGGTGAGGTTTTTGAACCTCCATTTTTTTTGGGGACCATTTTAACCTAGCAACAACTGGTCAGAGAATAAACGTTTTCCCTAGGGACCAGTGGTTTCTGACTCGTCTCTAGGCCCGTGAAATTGACCAACTTGCTCGCTTTTAAGTTCAGCTCTAGCTGAGATGACTAAAAAACCGCCTTCGATAGGTAAAACCCAGCAGTTTCCATAGAAGAACCTGTGGAAGAACTATTACTTGCTGCTTTTTGTCTCCAGATCTCTCAGGATCCATTGAACTGGCCTGCTTTAAGTGATGCACAGCAGCTGGCTATTGTCTTGGCAAAGGTGATAAGATCCCAACAATTTGAATGTGAGACAAAGACTGTATTTGTGCCGGACAATGGGGCCCATTATCTGAACCTTCCACAAATGACAATGAGAATAAATGGAAGCTTAAGTTCAGTGTTGATAAACTTCTTTCCACTTGAATTATTATTAAATTAAAAACGCGTTAACTGGTAAAAATTTTAAGTTGAGTAAATACACAATTTTCCATAGTCTGTGAGTAATTCTGATCATAATTTTTGCCAAAAATAAGGAGTTGCTACTCTCATTAAGTAATAACCTGCGGTCTGCCATACTACACCAAAATAAGGTGGTCTAGTCCAAGGACCTGGTGGTTGTCTAATTTAAAAATGCAACATTTCTGTATGTAAAAAGAAATGGGAACAATTTGACTGTGTTGTATTAGGTTATTAAGCATTAGTTACCCTGTTTTCATCTGGTTAATATACTAATACAGTTATTTTATACAACAGGAACAACTGACAAGTACTTGTAAGTACTTGTAATCTTGTGTTTTATAAATGCCAATACCCCTAAAACCATTCATCAACAGATAGTAGTTGGTGGTTTTGAGATGAAATTTTGGCAAGTGTGATTGCTCTTTTGTGATGATTATCAGACACCTGGCTCAAACTTGATTGAGCAACACAACTAGAAACCAGAAGATTTACCCAAACTCTGGCCTAGATATTCTACATATATAGAAATGCAGATTTCTAAGTATAGAGATTAATATATACCGAGTATATTGAAATATTACACTGGAATTGAGAGTAAAAGTTCTGGGAGGAAAGTGGAATGACAAAAGATGAACCAAATAATGACCTTGTAAGAGGTGAACATTGTTTCATCCATGTCCACCCTGTCCACCCTGTCCCTTTATAGCTGCTTCCAGTAGCTGTATTCAGTGCTCATAAACTGTAAATGGCCTCACTGGAATCCCTAGTTGGATTATTTTTGTTTGCAAAGCAGAGAATTTGGCTCATGTTACTGCAGCCACTGTTTGCTACTGTGCACCGAGTATTTCAGAGAAGAAGAATGTGGAAATAAAATGCCAGATGGTTAGAAAACCTGCCATTTTTTTTTCATTTTTTTTTTTAGCTAATGGAGAACTTATATTGTGTATATGGTAGTCTTTGCTGGAATTTCGCTTATTCCCTAGCATGATGTTCCTTTGTCACATCTGAAGTTAGAACAGTTTGTTTCTTTATTGTATTTCTAATCCACCGCAGTATGTCGGTCATATGTTTGGACTGGAAGAATACAGTCTGGTATATTTAATTACGCCAAATAAATCTGCCTTGTTCTATCAACACGGCAAAGGCAGATCGGCGCGGCGGTTAACGTGGCGTGTCTTGGGTTGTTCTGACCTTTGACCTTATCGGAGGAGGATATGGTTAATCTGTGAATTTTCTGCTTCGTGGAATCAGCCATGATGTGCAGGAAATGGAATTAGCCAGTCAGGGGAGATGGTTTGTAAGAAGGTGGTTTACATAGCTTTGAAGTGGCCAATGCCAAGAAGTGAATTACCATATGTGGCAATATGAAAGAGCTGAGAAATTATGCTGTTGAACATCAAAGCCAGCGTGTGTGTGAGTGTGTGAGTGTATGTGAGGAGCTGTGGTATTGTGTGTTTATGGCAGCATGAGGCACGTGTAACTTATCTGCCAGACATTCGTCACACTTTGTCTCTGTGTGTGTGTGAGTGTGTGTGTTCCCAGAATGCTGTCCCTCCTTTTATCTATTCTTAGATGTCTCACCCATCTGCCTGCATGACAGCCCTTCCTCTGTCAAAAAGACAGCGGCTTTGTGTGTGTCTGTGTAGTCAGCACACCGGTTGGTTTGTAAGACATTACTTTAATTAGCTAGTCAGTCAGCCGGCTGGACACTCAATCTGTAAGTGAGTCAGTGACATGTTTCTCCAACCACTTCCTGGTTATCTGTGACAGGCAGTTGGTCAGCGTTGCATTTATAGATTTTTCGGATTATCTAGCTGTCAAGACAGTTGGCATTAGAGCTCATAAAGTTATATAAACCCGCTATAGTTCCCACAGCCAATAAAGCAGAGCCTTAGCAGAGCTGCAGTTGTGCTCATAGCAGCGAAACGAGACTCTGTCTCCTCTGTCCTGACCTCACAATGACCCCACTCCATCCCTGCGCACTCTTTCTGAAGTCCTAATGTACCCCAAAGCCCATACATACATGTCTACAATATTTGCAGTCTTCCTGGAACACTCTATTAATTATGCCACAACTGACTGATAGCCACGTTGAGATTAGATAAAATATTAAAAATATTATTATAAAATATTCATTGCAACTTAGAGCTGCATCATAGTTGAAATACGTAGTGGGAGATATGTACTGTAAGATGATGCCATTCGAGATGCTGGGGTTTTTCCCTACACTACTAAAGTGGTGTTAGTCAGAGCCAAAGGACAGTAAGGTCAAAATGATCACTAGTTTTTTAATTATGCTTTTATTTATTCATATATAAACTATATATATATATTTCCGAGTAGTCTACTCCCAAAGACTAATTCTCAGCCTGGAAAAATCCCTTGATATGTAACCCCTAATTATCCTTTAATGTTTCTGGCCAGCGGCATGTAAATGTTCTGTGTCTGAGGCTCACCAAAGAGCAAACAGAAAAGGCAAACCTGTATTATCTGCACAAGATAGCTATTGTGTTATCTGGAATGGCAGTTTTAATTTAATTTGTCCTTAAATGACACTGATTGTAACCTATGAGAACATTTGAGAGAGAACTCACTGATAAATCTGTGAAAAAAGAGCACTAATGGATAAGATTTACAAATATGAATGGGTGAAAATTGCCTCCATGTATGCAAACAGTCTCTAGTACAGAAGAATGTCTGTGGTTTTGAAGAGAGGGGGTAAAATGGTACATACACAGATAAATTCTAATGCTAAATTAGTGTCTGTGTTCATAAAACAATCTCGGTTTACTTTATTTTGCTGAACTTACAAAATATCTACGAATTTCACTCGCCTTTTGGTGGTCTCTGCGTGTTATTTTTTTATTCTTTAAATCACTTTTTTTTAAAAGTTTAGTATAGATTTGAGTTTGTTGAAACTTTACTGGCTGATCTGAAGAGTTTTCATATGATATATGTATATATATCCAGTATTATTTACATTAAGCAACTATTAAAAAAAATCCAAATCTCTTATTATGTTAAAAAAAATTTTTTTAGATCTTTTTAAATATAAAATAACATACTTTTATCCTTCAGTGTAAGGATCATAATTGTTTCTTGTACATAAGTTGTTTTCTCCCAAAACAATGGCAGGATTCTGGGCCAGTATAAAAACAGTATCTAGGGGCAGTTGGTCAGCAACCAGTCACTTCACCTGTGAAGAAAATGGTTTCTTGCAGAGATACCTGCAGCATCTAAGGGTGAGTCATTAACCAGTTTATTTTAAAATTTTAGTTATTAATAGATTTATGTTAGTGTTAAATTTATGCTGTATGGTGTAACTCAACTGTGTTTTTGTTTTTGTTTTGTTTTGGAGGCCAATAAAATCTAAGAGGCCAATAAAAGTCTGATGTGCCTGCCTTGTGCTGCATTTTTGGCATGATTATATTCAGCTGATTAAATGAGGAGGCAGTTGAAAAATTCTATAAAAACAAGCCTTCAGGGTGCCACTGTAGCTCACCTGGTTGATTGGGGAACCCATGGGGGCAGGGGGCCCTGGGGTCGAGTCCACCCTGGACCATTTCTTGCATGTCATTCGCCCTCACTCTCTTCCTGCTTTTCTGTCTGCTCTCTACCATTCTGTTAAAAAACATAAAGACTAAAAATACCCCCAGAATCTACTGTTTGTATCCCAGCTGTCAAATGCTTCCCCTGGCATCTTCTTTGACTCCAGGATGTCATCGCTAACAAGAAGCCGACAACGCTGAATCACACATTATTTGACAACGACCTAAGACTTTGAGTCTGTAGCTGATGAACCAGCTATCTGGTCCCGATCTCTGACTTTGCAGGCAAAGAAAATGCCAGCGTGACCTGTTTGCCCACAAGCAAAAATACAAAGAAACAAACACTGTTTCATCACCCCAGCTTTACCGTGTGGTGAGATTTTTACCGCCGCCTTTGTGGGAATTGTTGCAGAAACAAACTGCCACAGGACAGGATGTTGCAACGCTATCCTTCCGCTATTTACGGCCCACTTTACAAACGGCAGATCACAATAAGTGCATGTCTGCAGTCCAGGATATACTCCGGGTTTCACGTCCTCTGGCTGACTGCGAGGTGGTGTACGAGAGGGATGGAGAGAAAAGGCTGGCGAGGCACACACAAATGCAGGAGAGAGAAAAAAACATAAAAAGATACGAGTGTATCTCATGTTGCTACTGCTGTGTACCACCTGCGGGGGTAAACAGTGATCAAAGGCCTTTCATCATCTGATGCTGCCAGAATATAAAACTCTATTCAGCCTTCAATTAGGACAGAATACAGAGGGGAGAGGGGGAAAGGAGGGGTAAAAAATGGCTATAGAGGGGAAGAAAAAATGGGCAAATGTTTGATACAGAGTCAGAGGTATATATGAAAGAGGAGGAAGCATGAAAAAGGGAGAATTAGTGGCAGTGGCATATTATACGACAATTATTTTATTACCCAGTGGGGAAGTGACATTAGGCGGAGTAATAAAAGTTAACTCGTTCTTAAAATAAAACAAGCCCGGTGACTTGAATGAAGCTGTCTTCTGGTGTAAGAGTAAGGCATTTAAGGTCCCTGATATATTTATAACCAGCGGAGCTCCTGCTGCTGCTTATGTGCTGAAATCTTGGTTTCTTCCTTCAAGCTTTAATTCTGTTATTCTGTCATTCTTTTTAAATGAAACTTAAAAAAAAAGAGTGAGTTTGCAGTAGAAAAAGCATGTTTGATATTCCAAATGTACTTACTCCGGAGCTCCTGAAGGCACTCGTGAATTTTCTGATTTTTGTGTCTGCAGTTGTTTTATATAGACGATGCACACGGTCAGCAGCCTGAAGCGGCCTAAAGGAAAGAGATATTTATGAGTTAGAAACCTTTAATGTCATTCTACTTACAGTAATTGTGTAACAGAGCAATACATCCCAGTGCAGTTCAATAGCATTGGCTTTCCCTGGGGAAATTAAATGGGAAAGGCCAAAACAGAAGAAATACCTTGCATGCAGTAAGGGCGGCATTTAATAAGCTACGAAACACATGGGCACACATAATTTTTAATGACATTTTTACAATTTAATGCCTTCAGGAAAAGGAAAACTGTTTTGTTATGAGTCAAACTTTCACAGCAATGTAGATGTTGTTAATTTTGTTGTTATGTCCTTAATTTATCTACCTACAAGTCTCACTGAGAGACGATCAGACATCAGAATGAATGTTTTGGTGACGCTTTAGTGTGTTACTCTGGAAAAATGTCGGCCTGTTTTGGCTGGTCTTAAACTTTGGTTTTGGCTAGTGGTTCTCAAAGTATGGCGTGTGGACAGTAAGAAGAAAAACTATAAAACTATAATAAAACTATACGTATCAAACCATCGAAAGGAGATGATGCTTTTGGGTTGACCTTCACTTTTAGATCAATTTCTATTCTGAATGATTACTAAAAATTCTGGAGTATGGTGCATGAACCTTTTTTGTGCAGAAAATGAACTCGAAATTGCTCTTACATGATCCGCACTGTATGAGTGCTTCTGACGTTAGTGAGCCTTTGACTCTCCTTAGGTTTCCATTTTTAGTTTTAGTGAAATGGTCTCAGCAAGTGCTATGTGGGTGTAACAGCAGAAGGACCTATTATTTTATATGTAATATATATGTCCGTGTTTGCCTATACAGCACACTTCTCCTTCTGCATTACCTCTCATGGCTAAAGTGAATGACAGACAAGATCAATAAGAAATAAATAAATAAATTTAAAAATAAGAAATGGAAACGATGGTAGCCACCGTGATGTCTTGTCCCCTCTGCTTTTGAAGACATCTCCATTGTAACTTTTGGAAAGTAGACATCATCAGCGAGAGGTAGATCTGAGAAGCCAATGAACACTGCATGCTTATTGGCTTGTAGCCCATTAATCATCTCTGGTAAAGCATATTCCTGTTTATTGTCATTCTGAACACAAGTGGTAACCTTGACCTACAAAGTAAACATTATGTTGTACTCAGTAAGACTTGGAACTGGTACTTGAAGTCATCAGGAAAGTGTTTAGTAAAAGGTAGAGCTCAACTGAGGCAAATGCTGTTTTCCCATAGAAGGATTGGTGTGACAGAAGAGGACAGCCTGAGATGGGAGTATAAATAGGATCTGCAAGTTTGGCGGACTGATCTTGATCCGTGTGAAATAGTTGAAGATGAAACCAAATGAACACGTCTATTTAAAAAAAAAAAAATCAGGAAGGGGAATGGAGCTCATCTGACAGGCCCGTGTGGGTTAGCCTAACAATAAAGGTTGGAGTCACTGCTCTATAGCGTAAAGCAAGAAAGACCTGATCCCTGATGTTCTATACAACCAGTGTATGAGCTGGTTTTGTAGTGCAGTCTGTGTTAAATTCAGTGGAACGTTTGGCTCAGAGTCCAGGCAGCTTAAAGACACTCATGCATTTTTAAGCAGACGATCACAGCACCAATTGTTGATGAAATACAAGGCTCAGTGACACAATTTTCCCTCTCTCCTCTCATCCTCACAACGGATGAACAGATATACATGAATATTTATGATTTCTCCTCTTGTTAGGAAGCAGAGGAGGAGGGAGAGAGTAAGCTGTAAGGTAGACGAGATAATTCAAAAAACAGAAGAACATATAGGATTTTTGTAAGATTAAGCCAGTCTCAGTGCTATGAAGCTGCAGTTTTCTTTTAATCCACAGTCCTGATTTCTCAGAGTTGATTATATAATTCATTTGGGGGCAAAAAGACATTTTATGGGACTGAACACTTCGAGTGCGAGGCATGAAGTGTTCAACGCATAGTTAAAGCTATTTGTATGTCCAAGGCACCTGAACCCAAAATTTTGAATGTAAGATTAAATACTGACGCCAATATGCCATTTCCAGGCATTATACTTTTTCAAACTCTTCCTGGGGACTTTAAGGGGCCAGCTTTGTATTTGGTCAGTGTAGATGACACAACTTCGTCATGCTAAATTTGGAGGCTTTTCAGTTTTTGTTGAAGGGCGTGTCTGTGGCCCAATGGGCAACAGCAAATGACATGTTACACTTACAGCTTCAAAAGGTTAGGCTGTTCATACAGATAGAGCACAGAAGTCAAGGAAGAGTCAAAGGCACCTTCACAAGATAAAGGGAAGAGAGATAGGGAAATGCTTGTGAGACTATAATGATATTATTACATCAAGAATCCAAACTCAATAATATTATTAAAAAAAAACAAAAAAAACCCCTCATCGCCAGACTAGCCACAAATTCAGAATAGGAGCCAAAACTCAATAATATCAAGCAAGAACCCAAAAATACTCTTTCCTTTTAAGCCATCTCTCTCCTGATTGGCTGCTACTCGCAAACAGAAAGGTTGAGCAGAAAGTGGGAGGGGCTAGAAGAGCATAATTGGAGTATTTGAAGTAGAAATAGAGTGAAATAATTTATTTATTAATTTTTCTTGAGCACAGATTCTGTGCCGAAGGGATTCTGTTTCATTTTCCAGAATAATGAGTGTGTTTATGTTAGTGTATGTTATTCATCGTGATGTGTAGGGTTTCTCTGCTCACTGACTCAGTCTCCTTTTATTTCTATACATATTATAGACGGTGTTAGTCGGAGGTGTTGGTACAACCTTCGCTACCTTCTCTGAGTAATGCTGTTCTTCTTGTCTTGTGGTGTGTTTGTGTGTGCTTATGCATATCAATCATTTTCTTGCTAAGAGGAAGAAGAAGAGTGATGACATCTTTTTTTGGAACAGTGGGATTTCTGGCTTATCTCGCTCTCTTTTCCTAGCCTTTTCAGGAGTGTTTGAGAGTGACTGAGTGTCTCTATGTGTGTGTGTTGGGGGTTATTTTGCCCATAATGCAGTGTGCCGAGGCATTAAGGGGATTGGCTGACAGGAGCCGCTCCTTATTAGTCGTCTGGCTGGCTGTAAGAGGCTTTTCCCGCTTGGAAACGGGGCTGAAAAAAAGAGGGCAAAAGGCGAAACAGATGAAAAAAGGGAAGTGGATCTTCTTAGTGCACTAGAGAAGAGAAACCATGATGTATTACAAGATTAGTCAATTAACTTCCTTCCCTCACTAGGTGATTGTGACAGGAGTTTTCTGCGACAGTTAGTGTGATGTGTGTAGCCTGTTGTGACCTGCTATTTTTAAAAAATGACTACCCACACTGATCATCAGAGAAGTAGTCTCTCATCTGTCATGCCGCAAATGGTGTAGTAGAACAAATTGTGTCCTTTATGGCCACAGAAAGTTGCCTGATGATAATACAGTATAATGAGCAAAAAAAGCAACAGCATGGTAAGTAAATCAACAAAGGCAGGTCTGAAAACTGACTGGTGATGGCTGACCACATCAATGCAAGCAGAATGACTCCTAAATACCCTGAATTCGCTGTAATGGAATGAAAGTCTGATGTGATTTAAAATAAAAGAAGACAGGACAGCTTTCCCAGCCTCTCTTCCGTGCCACTTTATGTAATTTATGTAGTGTAGCTGTCTGTTTACATTCCTCAGATGTAGAGAGGCACAGCGTTGGACCTGCTTGTACATTTTGTCAAGAAATAACCACCATAAATTACACCTTCAGTTTCTGAAAATGTGTTTTAACATACTTTAAGGAAAGGTTTACATTTTCCCACATTATTATTATTATCATTATTACCAGATTCCAGGTCTTCTTACATGTTTTATATCTTATGTACATCATCTATCTATCTATCTATGGTGTTAAAAAAATATTAAGAAATAATCTTTATGTTCTCACTGGCCACTTCCTTAGTTAGCTGTCAGTATAAGGTTTGAAACCCCTTTTCCATTAAGACTGCCTTAATTCTTCATGGCATTGAATCAACAAGTTACTGGAAACTTTCCTAGAATTTGCTCCAAATTGACATGATGGCATCGCAAAATTGGAATGAGATCTGGTGATTGTGGCAGCCATGTGAGTACAGTGAACTCATTGTCAGGTTCAAATAATCCATTTCAGATGATTTGAGCTTTGTGACATGATGTGCTATCTTGCTGGAAGCAGCCATTAGAAAATGGGCACACTGTGCTCATGAAGGAATGGATATGGTCAGCAACGATATTCAGGTACATTGAGGTTTTTAATGAATGCTCAGTTGGTACTAAGAGTCCCAAAGATTAGAAAATGCCCCCCACATCATTGGAGCACCACTACCAGCCTGAACCACTGAAACACTGCAGGCTGGATTCCTGCTTTCATGACATCATTTTCATTTTGGTAAGCCTGTAAGCATCCAGTGTAGCCCATCTGCTTCAAAGTTTGACATGTTATGCATTAAGAGATGTGGGGTTGAAATGGTACTGAGGGGCCAGAAATGTGCGAAAACTGTCCCCCACACCACTACACCACCAGCAGCAGCAAGAACTGTTAATACAAGGCTAAGCGATTCAACATTTGTCCCGTTTGGTAAACCCATGTGAACCTTAGCCTCAACTTCCTGTTCTTAGCTCATAGGGGTGGTACTCTGTGTGGTCTTCTGCTGCTATAGCTCATCTACTTCAGTTTGACACATTGTGCATTCAGAGATGCTCTTCTGCATACCTTGGTTGTAGCGAGTGGTTGTAGTTGCCTTCCTATCAGCTTAAAGCACTCTAAACTTTTCAGACCTCTGGTACCAACAAGACATTTTCAAATATTTTCTGTTTTTTAGAGCATTCTTTGTTGTTTATCGGTTTTACATGATCCGTCTATGGCTTTAATAGATTATTTTTAAAACCTATAGGTAGATACCAGAAAGATGATTACATTCATCTGGATAAAGTACGTTCAGTGAGATATGAGCGGAATCAATTTTCTGTGATTACCTGGATGATTGAGCATGCATCAAGACCTATCGGTACATAGATATGTAAGTAATTACACCTAATGTCCACCTTCAAAAATAACTTGCAGTCTACGCACTTATCTCATTTTTCTTAGATAAAATGCACCCAATGATTAACATACTGTAGAGAAAAGCACTCAGAGTCCCTTATTTTTAAGTAAATTTGTGTGAATAAATTTGTCTTTCACTAATGTTGGATGAAAATAAAGAGAAAATAATTTTTCATCACTCAACTCATTTTTGTCATCAAAACACTTAACAGGCCATGACAGTTGTAGCTGCTGGGCTTTTATGTTTGTGACACTGATTGCTTTTGACTAGCTAATGAATTAATCATGACAGCCGAGGTCTTGCTTTGATCTATCAACTTATTACTAAATTTACACTAAAACTGGTTTGTTTGCATTGTTGGAATTTGCCATTTAAAACAACCAAAGGTGGCCAGGATGGATCATCACACATCCACATACCAACCATGTGTGAGTGTGGATAGACTGCTGGTTGAATGATAAGTTGCATAGACAGCTGACTCAGTGACTGAATCGAATTACAAGCTGTTTAGCTGTTAGTGAGTGTTGTGAAATAGGCAGCACCTTATTAACCACGATGCAGAAACCTTAATTTTGTCAGTAAAAGGTATTTTATGACCTGGGAGGTGAGCTACTGCTACTGCAACTACTGCTACACGATCTGAAGTTGCACAACCAAACTTGGCACACCAAGTATGTATTAGCCCATTTAAGGTTCTTATCTATATCAGATATTTTGAGGTCATCATTTTGCCTAGCATCCACCTAACAACAGGCTAAAACAACATGTTTTTAGCCTTGATGCATCAGCTTTATAAAAGCATTGTATTTATTTTGTAACAGTAACTTGTAATTTATATACACAAAGCTTCAGTTATGGATAATATTACGGCATTGGTTGCCTGGCAACCAATTCATCCCGTATAAAATCGCATATTACCACCTTGTAATCACTTGGCAATGGGCTACAGTGATCAGTTTTTTGCTATTATGTTCAGGGTTTTTTAAAGTTTTCCTTATAGTTTTTTTTTTCCTTCTTTTTCCTTAGTCGAAATTCCAAGAGCGGTGAGCCTAAACTAAACATGCCATGAAAACATTGCAAACCTCTAACTTGTCATAGAGAACTTTCATGTCTGCAGCATGATAAGTGTATGTGGGCCATCATACTTCTGCTTTTGTGTTTTTGTTTTTTTTGTCCACACACTTCAACCACATACGGCTACATTACACCAAAAGAACACCATCTTTTAATATCTTTCAGTGTCCCCATTTCTTTAATTGATTGATTTATTTTAAGCTGATGGGCGAACAGGTTTGCGTGACATTCCTCTGACAATCGGCTGAGATGCCCTGCTATGTTGCAGTGTTTCTATCAGTTGTCGAAACTGAGGTAGAAAAGTAAGCATTACCAAGAGTGAGTAAAGTCAATTTGAGTACTACAGTACATCAATACAGAGGGCTATCTATAGCCATGTTTTCCTGGTATGTAATTGTACTTTGAAAGTAGCACCTCCTCTCTCTCTTCCAACAAGCCCATCTGTCTTGATAATGAACCTGTGGAGTTCACTGCTGAGGTGACACCGACTCCATCACTGCAACTCCGGCTATGCCTTTCTTCCTCTGTGTCTCACTCCTGTCATGTCACAATGAGCTTTATCACCTAGTAGGTTTGCACATACACAAATAATTTATCTTTTTTTTGTGAATGACAATGATAAACATAGGAGAAAATAAAGTAAAATTACAGCCAGTGAGAACCCAATGGAAAACCAAAACAAAACAGAAACATTTATTATAAGAATATAAAGTATATAAAGAATATATAAAAATGGTCTCCGTTTAAAACAAAGGAGGTGTAATATGCACTAATGTAACACATGCACAGCTGTGGCGACCTCAGCTCTGGCTGTATTAAAGGGTGTCATGATGCTAGTTTTGCTTCCCCTTGTCTCGTTGGTCTGATTCTGTTCAGCTGTCCTCTCTGGTGTTTCCCATCTCCCTGATTACCTGGTGTGTGCATAATGTCTGAATCTGCCTTTATTTTTTGTTGTGTTGTTCCTCAAAGTTGTGCCCTTCCTCACACTATTTTTTTTTCTCCTGCGTTGATTTAAAGGTTTGCTTTTCCTTGTCCGGTTTATTAAAACTCAAACATCCTAGTTTATTTCCTTGTGTTTCCAAATCCTGCTTTTAGGTCCGGCTGTGCCAGCCACACAGCAAATGTGACAAAAATGTATCATATCCTGTATAGCTTTTTGATTTTCATATTGCTTTAAATGGGATCAAGCTTTGGGAATGAATGCAGAAAAATTTGTTCAAGGAGCAGTGAGTGACGTTTGACAGCTATCAGTAAGACAGCAGTGCCATGCTCCTCGCTCTTATTTTGAAAGTTTAGCTAGCCCCAGCCCTTCCTGCTTCATTTTACCCACTTACTGGCTTGCCCAGATTCACATTGGATTGAGTGGACTACTGACACCAGTAGTCCACTCAATCCAGAAGCCATCATTGGTGGAGAACTGGTTCATGTGTCGAGACATCAAGTAGAACCTGGACTATCTCTGCTATGAAGAATGTCTAAATCTGTGGAAACGCTGGGTTCCTTAAAATCAGTTTTGGAAGATTATCTAAACGGCTCAAATGATCAATGAAGAAAATATTCAGTTGCAACCTGTGTTTTTTGGCACATTTTTGTGTAAATACATGAATAGAAGAATTGCAGTTTCTTCTAATACCATACTTTCATAAGTCAATCTTTTTTTTCATGCTATTTTTACTACTTTTTCTGAAAAGAAATTGTATGGTTTATATTTTTTTCATGGCTACAAATCCTGGAATAGATTTCAGTATCTAGGGTTTACTCACAGGCATTTTCTGCTGGGTAGATTGCTCGGCTAAAGAACCGACAAAAGGGCATTTCATTTTTTTGATTTATTCTCATTGCTTTATTGTCTGGCCTAATCATCTTTCAGAGGTATCTCAGAGGTTTTGATGGATGAGAGAGATCTGCGGCTCTGCTGCCAAATGCCTGTGCTGACTAATTTGGTGAAGCCCACAGCCAGCTGCTCCATCAGGGGCCGATGCTCGGGAAGGGGATTTATGCTTTACTCTGTCTGGTTCACATGCCGCCAGGAGTGCTTTTCTTTTTGTAATTCTGGACCTTTAGGGTGTGCACACCGCTTCCTGTTACGCACTCTGCCATGACTGCAAACACGTACATCCTACATAGATTAAAAAACCTTTTGGAAGAGTCTTGTATGTGTGTGCTTTTTGCGTGCGTGTGTGGGTGTGTGTGTGTGTGGCTGTGCAGGTAGGATTACCGAGCACTGATCATCTCCCAGCACTCAGAAAGAGGAGTCCTCATTTAAACTCAAAGCTTGCTCTTGCTCACACACACACACACACACACACACACACACACACACACACACACACACAGAGACTTGAATAATTTGTTACAAGTTTGCCTGTTTTCCTCAGTCATCATTGAGTCCTCCCCTCCTTTCCTCCACCATTTTGTTCCTAAATCAAAAACATTTGGACACACACACACATGACCCAGCACACCTCAGCTGCACAGACACGCTATAATTAGTGAGACAGCTTCTTTATCTCACTCTCTCTTTCTGTGTGTGTGTGTGTATGTCCCTCTATGTGTTTGCTAATTGCTCAGGTTAGATGAGAGTTATTACTAAATGATTAATTTTATTAGGCAGATGTAGCCTGACATTACAGAGACAGTGCATCTACCTTTTTGTGAATCTCCCACTTTACTGTGAAGTACAGCAGAAATGTTCCCAGTTTTCCCGTGTTTGTTCATTCTTTTCTTCTTTGTTTCTTTTCTTCTTTGTTTCCTTCTCTGATTCTTGTACTCTTTGCCATCTTTCTCTGTGCGTGTCTATTCTAGGCAGTAAAGGTCAGATACAGATGCACAGTGTGAATCTGGTGCCACCCCCACATTACATGCTCGCTCTCACACACATGTAACACACAGGCTCGCACTCACTGACAGACTGTGTAATTATGTAGGTGTCAGGGGAAGATGTGAGGGAGAGAGGGAGCCCGGGTGAGGAGAGGGTGGTATCACTCATGTTCTGGCTCTTCATGACATTTATTAATTGATTGCATAGTAGGATATACCTAGTGTCATCACTGCTGCTCAGATCTGTGTATGACAGGGTGCTGTTTGCAGAAATTATGTTAAAATATGTCAATAGATAAGATTTAACATTTTTCGAGTTTCATTATTAGTTTTGCTTCTTCTTTATCGACTTTGTTATTGATTCCTTATCAGTTTTCTGTGGGGGCCTGCGCAGGTTATTGTTACAGAGTATTTAGGAGCTCCACCTGAGGTGAATCGGGTATCAATAGTTAATTATTTTGCAGTTTTCAGATGCCAAAAACCTCACCGTTGTTGAAAGAAAGTTGTTATATTGGAGGCATATGATTCCAGCAGAGTGGAAAATTGGCTCCAAAATGTTGTTTCAAACATGACGTGACATAACAAACATGATTAGAATGTTTTTTGTTTGATATCATGTTGCTATTGAAATAAAACAATGTGTTTTTTATTTAGTTATTTTTAATCTAGCCTAGAAAAAAAACATCCTTGAGGTTGCGTAGGAGTTCGTCCAGCCACTCTACATGTGTTTGGTAAACCTGGAGAGGGCATGCGGTCGTGTCCCATGGGGTTTCCATGTGGGGGTTGCTACAGGAGCATGGGGTAGCTGGCCAGTTGCAGTCTGTGTAATCGCAGCGATTACTTAGTTCACATTGCAGCAATGAGTCGGACTCACTCCTGGTGGGAGTTAGAGGTCCTGCCCTTTGACATTGATTCTGTTTACAGCTTATATGGGGAGAATTTCTCGGCATAGCCAAGTCGCACAGGCTCTCTGCTTTGGTGGCCTCGGGACGATTTAGATTTAGTTTTCACTTCCAAGTCTGAGACCGTGCCGTGCCCATTACCGGTCTGAGTTGCTGCTCAAAGAGGAAGAATTTAAATATCTTCGGGTCTCGTTCATGCGTGGTGTGTGGAGCAGGAGATGGAAAGTGGGATTGTTTTTCTTTCTTTTCCTTTTTTTTACACCCATATTTTTGCCTCATAATGTTACTTTATTTAACTTTATATTTGTTTTTAATTGCTTTTATGTAATTTTTTACCTTACTCATGTGTTTTGCTGTCCTATTATAGGCTGCTGAAAAACAGGAATTAAATACTCTTGTCTTCCAGTAAGAACAAAAAGACATTTTTAGAAAAAAAAAAAATGATTTGGGGGGATTTTTTTGACTGTAGAATTGATCATTAGTATGGTCATTTTAAACAAAACCACTCTTCACTTGTATGATTCAGTAATGCTGAGGTGCTTTCCCAGTTTGATATCCATCTAGTGCCGTGTGTGGTTGTTTGTGTTACAGTGCAGACAGACTGATTTAAAAAAAAAAAAAAAAAAAAAAAAATCCCAGTAAGGCCAGTTGTTCCTAGTTCTCCTGCTTTTCTTTTCTTCCCTGCTGCTCTGTTTAGAAAGCTGTGCTAGAAACCTGAGCGGACATGGCTTTACTTATTTACATCAATTTGCGTGTCCCACTGACTTTGTGTGCATGCGTCCTGTTTAAAGTTAGCTTTGCATTCAGTCTGAACACACCTTTGGAAGAGCCGACGTGCTCCAAGTTTTTACAACTCCGTTTTTCGAACCTGCCCAAACATGCTGTCTCGTATAAAGCTGACTCTCAGCACTTTGCTTTAGAAATAGTTGGCATGATAAATGTGCAAACTGAGTGACAAGTGAGAAATCCAGTCATTGCCCTGTCATGGTGTTTTTAAAGAAGTGCGATCACAGTGTGATGCAATATGTGACAAAATTGTTCATTTTGTTTTGTGTTATGTGAAATCAATATCATAGTTTATTTATTTTGCTGCGTTCTCAGAAATTGGCAGTGAACAGCTTCACCTGTAGGGTGTTTATGTGGTATTGACTTAATGTATTGAGTACAGCATTCATACCCTGGTACAGAAGTGCAACAAATACAGAATGGCGCTCATTAAAATGTGTTTTGTGGTTAATGTTATTTCATAAGCCATGTTTGCAATCCACCTCAGTTCACTTTGTGTCACTCACAGCACAGACTTGGTGTGATTTGGACCACCTGCCTCTTGAAAGTACGCATCATTTCAGCATATTTGTGGGTCTTTAGGGCATGAAGCTTTAACACTTTTGGAAGCCCTCGTGTGGTATGCCCTCTACATTTTTGACATTAATAAAATCCTATTTCCTCTTTCGCTCTTACTGGGAAATCCAGAAAATCTCTGCTTTTTCCAAGCCAGTGAGTAAGAGACCACTCTCTGTATCTGTGTGTGTGTTTCAGCAGTATGTTGAGTTGACACTCCACCACTATGACTGTTAGTAGTTAGTTCACAGACAATAAGAAGTGCTCTCACTTTCTTTCTATCCTTCCCACTTATAGAAACAGAGTGGGTTTTCTGAGTGGGAGTTTTTGGAAAAGATACACTGCTGACTCTGCTGAACAAAGAGAGAGAGATGCTGCTGGCTGAAGCAGCTCCAAAATACCAGTAGTACAGTAAAAATGTAAATTTTGTGCATTTTGATATTTCCTCTACCCAGATTTTAGAATAAGAAAATTTTGGCTAGATATGTTACTTGGACCTCAGTCAAACAGGCCTGGAGATCAGTTGGAGAGCCTCTGGCAGCCTTTGAGGAACACACTCTTCTTGTTAGCCATCTTGTTTGCCAAGGTCACCAAGGTTGGTGGTTCGATCTCCAGCTCCTGAAGTCCATTGGGTCATTGGGTGAGATGGTTGAACTTCCCTCACCCCAACCGGTCACAGCAGATGGTTGCCACTCCCCGAGCCTGGTTCTGCTGGAGGTTTCTTCCTGTTAAATGGGAGTTTTTCCTTCCAGCTGTTGCCAAGTGCTTGCTCGCTCATAGAGGGTCGTCTGGTTGCTGGAGTGTTCTCTGTATTATTGTATACAGTCTTTACCTTACAATATAAAGTGCCTTGTGGTGACTATTGTTGTGATTTGGCCAGAAATAAATTAACTTGAATTTACATTAAAAGCTTCTCAGATGGTAATAGAATGATTAAAGGAATATTAAAAAAAAATACTGTGTGGATGGATGAACGTGGCTTTCAGTATTCAGTAAGAGCAGAAAAGCTCTGTTTACGTACCAGCCACTTACCCGCTGTAGCCATCATAGGCGTAGTTAAAACAAATTCCAGCCCTGCCAGTGACTTCTTTGACACGGTGTCAGTTGGAGTCCAGTAAATGTAAATGCTAATTACGCTTGCAGTCACTATTTGGTTTTGCCTCCTGCTGCCAAAAATCATAGATCAGTGTTGAGAGGTTAATGAAGCAGAGCTTTTCTCCTCATAAGAGTAACACTGGCAATTGTCCAGCCAATGAGAATTTAGTTAGATGCATATTTTCAAGAAACCATCAAAAAGATTGAATCTGATGTGCATTCAAAACAAAACGTGCAAGTGATTTCACAAAATAAATAGGAGAGAGGATGGGGTAACGCCGTGCGCTGAGAGGTGGATGAGGTTGCGGAGGGGCAGGAGAGAGAGTTAATGTGTGAAGGAGAGATGTTGATCATGAGGAGGAGGAGGAGAGAAGCCAAGGCCTTTGGGCAAAGCCAAGACCGCCCACAGATGCTCTCTCCTTCACTCCTTCTCTCTCTCCTCTCACACTTCATCCCTTTCACTTCTCTCTCCATGCGTCCTCTTGTCCTGTCTTTCATCTCCAGCCTCTCTCCACTTCACACTCACTTTCTCCTCCCTTTCCTCTCTAATCCGACTTGTCCTCCCTCTCACTCTCTCACACCCCCAGCGGAGAAATAATGTAGGCCAGCGTAAGGGTGAAGTGAAGGGAAAGCATGCGTAATCAGAACTTCACCTTTGCCAGAGAGCATCACGTGTGTTCTGTCTTAAAGTCATTGGAAACCTTTTCATAATTTTTCCCTAATTTGGTACTCTGTTTTTACAGATGTGCAAGAGAAGCAGATTAACACCAACCAGATTTTAGGCTATTTCTCAGACCATAAGGAAGAAATTGCATTATTGTAATAAAGTTAAACAGCCTTTTCCTCAAACCATTATAAAATAGGCTTTAAACCCTTGTGGGCACTTAAAAGCAGACTTTGTTTCATTTTTATCCCAGGAAGTCACCGGCGGATTGAGATCTATCAGCGTGGACCGTAGTGGTTGCTGTGTTCAGAGATGCAGAGGCTCAGGAACTCCAGGGAACAAAACAAAACAAGACAATTATTCAGACTTTGGAGCTAAATTCTTTAGCTTGGCAGCGAAATTTAATCAGCTTTCCAGTGCTGCAGTATGATAAGTATTGATGAAAGCCTTAAAAGTGCAGGCTGGAAAAAATACACAAGTTTTGTAGAATATGTGAATTGGTGCAGAGACAAAAGGAGTGAAAAAGGGCACACATAATGGAGAGGGCAAAATTGACATGCGTGTCATTGTGAGAGAGGGAGAGAGAGGCGATGCTTATAAATAGAGGGAGGAAGGTCAGAGGGAAAAGAGTCAGGCTTCCTGTATCCAGCCTCATAACTGGACACACACACGGACAAAACACACAATAAAAATGTGACGTCAGTGTTTTACATGACCTCAGCGTCAGCAGTTACATTTTTATGATGATTTAATATCATAAATTATTTAAAAGAAATATTCAACTATTGTCATTTTTTCCTTCCAGCTGGTCTTCTTTTATCTTCTGCTTATTTTTCAAGAATTAACCTTGAGCATTTAAAAAGTCGGGATGTACAAAAGTTTGGTTATCAGAGCTACATGTGGTTAGATTTCTCCTTTCTCTTTACCAGTAGTACCAACCCATTTGAAGCCATATAAATACAGCATTTCAGACTTGATAAACTTGATTAGATAAGACTTAATGAATCATTTGTCTTTAAAGTACATATCTGTGCTCCCTAGCTAGCATGCTTGTGCTGTTTCAACATCTGCTTCTTCTGTGAAACTGTTTGCTTTGCATGTATTTTCTCACATGCAGTTTTTTTTTTTCTGTAGCACGCCTCATTATCTCCGTGTGTGACTGTGTGTTGTGTATTTTTGAGTGTGTGTGTGTGTTTCTTGGTCACCACACTGCTGTGGCGTTTACAGAACAGCGTTGTTGGCCAGAAGTGCCTGCTTGTTAACTTTGTGTGTTTTAGTGTGTATGTGTGAAGACAGTGATCTAATAAGAGTTGATGGTGTACCCGACTGCAGCTGCTCTCACACACCCACTCCCTGTCAGAGACACATGGAGAAGAGAAAGTAGACTGCAATTAAATATATAATAGATATTCAAATAGATAAGAAATACCCCAGCTTAGTCAGAGTCAATACATGAACAGCTCATGTAGAGACATAGTAGCGTGACAAAAGTGCAATACGGTGCTAAATTCATCCCTCATTTCTTTATATTTTAGTAGGAAAATGGAAAACTGGTGCAGTGATTTATTCAGACGTGCAAAGAATCATGGGAATGCAGTTTACAAGGCAAAAACAGAGCTTTTACAATTCCAACAGGGTCCACATATTTGGTATGACCATCTTTATTCTTTAACACAGCATGAACTTTCTTAGCAAGCTCTTCTGTAATTTCTTTATTAAGTATTCTTCAGGAATAATTCTTCAGTCTTCTTGAAGATTCTGGGGGAGTGTGTTTTTCTATCCAGGTATGTTTTTACTGCATAGGGCGGAGTGTTTGGGATCATTGTAATACTGAAAAGTTAAGCTGTTTCCAATCTGATCCCTTCCAGATGGTTTTGCGTGGTGAATCTAAATATGATGCCACTTTTCTGCGTTTGTAATTCCACCAATTCTGAAAAGACCACCAACAGCACTGAGTGAACACAGTCCCCAGCCATCACCAAGCCTTCACCGTGTTTCACAGATGGCCTCTTATGTCTCTCCCCTGATCTCATCTGTACACAGTGATGAGCAGAAACTTCAAGTTTTGATTCATCACTCAATCAGACCTGTTGCTACTGATTTTCAGCCCAGTTTTTCTGTAATCTGACATACCTCAGCCTTTTCATCCTGTTTCTCTTCCTTAAGAATCACTTCTTGAGAGCCATCCTTTCAATTAAACCATTTCTCATGACGCTTTAGTGAACAATAGATATATAGAAGGACAAAACTTTCAGATACTGGTCATCTGCTGTAGATTTTTTTTTTAATAGGCCTGTCACTACTTCTTTTGTCCTCCACTTGAACAGTTTCCTCTGCTGCACACCATAGGGAGAGATGCCAAGATTTCAGCTAATGGCCTATTGGGAATCACCTTGTTGCTTCAGTAATACCAGTTTATGTCTGTCAAAATGTATATTTGCTCAGTTTAAAGAAAACAAGTAATGGTACTATTAATCACATGTCTGACTGATGTGACTGGGTTAGCTTGTCCCAGTGTGTGGGGTAAAATGCTCTTTAAAAGTTGTGAAACATGGAAACAAACACTAAAGCTGAAATGATTATTGGCCAATGCTATCTTTTTTTATTGCGAGAAACATAATGACTTAATAAAAACTTGCTTTGGGGTAATTTATACATGGTGTTGTTATATAGTTTGTCCAGCACAGAGACCCGTTCAAGTTTTCCTTTCAGTATAACTCAGATTCTCCTGTATTCCCCTAAATTATGCCCCCCAAATCCCGTATGTGGTCACTTTAATTAAAACCACTAAAGTCCTGAATTTTTTCAGTGAGGGTCAGTTTGTTTGTATTTTGAAGGATGTGCATGACAGTTGTTCTGTTATGAGAACTAAATTTTCCATTTGTGGGTGTGTGAATCTCAGGAAACTTTCTCATTAGGAAAATTCAGCATACAGTACTTGAGATGCAGCAACCTGCTATTAACTGTCAACTTGCTGCATTCACAGGTTACTTTTTTTTTTTTTAAGTTTTGGGTCATATTATTTGTTACCATCTTACTTTTATTAGAGTCAGTCTGCCAACAGACAGGAAATGGTAAACAAAAAGGAGTCCCATGTCTTTTTTTTCCACTTTTTGAGCAGAACCAAGATCTTCAGTATAAAATCAAGTGTTCTATGCAGATAAAGGTAAATGTAATTATTGGGTCAGATTAGGAATTAGAGTGTTAAAGGACCTGGACAGGAATCAGGACTCTGGACTGGAGGTGCATCACTCTGAAATTTGATAATCACTCGTTGGGCACCTGTTTTACCCAACAGACCTGTGAGTTGTCACAGCAGGAAAATCACAGCTGAAACACATTTTTTGTTCCAACAAATCTATGCCAGTGAGGCAGCTTGAACAATACTTTGACCTCGAAACCTTCTCGACAAAATAGCTCATTTTTTTGTGTGTGCTTATAAATGGTGATGACACATTTTATGGCAGAAAGTGACAACTCTGTGGTAGCTTATTTTTGTATAACTTGTGGAAAGGGCCCAAAGACAAAGAGCAGAGTTTTTTTTCAATAATAAAGTTGATCTGGGCTTTGTGGATCCTCAGGTGCCTCTACTTTAAGATATATTTTTTAGTCACTACGTAACAATAAACATGTTTATATGGACACAAGTAACTAGATTAAAAACTTGACCAGCCTTATTTATATGAAGCATATAAATGCTTCATAAAAATAAGGCCATCAAAAGTTTCTTGCTAAATCGCACTCATTCGGATCAAAAGAGCGGGAGGAGAGCGAAATCAGTGGCATGCAGCAAGGTGACGATTAAAAGAGAGAAAACACAATTTGTTCTTCTACTGTTCCGGGAAGGTTGGACAGTTCTGCACTTGTCAGAATGATTTATTCTGTTCAGACACTCAGCGTCACGATCAGGTTACTTTAGTCCATTTAAACAGTGATGTCTAATCTAAGTTTTAATCAGATGGAAGAAATTTTTTCCCATGTAAACACAGATGATATCTTAATGAAAGCTTATGTAAGTTTGCCTTTATATTATATTATTTAATCTTAATATAATAATAAAGATCACACATTGCCCCCGTGCTGAGTGACGTTTAAGCAGAGAGGCTTAAGAAGTGCAAAGTCGCATTATGCCCTTGTTTAAAAATCACACCAGCATATCCTCCTGTTTTCTTTCCCTCTGAGATCATCATGGATCAGTGTAGCTGCTTCACAACCACGCATTACTGTAAAAGACTCCAGAAGTCAGGGTGTGGACTGTTTTTTTTTTTCATGCACAGACATGTCCGTGCTGCAGTTGTCAGTTATCTGTGCAGATGTGGGATAAAACTATAGCAAGGCAGATTCAATCTATTGGGTGTCTCATATTTGCAATATCTGTGATCCAACCAAGCTATCACAGATAGGTTTACCAATCAATCAGTCCCCCGGCATCATTGTCTGTCAGTAAATCCCAAATTTGCACTGTTTATTCACTAAATGCTGCATTAATACTGAGCAGTGTTGGAGATGTTCCCTACGAGTTACTTCTGCTAACACAATAATGTGAAAAAGTCTACTGTAGTTTCTGCTGTTGCTAATTTCTCTTTATTAACGTCACGACTTATGTGCGCCAAAGATTTCTCATCAGGCTAAATCTGATGAAAGTCACTGCAATTCTGAACTAATTCCCTCAGTGTGTCCTTTTTAACCGCTTGCAACCTTCAGTTTTGCTTCAAGGGCATCTAAATGAGTGACACTGAAGTTATTTACGATTCTGTTCTGATGATCAAAGCACAAAACTAGTTTTCTTTCACTCATTTCCTGTTTTTCTGCTACAAAAAATGTGCATGGCAACTTCAGGGACATAATTGTGACGCCCACTGTAAGTTTGGTCTATAGAATCCAGTTGTTTTTAATGTTATCAGTTACACCTGTTATTTTCCTGTTGTAAAATATCTGCCATGGAATAGAGCTGTAGTACAAAAGGAGGGAGAACCATGGTGTCTCGTTGCTTAAATGAACCAGTTGTGAATCTGGGACATCTCGGGAGGCCCTGATAGCAAAACTACCATGTCAGAATTTGTCTGGTTTGACGGGTCCGGGGCGTGCTCTGTCATGATCCAGTTCCCGAACATTGTGCAATCTGATCCTGGAATGAGTGTGCCATTCTGTGCCAACAGGACTGGTTTATGGCAATCACGGTCCACAGGTGCACCGTGCGTTTCATTCGGCAGATAATCAATGCGGCTCAGCGGGGCGGAGTGACAGCTGGGTGAAATCACTCAGTCTGGTGGCTCCTTTACTTCCACTGCTTGGCAACTACACACCCGAGCAAGTTATCTGCAGCTACGTTTGCCTTTAGCATCTCTCAGCTGCTGCCGAGTGCTGAAAGGGATTTGCGGGGAGCGATGTAACGCGCGGTGGAGGCACAGACAAACGGACAGACGGAGAGGAAGACAGACAGACACAGAGAGGAATGCTGCACACTCAGATAAAACTGGGAAGGAAGTCTGAGTGGGGTTTCTATGACAACCACACACTTCACCCCCCTTTGCACACATGTACACACACACACGGACACACCAGACCGGCTAAAGCATGGAGAGTGAAGGAAATGTTTGTGTGTGATTATTGTGGAGTGTGTGCAGATAAGTAATTGTTGTGTGTTGTTTGACAGTAAATAGCCACACAAGTATATGCTACAGTGTTAATCTGCCTGTGAGTGTGTGTGTGTTTCTTGTGTGTTGATTTCTTCCTGCTATTGTCGGCTGGTGTATGTGTGCAGTCACGTTCCTGTGTGTTTTTGTGTGTATTTTTGTGTGCAAAGGGTCAGACTGAGACTGAAATAAGAAGCTGCATATTGTTGTAGATTTTACATAGCTTGCTATCTGCTTTGGTTTTCCTGTTTTATGGTAGCTCAAGATTGAGTTGTGGGCTTTGGGGACACACCAATATAACTTTTTCAGTTCTAAACCTAATACCATTAGCTTGGCTTTGAGTATCTGCTAATACACAGCATAATTCCAGTGAAAGTATTAATTTAATAAACTGTAATCCATCCTTCCAGGCTAACAAGGGTATTCCAGCAACACTTTCCACTTCCTCCTGGGGCATCCCAAGGAGTTCCCAGCCCAGATGAGATGTATAATTCCTCTAACATCTACCCCTGGGATCTCCTCTCATTAGGCATACCTAGAAAACCTCCAAAGAAAATTGTCCTGGAGGCATCATGTTCAAATCCCTGAACAACCCGAAATGGCTTTAAAGTCTGGATTATACTGTGTTGCGAACACGGACGGATGGAGACCTGACACCTGAGCAGTCATTCCTGTTACACTTCTTTGACATCCACTTGAAGTCCGCCGCCCGTGACTGCTTATATTTGCGATCTTCCTCTTTCACTCATCACTCATGGCTCATGACCATCGGTGAAGGTTAATAAATTGAAAGCTTCACTTTCCAGCTCAGTTCTCTCCACCTCAGCAGTCTTGTATAACATGTGCATTACTGCCAATTACTGCATGAGTTTGCTGGTCTACTCTGGGATCCACCTTTCCAGGAGAAGATCCTAAGATATCTGAACGCCCTCACATGGGGTAACTTCTCTCTCTTCCCCCAGCATAGTGAGAGCAATCCACTGTTTTCAGGCAGGGCCTTTAATATCCTTCTTTTTTATTATTTCCAAGGCAAAATCATAGTGCATAATAATGCTTCTGAAAGAACTAAAACAAAAACTATTAATGAAAAAACACATTTGTTATTCAGCCAATTTATTTGCACTTGTTTCATTTCAGCTCACTGTGCAAGTTTTTTTTTTTTTTTGTGCTTTGCTGCCATTTATGGGCATTTTAGTTTCTCCTTTCTCTGCTCTTTGCTGTGTGAACATTTCCTCATAGCACTAATTGCAAACAAGACTTATGATACCATAAGTGTTCAACAGAACATGCCAGAGGCAGAGAAGCTGACATGGAAAGCTTCATTGACTGACCTTTTCAGAGGTGTCATCTTACTTCGCGTGCAGTTTTTGTTTAACTCAAAATCTCCTACAAACAACCAACCAGAACTGGCTGGTGTGGGAAGCGTGAAATACCTCCAAACTGCTGAGCTTTGCTTTTAGCTTCTTCTGTGCCATGCTATCTCTCGGTCTAATAACCTGTGCACTGCTGCTGATGCATGGCTGAGTAACACAGAACAATATAGACTTGTTGAATGCTGTCATGCCACCCGGTCTAGCTTTCTGAGTCACTATTGTACCGATATCTGATGCAAATATGAGACTGGTGCGTTGGTTGCTTATTCGATGCCACAACACTGCAGCGATTCAGGGGGTTTTGAAGCAGTGATTTTTCAGCCACCTCGATGACTGCAAAGTAAACTGTTATTTAGCAGGAACATGCCCTTACATGTATTTCATTGCTGTTTTAGTGCACAAATATTTTGCACTGAGTTTCTAATTGGATGACCCTGAGTTTTTCTTTTTGCTTGATCTTCTGCTTCAGCACCCCTCGCTGTGCCAAGGCAGCAGCAACACTGAAATAAATGAGGAGGCTTTATGCCATTTTGTTGGTCTGAATACAGCCTTTCATCATGTCTGCACACATCAGAAGCAGCGCACAACCGAAGATGAAATGGCAGCTTCAGCCCCGGTGTCTATACACAATGTGTTGAGTGTTAGTTACGTTATCTGAGCTAGACCTATAAACCTGCCAGGGTGATGGATCAGCTAATATTAGCTGAGAGTAACACCAGTATATTTTCAGTATGTCGGCTATTAGGTAATAAGACATTGTAGTTCAGAAATGTCAGAGAGGCTTGAGGTAAATAATAGAGCTGCATTACCATTAAGTTACCGCTGACAGGTAGATTTTTCAGCTTTACTGTGCATCATTATTCTGAAATCTGAGATATCGGAACATCCTTACACACAGGAAGGGACTGGAAGTGGTGTCGAGACCAGCGATCATGGAATATCGATGAAACTTTGGGACTTGTAGGGACATCAGTGGAAAGAACTTTTAGCTGTGCAGAATGGGCGTGGACCTTTAATTTCATTTTTGAAGGTGTATGATGTTTTTTATTATTTTATTTTTTATTTTATTGTAGCACAGAAACCAAAATACTACTCCAGATTACTCCAAGTAGTCAGACTTCTAGCTTAAAAAAAATAAGGAAGTGCCAAATAATGCAGTTCCTCCAGTGGCCATTTGAGGCTGACACCAAAAGACAGTCAACTTTTAGATTGCCCAACTTTATGGCAGAAGAAAACATGTTTACAGCCAGCCACAAAAATGTCTTTTTCCAGGAAGTAAGTTTTATATAATTACTCATTTAAGACATATTAAGACTTAAAGTTGTGTCTGATTAGGTGCTGTAACTGCTATGTGTGAGGAGTGAGTGCTTACAAATCTAGGTGCTCTAAGTGCTGACTGTGTGCTTGGCTTTAAGTAAACAGTTTTGCGTGGATGGGGCTTGTAATGTTAGTTTAACATTTTTAAAGTAAAATCCTAGCTTGCATTGGGGGTTAAATATACTACAATACCATCCAAAGAGTGTACTGATTTTTGGATTCAAATTCATTGACTGCATTTAAAAGATAGATGTAGCCACAGTAACATCACTAATGAGTGTGTTAGCAGCTGCCATGTTGTTTTTCTTGGAGAGGAAGTAGTCTAATTTGGATGAGAGCGCGGAGTGCTGAGTTATTGGCTAATGTGGGCTAGCTTGCTAGCACATGGCATTCATTAACTTTATAGGTTGCACAGCTATTGGACGGCCAGCTAATTGGCGCAAAGTAGCAGAGGGATAAAGGACATGAATTTAACTCTTAACTAAAGAATAAACCTCCTGCACCACATAGCAAGTCCTTCAGAAAACGCCAACAGCACAAATGCAGCAAAAGAGGTTCAGCTGAATGACTCCACTTAGTGGAGGTGAAGCCTAGCAGACACCATTAGCCTGCAGCTATTGCTTATTACAGCTAAATTCACCTACTGTAGAGTTGTTATGAAGGCAGAAACCATCCACAGAGTACCAAACAGGGTTGTTTTTTTTCTGTTGTTTTTCTTTTTTGGTAATGGTCTAAATTGTTTGAATCCTGGAGTTCATCTTGTATTTGTCGTGCATGCTTGCATGTGGTGATCAACTTTAATCTGTCGGACGCCTTTACCTGAGGCCTGCATTTGTGTGTCTCTGTCACACATACGTGCACACGAGCTGGGCATGCTGTGTCACCAGAGGCAATGTACGAGCTTTTCAAAGTGACCCACATAGAGGCAGAGAGTGAAGGAGAGAATAATGGGAGGAAAATTGGGATGAGATTGAAAGGAGAGAGATAAAGAAACAGAAGTGGAGCGACAGCAGAATAGAGCAGGCGTTTGTTAGATAGTGAATGAAGGGCAGGCTGGCAGGATTGAGATGTCCTTAACTGTCAGTGTTTGAGCTCAGTTGAAGTTATGTTTTTACATCCTTGTGTATTTGTGTGCACATTAAGCCTGTAACGCGATGCGTGTTCACACAGATCATCGTGTACCCGTTTGTGATGAGTTTCACCTCTTTGTTGAGGGTTTACAAGAAAAACCAAGTGACGACAGTAAAAGCGATGAAGTTACTGTAAACACTGGCAGTTTGACAAGTTGTGAAAAGACACAATTGGTGTTTGCTTCATTGGCATTCTGCAGCGTCTCTGTGCCACACAGAATGCCACTTTTGCTCATTGTTATTCCACTGTTGGATGTTTCACTGTGAAGAATCGTTTATGCATCACGCCATGTTAAGGGGTCAAAGTAGGACACTCACTGATATTACATGGAATGACCCATGGGTATTTCCAGAGTAGGACACTCATTTTTGATATGCAGCTCTCAGAAATGAAGTTGCTCATTGTTGGATTTGTCTCAGGCCACACTCAGTCTGCTATGACACCTTATGCAAGTTTTTCCAAACATCTCAAGTCTCCTGGGCCTCTACACATCTTTGTCAGTACCTACAGGCATCCTGCAATGGAGGCTGTGGGCTGTCGGGGACCAGTGTTTGCCTTTTCAGTTCAGTTCAGCTCAGTTATATTGATATAGCACCAAATCAAAACAAAAGTTGTCTCAATGCGCTTTATATTGTGAGGTAAAGACCCTACAAACCCCAACAATAAAACAACCCCATATGAGCAAGCACTTGGCGACAGGGGGAAAGAAAACTCACTTTTAAACTTAGCCACCTAAGGAAAAGGTTTTGGAAGTGGTCAGAATGGTCACTGGAAGAAGGGAACTTGTTGGATCCAAACTTTTTCCTGATGGGATTGTTTCTGGAACAACATAATTATAGAAAAAATGACTGATCACCAATCAATGGATAAGACAAGTGTTGCTAGCATTACCATTTGAATAAATAACCTACAGGAGAGACTCAGGAAAGACTTTTCATATGGACACCCTTCACCACTTACATCAAACATTTAGCTATAACAAGTTAAAAAAAGCTTCTCTTCTTTTCCCTTTTTGTTTTACGAAGCTGCAGTTATGAGCAGAAAAACATTGATTTTTTTATTTTTTTTGCGCAGCTACAAAGAAAAGCTGTCGGCGTGGCAAACATGAAGCTGCTGGCTTCTTGCTAGCAGCCAGTTCATAGGATTGAATTAAATGGATCGGCTTGTTGTCACTAATGCCTGATCGAGCTGTCTGAGTCGAGATCCGAATGATATCTGATCCAATAATGCATTGATTGCGTCCCAATTTGTGAGATTAACACGTACTTATGACCATGTTAATCTCTGCTCAGTTCCCTACCTCATGTTTCCCACCATGTCTGCCTTGATTTATACATTTATTTAGCTGTTTTTACATTTTAATTCTAGTTCAAGGAAATTCACTGTAAATTCACAAAGCTTTCAGTAAGTACCTGACTTGATGGCAAAATTGTACTAAATGATGAACAATACCCATCAGATTTGATTTGTGCAGTTGTGCAGATTTCGTGGAGCCAGATTTCAGTGTGTTTGTTTACATATTAATGCGGTGAAGACGGGGAGGTTTGGTTTTTGACATCACAGATAGTTTAGAAAAGCAGCTGTGATGCAACGTTAAACTTACAAAAGCCTGCTGCACACGCACAGAGTGAGAGTTGAACTTTCAGTGAAGCCTGTTGTTTTTGGCATATCAGTTTGGATATTATGTGTTATACTGTTGCATAACATGGATTAATTTAATTAGCATTACTCATATTTTTTATTGATCTTTTAGAGAAGTTTCTGAACTCTTCTTTTTAACCTGCACTCTCAAGAGTTAAAGTCTGTCAGTATAAAAATAAAGCAGGTTGGTCTTCTTGGCCTTTAAATCCCCACATCGGTCTAACTCTGAGCTGCACGAACACTCAGCTCAACTCTCCTTTCCTTATGAGAGTGATGTGTGTGTGTGTGTGTGCACGTGCATATCTAAGCATGAGCTCATGCATTTGTGTGTCTGCATGTGTTTCTCAAGTTGCCCTTGCCAGGTTACCTCTTATGTAATGTTCCAAAAATAGAGAAGATTCACCTGTGAGGGCAGTAAGGAGGGAAAGGAGACAGGCAGGAAAATAAGAGAAAAGAAGAGTGTTTAAACCCTTCCAACAACTTTTTGCCTATATCATTAAATGATATATTGGTTATTTTGAAATATTAGCAGTCCTGTTGAAAAAATAAAACACTTATGCTGTCGGAATTACCGATTTTATCTGTTCTTTTTTTGTTTTGTTTTGTTTGCAGAAGTGGTCCAATGAATAAAAAAGGGAAACCTTGATTGCTTATCCTTAGAGCAGGCTTTACTGAAAAGACGATGAAGTAAAGTAAACTTTAGATGAGTTGTTTGTTGTGATTGTGTGGCTTTAAAATAAAATACATGTAACAGAAAGACAGCAGCTACAGACATTTTGGTAGAAGGTCTGACTTTAAAGCTAGCTGCTCTTGTAAAATGTTAGGCAGAGTAGAAGTTTCTGGCACAAACTTTACTAATCCAAGGTGCACAGAGAGAAGGATAAAGTCAGAAAAAGTTTCCGCTTGTAGTATATAATGCTGGGGTTAGGTGTAAAGAAAGGCGATTACTCAAAAGAAATAAAAAGATACTAACTCAAAGTATTAAATGGTCTGAGTGGAGGTTGAGCAGAGAGCTGGAGCTGAACCCAGTCTCTCTATTACACACAGTTACAAACTGGCTGGTCAGATTTGGTTTTTCTTTTTAATTTGGCAGCAACCTTTGCATATGAGTTTTCAGTTTCTTAAGGCTTTTAGTCCAGCAGCCACCAATCCGATAAACAAATCATGGTTTTGTTATCTTCCATAATGCTGTGTGAATTCTTTATTTGTCTCTTCATTAGGTCGCTTTTCTGTTGTCTCTGTTGTTGTCTGTGCATGTGAGGATGGATGACTCGCGTAATGCAGACCGCAAGTAAGCTGAACCTCATGAGTAAGTGTTTGGCGATAGTGGGAAGGAAGCACTCAATTCTAACAGGAAGAGATCTGTTAAAACTCCATCTTAACAAACGTAGGGCGGGGCAGCCATCTGCTGTGACCAGCTGGGGGTTAGGGGACAGTGAGAAGATAAAGAGCATAAACAAGTCCAACAGAAAAGAGGAGAGAAAAATGTATGACGCGCAAATACTTTAATGTGATGCTTGACTAATTTGTTTGCTTTGAATTGCTTTCTGAAGGCACTCCAGTGCTGGTTATCCTCATCTCTATGCTTGAAAGTGTGTTGATGTAGAAAAAAGAGGCAGAGGCTAAAGGAGAGCAGAGGATCCAGTGTCATAGTTCATCGGATACCACTGCTCTCACACTCGCTGGTGCGTCTTTGTAAGAAATTTAAATTCACTACATTAATTTGCTTCATGAACTTTATCTCCTCTACTTTGGCTGTTTGTGGTTAAATCATAACTGAATAGTAACTCGATCAAAAACACACACATCCTGCCTGTCACTCACACTCTCTCACTCACACACACACACACACACACGCTCATTGTCACATAGTACAGAGCTCAGATGTCTGGTGTCAGGTCTCTCCTACCCGTCACGTTGATTGGCATAATTACCCGAGCCGTGCTGTGAGTGTGTAAGGAAACAACTTCTGGATGATTCAGTCTGCACTGGGATGTTTTTCTCTTTTATCTTGGAAAGCATTAGCTACAGAGTAAGTGAGAAAACCTTTCAGCATAATAATGATAAATATTGAAACCCACGCAAAGGCAGGAAGAAGAAGGAGGGGGAAAAAAGTGCGCTGGTTCCATCGAATCTTTGGCTACAGGTGAGTGGAGCCACTGAGATGTTTGTAGCTACATCTGAACAATATGAAACAGCTTTTCATTCTATTAGCACTGTAATATAGCACTGTAGATATACAGGTAATTTTACAGTAGCTCACAGTAAATGTAGTTAGTGACTGGAGTGTAATGGCAAGTCAACTATAAAAATACCATAGTACCAGTCAAAAGTGTGGGCACACTCAGTCATAGTGGAGTATTTCTGTATTTTTTAACTGTAAATAGTCACAACAACAAAACATCAGCTGAATTCTTCAATGACCTACAGTAAAATGAGCTTTCTTTGTTATATTGTGGGCCTAACTTATATTGATGCTCAATAATAGCTTGGCATAAATCACGAACAGCCCAGTGAGAGGAGAACTATAAGATCACTTATGCTGTCTTGTGAGTTTTACTTGTTCAGGACAAATTTTAATTGTTTAATTGTAATATCATTTTAAAATAATCTTTGTGATACTGTACCTGTTGATTCTACACAAAAACTTCACATTTATAGAGAAAACAACAATATAACAACAAACCACTGGCTCAAAGTATTATTATGTAAAGCTTATAAAATTAACAATGTGATTGTGTAGATTAACGTACACTGTAAAAGTACGCTGTAAAATAACGGTTGAGAGCTGTTCATGTTTAACATTTCACCTGTAACTACATGTGTAATGTGTCACTTTTACACATATACATGTTTTGCATATGGTTTTAAGAAAATGTTTCAAGTTGTGAAATTAGTGGCTCCTCAGTTGTTTCTCAGTATTAACAATTTATTTATCAGTTTCTGTCGGGTTTGTGTTTAAAATGCAGATCTTACTCATAAGTATGAAACTGTTCTTAAAAATAAACTTCTTGGTATTCATATATAACAGGACCGAGGCTGAAAATAATACATTTCTTAAGCCAACCACTGGCAACTCCTTTTTTGGAAATGGCATATTCATTGCTTCTCTTGAAACAAAAATAATTCCGGTTTATTTTGGTTAAAATAAAAGACTGGACTGTGGTAGAAATGTTAAGCTGTGCAACTTATTACTAATGTCACTGTTATTATCATTACTTAAGCGTTTATACTGTGGTTTCAGTCTAAGTAATACAGAAAAAATCTGCAGTAGCTGCTTGCAAAACTATATTCCAACATCAGTGGGAGTTGATTGAGTCAGACAAATCAATTTTGACTTTAGTTATTTTGGTTTGGAAGTCCCTCTTTGTGTGCAGTGCAGTGAGGTCATTTTAAATCACTGTCTTGTCAATACTTTTATCTAACCAGAAAGTCCCTTTGTTATAAAGGCAAACCTGGTCAGGTTAGCAGCCATACAAAGTGTAAATCTTACAAAAATGCAAATTAAACCTAAAATACGTCATCTACATCGGGGGTGGGGGAACTCCAGGCCTCAAGGGTCAGTGTCCTGCAGGTTTTAGATATCACCCTGGGTCAACACACCTGAATCAAATGATTAGTTCATTTAGCCGTATAAATCAGCTGTGTTGCATCAAGGACACATCTAAAACCTACAGGACACCGGCCCTTCAGGCCTGGAGTCCCCCCCCCACCCCTGATCTACATAATAAACAATATATAAATATTCACCACAGAAGTGGCATCTCATAAAAATATTCACATCCCCTTTACAGGATTCAGTCTGATGGTTTTAAATTAAGCAATCAATATATAAGTAAGTTTAACTTTGGTTTTTCTGCAAGTTAATCCATGTCTGAGGTGCGTACTAACCTTAGATCATGGCCAGTACCTGTTACGAAACTCCTTTAGGTTTATAAGTTTGTTATACAAAAAAGTCTGTTATATATTATATATACACATCTAGTCTAGACAGTGATGTGACATTTGCAGCTTCTGGCCTTTCACAAGATAACCCCTTACAGAACATCACTGTAAAAAGGCTTATGACATGACTGGAAAATCTTAACATTTAGGAATGGCACAATTGGTTAAATAAATGAAGCATATTTATTTGTTTTTCTACGCAATCTAATAAGTGGTTGCTCTCAGTAAAAGCAAACCTTTACATTTGGATTTCTCTCCAATTATACTCAGTCTGTGCAAAGAAACTGACTTCAGAGTAAACCCACACTGGTGCAGTTGTCTCTTTTGTTAACCAGCTTCTCCCACGTAATCACAACATCTTCTGGAGTCCGAAGATGTTAAGCCCGATTCCTCCCACTTGCAGCTGCCTTTTTATTTTTGTGCCTATTACTTTTGTTCTCACTTTAGCTTTGATCATGAGCAGTGTTGCACAGGCACGACTTGCCTCTGTGGCCACACAGTGATTTTCAGAAACTGGTTAAATGACTGCAGCTATGGAGGAAAATTAACCACTGTAGGCTTGTACACCATCCGTACCACCCACCTCGAGAATCATATCTTCTTCCCACCTTAATCACTGGAATAGTGAAAAAACTACATAAACAGTTCCTGCTGTAGTAACTGTTGATCCCTCGGTGGATGCAAAGGATCCGTATTTAGAAAACATTTGGTGAATTACATCATCCTCAGCGTGTGGGCTGTGTATTGAAGACGGTATATGTGTATGACTTTGTGTCCACATTCACACTGTCATCCCACATAGGGTGATGGGGTGTCTGTCTAATTAACTGCATTTACTGTAAAGTTGCTGAAACACGCTCCTCGCAAACACACACACACAGAACACGCAGATTCTCCACCAATACAATTACTGGATGAGCTGCCGATGCTCCCGCTGTGCCGTTGTCGTGGCAACGCCGACAACCCACCTCTACAGGAAGAGGAGGAGGAGGCTGGAAATAAGGATATGAGACAAGAGGGGAGGATGAGAAACGAGGAGGAGGAGGGGGGCAGAGGATGACAGCAGCGTGAGGGAGAGGAGGAGCGAAGCAGTGGGAGGAGAATGGAGGAAGATTAGAGGGGGAGGTATGAGAGAAGTGAAGGTGATGCGCACAATGACAAAGCGGAGCAAGAGAGAGAGAGGAAGGAGGAGGACTGAAGAAGAGTGATGTGTTCAGAAAAAAAGAGGAGAGATGGTGAAGGGGAAAAATGAGTGAAAAGTGTAAAGGGAAGGAAGAAGAGAGGAAGAGTAGGTGGTGTTAGAACTGGAATCAGATTTTTCCAAGTTTGTAGAAGTGACATCCAAAATTAAAGTTTGATATCTTCACTGGAAGCTACTAAGGATGGGCACTGGGCAAAAATATAATTTTATATTGACTGATAATTTTACAGCTTTTCTTCCTTTGCCAAACTTGCAAAGTCATGAGCAGTATAAAAGATGTGCGTGCTTTAAACCTGCATTCTTTTGCCCAAAAGCTTCTGTGGGGAAAACAGCCTGTGTCCATGACATCAGCAACACTTTGCTGATGAGTTTATAGGTTCAGTCAAAAATGTAGGGTCACATTGAATAGGAAAGTTAAATGTTAGGAAGGAGGATTATCATTGTGATTGATAACTTATTGTTTGCATCAAGGCATTTTATGTTGTAAGGTAAAGATCCTACAATAATACAGAGACAACTCCACATTCAGACATCATGACCCAGTATGAGAAAGCACTTGGCGACAGTAGGAAGGAAAAACTCTCTTTTAAAAGGAAGAAACCTCTGACAGGGTAAAGGAGGGGCAGCCATCTGGTGGGAGAGGTTGAGGAACATTGGACAGGAGGAGCTAAATTCATAATTAAAATCATTTTTTTGGGTAAAGTTTTCACTGGAGCTAATTTTCATGTGGATAGCTTTGAAGGTAGTGGCAGAGCTGCTACCAAGACCAAGGCAGGAGTCAGTCGACTGGAAATCAGTGCAATATTTGAGAAAATGAATACGCCACCTGGTGTGGAAAATACTGGAATTAATTTTTAAGCTCATGTGCAAGCTTAAAATGAGGTTTGTATTAACGCAAAGTGGTGAAACACTTCATCAATCCTCTTAATTTGGCAGAAGTCTTTGCATTAAAATGTACTTAAGTAGATTTCTTTGAGGTACTTTAAGTAGAATCATATCCATTATATTGGGACTTTCATGGTGTAGGTAGAGATGTTTTAAATTTGTCTCTGCTGGGTAGCTTTTGGTGTAATAATACAGGATCATTTTCTACTGGTGCTTCAAAGTGAGGAGGGTGAAAACCGTCCAAGTGCATTAAAACTCTATGTTAGAAGTTCTGCAGGTCAGGGTGAACTGTGCAGCGAATTGCACTGTTGATTTTTTTCTTTACTTTAGACACTTCCCGTTTTTGGTTTTGCAGTGTTGAGGAGTCGTTCCTGTTTATTTAACTGCTTTTAAGGAAGATTTATTTTCAGATTGATGGACTTGTGCAGACTTTTTCTGGACAAATCTGCTTAAAATAACTCCAAGTCAGGCATGCCGTGTGTGTGCGTGTGTGTGTGTGTGTGTGTGTGTGTGTGTGTGTTTCAGAGACCACTTTCATTTTTTGTTTAGATTTTTAGGAGCTAGCTTTAATTCCTGTGATCCTGTCTGCTTTTAGTAGATTAGGACTCACTCAAATGTAATGGTGGCCTGTGACCTCTGAATAAGAGAGTGTGTGTTTGCATGTTTAAGTGTGTTTTTCCATTTATCTCCTTGTGTGATAAGTGCACTGATGCTAATGGGCCTTTTTTTGGCTACTGCTACTTCTGTCTGTCTGGCTACAACCCCCCCCTAAAAAAACCCCAAAAACCCCCAAAACAAACCCCTCTCAGGTACACACTTTCATTTCAAGGTCATTTCATTATGAGTAAGAACTCCATGAACAATACACGCACACACTACTCATTCATATCTGATGAACCGTAATCAGTTTACAATAATCCTCGGCAGTAAGCGGCAGGGTTAAATGTGTTTGTGTCTCTCTGAAGGATCTGATTTTCCTGGTTTTGGCCGTCATCTGTGATAGCGATACTCACTAACGTCAGTAACAGCTGCCAACAGTTCTGTGTATTTGAGTCTTGGGTTCCTGTTTTAATTTATTTGCTGTTCTGGAAATTTTTTCTGGAAATTTACTTTTCGAGCTTACTTTCATTTTTATCCTCGCTTCTGTTTTTTGGTGTTTCCCTCTGTCTTGTTTTTTGTTTTTTCTCTGTCATCTTGTTTAGTGCAGGTCTGTGTACATAAAAAGTCTACATAAAAAGTATATGTGGCACATCCATCCCAGAAAATGGCTCAATTAAGTAGAAAATCATAGAGTAAAATTAGCAAACAGATGATGCATTGCATTGCAGAAAGCTGTTGCATTACGTAGGAAAGATTTCCTTTGTCTGTGTTTCTGGCTCAGAGAAATATGAACACAGTTGTCCAAATGTGCAGATGAACAGTACTGTACTAAAGTCTTTATATTTAGTTTCCAAGGAGCCAGACCTCCTTGCAATTTTGTAAAGTGGTCTTGAGGAATAGCCCTTTACAGCAAGCAGTGACTGCTTTTTCACTGCTTTTCAGTCCACTCCAACCATTTTTGAAAAATGCCAACGTTTGACAAGCATTAAATTATATAAATTTTAGTGTTTTGGCATAGTTAGCATAATATTTGTTTTCCCTACAGAGCATAGAAGAGTACTGTTAGATTTTGAATGCAGTACCATACAGTAAAAGCATACCTGGATAGAAAACCACACAGTGGAACGTAATCAGTCATGGACTGGGCTCCCCAGAGCCCGGACCTCAACATTAATGAAGAAGTGTGAGATCATCAAACAGCAGCCAACATCCAAATAAGAACTTTTCATTGTCCTTCAGGAAGAAGAACTATTGGAGAACTATTCCTGAAGACTACTTAAGTAAATTACAGGAAATCGGCCTCAGAGTTTCGGCTGTGTTGAAGAATGGTGGTTACACAAAATACTGACTTTAAAGTGATTGTACAGTCTTTGCCTTCGACGCTGTATATCCATTCACGGTTGCACAAATCACTACAGTCATTTTCTTTACAAAACATTAAGAAATGAGGGGTGGTGAACACCAGCAATATGTCTGACTTCCAGTTTATTAGAAACCCTGTTTACTCATTTAATAGGTGCAGTAGGTCAAACTTGAATCAGCAGAAAATGAAACATTTCCCGTTTCTCTGTTGATTTTTAAAATTGGTTTTGGCACACATCAAACGCACCATTGTCCCCAAACAAATGCGTGTCCAGCCTCAGCAGACAAAATGAAACACAAACTTGTTTAAACTTGGTAAATGTTTGCATATTCACTTTCTGCCTTTCGTTTCACTTCTGATTAAGCAGTTCCAGTAAAACTCTGGGTTTGTTCAGTCTTGCTGCATGTGCTACTTCCTCTAATGGACTTGGTAAAAGTGTAAAAATGAGGCCTTAAATAACGAGGTCCTTTAATCAGTTAGACTTAGCTGGTATTTGTGTGTGGTCGCTGTTTTATGTGGCATATGTCCGGCCTCCATACGTCCTTTCATTTCCGGTCATCCACAGTGTGCTATTTTTATCTCAGGGGCTGTGAGCACTTGTTTGTGTGTTTAAGTGTGTGTGTGTGTGTCATCAGGTTACAGGGTGTGTAAGTGGACTCCTCTTTGTCCTGGCTGATAATTTTAGACAGAGGGCCACTGAAACTTTCAACAGGGGGTCAGATACTCTGTGCAGCCTTTTCCACTGACACACACACACACACACACACACACAAACCTTTGGTCATGCCCATAATTACTAGTTTACTGTAAACATTTTGTTCATCGCCTCAACTCAGGATTTATTTAAAATTTTCCTGATCTGCAATAGTTTGTATTCTACTGTAGTATACTTTAATATAATGAATAGTCATAAATAAATAGTTTAATCATAAATCAAGCAGTTAGTTGTCAGCATGCAACTTTTTTGCATTCCTTTGAGCTACACAGCTCTCTCTTTTTTTCTTTTCTTTTTGCTGTTGTGTTGGAGCACACCCTTTTCCTTTACAGCGGTACTCTTTTGCCCTTTCCTAAAAGCCCAGACTCATATGTGGTTTGGTTCAGGTTTAGCCACAGTGACAGTTCTCTCTCTTCTGTTAGCAGGTAACTACCTGCCAACTGGGTGGGAAATACACATTAAAGGATAAAGTTCAGTAACTACATCACTTTTGTGACGTTAAGTTAATCTTGTCAAACAAATTTTGTGGCATCTCCATCTCCTTAACTAATACTTTTTGTTCATGTCAAAATGATTAACTTCTCTCATTTTTACTAACTTAGTGTGAATTTTAAAGCCCCGGTCATAACACTTTAAAGAGTCCCTTGGTGTGCCTATAAAAAGCCATGCCAAACAACACTCTGTGGGTGTGGTTTGCAAATAAAGGTGACACTTTGTCTTTATCTTTAATAGACACGTTAGGGTATTCACTGTTGTTCAAACAGGCCGGTTGTCCCGTCTCTTAAAAAGACAAATCCACAGATTTAACTTGAAGGAGAGCACTCATTTTATATTTTCACTTTACTTTATTTATTTATTTATTTATTTATTTATTTATTTATTTATTTATTTATTGTTTTTGCTTTCTCTTGCATTGACTGAAGCCAGTGAGACTGCAGAGGTGTCTGCGTAGATCAGCAGTTAATAGATGGGCATGTAGACAGATGATGCTCTGATGGGCCCTCTCATGTGGGTGACTGTACTGTGTACTTGCAGAAGAAGATAGATGAGCTATGAGATAAAAGAGTCGGGGACAGTTGAAGTGGATAAAGATGTACTCGAGTCAGTTTAAGAAAACTGCAACAGGAAGTATAATGGGGCGAGCGTCTGCGAGAGATGACTGCTGACTCATCCTCTGACATAACAGATCTGTCTGCGACTTCTCTCGTCACCCCAAAGTGGCACTGGCAGTCTCTCCACAAAGCTGTTCCTAGTTCACCTCAAATATCTCCAGCTGAGCCCGCTTGAAAGCAGCTTCCTAATATGAATAATTAATGTACTAAATTATACTGAAAAGTCCCAGTGATTTAGCTGCTCTGTGGCGAGAACTATGAAGTATCTTGACAATGATAACGGTGTGTTTCCTTCTGTTTCTTAGGAAAGCCATCTCCCGCTCAGGCCTCCATTACCTTGGCCCACCTCAGCCCTCGCTTCCTCCTGCGTCCAACGGCCCCACCAAGGAGCTACGTACCTGCGTGGACTGGACGGTCAGAAACGCACATATGCATTTATTTTATATAACTGTGAATCTGAACAATGATGACAGTTTTTTTCCTGGTCCCAGTCTGTGTTGTCCCTATTCTGTCTGGCTGATTCACTCGTCGACATTTGCATTTTTATGCCAACAGATTTGTTAGCAGACTGGTTTCAGCAGCCGTATGTTCATGTGGAAATGGAAAGCAGTAATTTGATTTTCCTTCCTCTTTTTTAATTCCTTACAAGACAAATGCTGTTCTATCTCAGCGTGGGAAAGAAACTTTTATGTGTCACGACTTTGTGAAGTGGTTTATTATTCGACATTTAATAGGTTATATTTAAGAAACATGAATCACGAATCAAAAGCACCAGTTTAAAAACACTTTGGGTTTTAAATGTAGTGCTAATGCTTAAGGAAATGTCAACATGCATTGGAAAGTATTCTCAAAAATGCTGTTAAAGAACCGTTTTCCTGTCTGCAGTTGCGCCACTCCAAACCTGAGCTTGTGATCTGGTGAAAGCAGGTATTAAAACAGTGAATCTGCAATATTCACCAGATTGTGCAGTCAAAGTCAAAAACAGTCAAAGATGTTTTAAAACAATGACAAAAATAACTGAAGCAGTTTTTTGATGATACACCAGGATGACAATGTGAATTGAACCTAATCTGAAAGCAAAAAGACCAATGAGACAGTTTTGAATAGTATTACTGAGGCAGGCAGATACTTTTTTTATAATCATGAAATAATTTAAAATCTTCTCCATGTTTTTTTTCTTTCAAATTGTTTATCACCTTCTTTCTTTCAAATCTTCCACTGCCATTTAGTTTTATTTAATAAAATCAGATTACTCTGGATCCAAGCTGTAAAATCATATGAATCATTTGAAGGTTTTTATTTCTTTTTACTTACATAAACTCTTTTGTGCAAAAACTCTGCAGACTTGGAACTGATTTTTTTATGATTATGGCCAGTACAGTAAAGCCATTAAAAAAAAACTATGACAAAGAAAAGAAAATAATAGAGCATTTTCACACGAGCCTCAAAAATTCAAGAAAAAGACATCAAAGTGCTTCAAATTCAAGAAGAATGTGTAAAGGTGAAAAGGTGCATTTCATAGAATTAGTCATATCTATTGAAAATTTGCCGGCCACATAGAGGCTGTCATATTACAGGCCTGCTTATAAACTAAATGACTGGGTGTTCATCAGAGGTTTGTGAGGGTGCTCTATGCTAATGGCTGCCAAACTATGTACACTGAGGTGTCAAAACATGTCATTAAGGATACGGGGGAGGTCGTCATATGTTGTTTTTATGGGGGAAAGAGTTAAATGGGGTGGACCTCTGAAACGGTTGTGTAAAAATATATTTTTTAAAAACCACCCTCTGTCTTTTCGTGTTAGTACCACTACCTCCATTAGTTATTTTATTTTATTGTATTTATATATTTATATATTTGTACTGTGAACCTACTGTAAAAAAACCTAAGATTTATATTGGTTGGTTTATTTGCAGTGATAGAAAACATAAAAAAACCCCCCACTAATTTCATATGTAAGTTCTTTTTCTTTTTTCTTTGTTTTTGTTCATCGAAAATGAACAACATTTATGACTTCCCCTTTCCCCATTTTTCACATTTGCAAAGCCGTCCCGCGGGCCGGATCGAACCCTTTGGCGGGCCATTTCTGTCCCACGCTCCATTTGTTTGACAGCCGTGTTCTAAATGATTCATGCATCAATAATGAAAAGTAAATGCAATGTGCTTTATTATTAATAGGAAGGTGTAAGTAGATAAACTGTTGTGGGCTCACATCTGAGATTTCCCTCGGGCTCCGTCTGCAGGGACACTTCCAGCACGTCATTGCTGCCCTTTATCTCTCTGCACGGCTCTCATGCACTCACTCATATATAATCACTGTGCTCAGACACTCATTAATATACACTCAGGGGTCGATTCATTGAGACCTTTAAGGTCTCCTTTTAGGTGCTAATAAGTCCAAAAGGGTTTGTCCATATTCCCAGCAGGGCCAGAACACTGGTAGAAGATGTGTAACAGGAAGTGGAAATTTAAACAAATGTCCGTTCAAATTGATTTACTGTGGAACATTGAGTTAAGGGGGAAGCAATTCTGCTTGTAAGTGACAAACGGAGAGAAATTGGCAACAGATTTGGCCACGTCTTATCTCTGTTCAGTTCTTTGTCTAGTTTGTCACTAATTATTGTGACTTTATGAAAAAAGCGCTGCAATATGACAACAAAACCCACATGAATTACTTCATAAAAGATGTCAGAATGTCTGCTCCTCACAGTAAACCCTAGAAAGTTGGTTGAGGTAAAAAAAAAATTAAGTGACTGATTCTTTTGCTTTTAAAGATTTTTGGGCATTTGCAGGTAATATAACAGTTTTTATTGTCTGTTTATTTTCTTCAACTTTTTGCCAGTAAGTCTTCATTATAAATAAAATATTGAAATAAAACATTACTCTTGATGTCATTGAAACAATCTCCACAGTAGGACCTTGAAAAGGTTAGTGTATGTAGGTCACTGTAAAGTTGTAAGGCTGCAAAATCATATTTTAGAATGAGTGTTTATAAGTTTTAAAGAACCTAAATTTTTGCCACATTACATTTTGTAACTCGTTAAATGTACAGGAGACAGAGTTTAGATGCGTATTGTGGAAATCTTTCTTCAAGCCTTGCAGATTCTTTGCCCGATTGCTGAAGATATGCCTGCATTGGCTTGGGAAGGAACTCCACTTCCTGTTGGACCATGTTATGCTCTTCTGGCTGTTATGCACATTATTCATAAAATTGAACTTGGATTGAAGTAAATAAGACATAGTGATTTAAATTAAAGCCATGTTGCCAGAATCTCTTAGATCCTAACAGAGTAAATGTGGGACAAAGACTGTTTGTGTGGGCAAAGTGGGACATGTCATGTCAGGTGTAGTCTGAAAGCTTCATATTGAACTTAAAAAATAAAACACATGGTGCATGTACAGGTTGAATATATTCCCACTTTCTTGGTAACAGATAAAGGGAAGCTTATGTTTGCTCTTATGATGTCTTTATAAACTTTTTTTTATTCTTGTATGCAACTGCTATTTCAGCTGCTCTTCTGTCCGGCATCAATTTAGATTGACAAATCTTTTTTTGATCCATATTTTACGGTTGTAGTTATTTTTATCCAATGATGACATGGATAATGTGTCACTTTACATCATATTTTGCCCCAGCACAAAATTTTAAAATAACTCTTGCAAAACAGACAAAAACAATTTCTCAGTATATCCTGCTGCTTCATTTCCTTTGTGGTTTTTTCTGTCATATTCAACAAAATCTGCAAAGTTTGTGACTTGTAAGTTTCCTTGATGAGTGTTGCATTAGAAAGGCTAATCTCCTTCTAACTGTAATAAAAACATTTCCTTCATATTCACTTAGTAAAAAAGTGCCTGTCCCACAGTACCAGTCAAAATGTGGGACATTATCTCGAGACAAGGAATAAAAATGCCATGCAGTCCCACATAAAGAGGGACATCTGGTCACCCTAGTCAATCTCCATGTTAAGTTGACAAGGAGGGACTCCATGCCAGAGTTTTGCCCTATTAATTATTATTATTACTGCCCTGTTTTCTGGGCCAGCTTTTATATTCTCAAAGGCCTACTGAGCTGAGTCATCTTATTACCCTCCCATTTCAGCCAGGCGTTGTCCCAGATAGGCATACACATACAAAGCCTCATCCAGACCTATACATTATTAAATTCCATATATTTTATATTTGAAACTAGTGTGAACCAGTAAAAAAGTAAGTATTTACTTTTATTTTAAGATATTTGCCTAGCTGATAAATAAAGCCAAAGTTGTCATATACATACAACATACTGGTTTATTAGGAAATATAATCAGGCTTTTTCTCTGAAGTTTCTATGTTTAAAAAAAAAAAAGCACAAAAGAGAGAGGAAAACTGCAACATTAAGATAATTAAACAAATACAAGTTAATTATAGAATTAGTAAATGAAACAAAAGGTCTTCCAATCCATTTTTCCATTACTGAATGAATGAGCAAGCAAAACTATTCACAGCTGAGCCGAGGGAGCATGATCACAGCTGTGCAGTAAACCCGGTGACACAATTTTACTCAGACATTCAGCCTGCATGCGTTTACCTCGAATGTCTTTGTATGCATATACACTGACATGTGTTACTCCATGTAGGAGTGTGTTTGCACATGAATCAGTAGTGTTTAAATTAACATGCACTGTGAAGTTACCCACATACTCAGCAGTGGCAGTTATGTGCTTGACACACTTGTTGACCTCATTCGCCGCCATGTGCTCATGTCCATATGGTTGCAGTTTAATGTGAGTGAAAATAGAGTGAGACAATGTTGACTAATTTGAATGATTTTATGATTATTCCCGCTCATTTTCTCTCTCATCTTCTCTGTAGGAGAACGCAGTGAACGGGGATCACCTGTGGATGGAGACAAGCTGCTCGGGAGAGCTCTGTTATCTCGGAGAGGACACCTGCGTGCAAAAGACAGCTGTGAGTAATCTATAGTCCTTATACAAATCCTATGTTAGCATGTCAGATACACTGAAAGACGTTTGTTTTTTCTAGAACATATATATATATTTATTTCTTTTAAGTAATGGTAAATCAGTCCTACGAACATTAAATAACTGAACCAAAAGAATCCCGACAAGATTTGCTCCTTGTAATCAACACGGTACCCAGATCCTCAAAAAAACGAGAAGCCAACTTCAGAAAAAAAGACAATTCAACAAAACATGTATGGTTTAGAACAACTAACTAGTCTGGCTGACTTACTGTTAGATTCAAATCCTCCAAAAAACTCAGTAAAGGTCCCCAAGTCTTTTCAAGTACATCATCTTCAAACTTTGGTGTATATTTGTATTTTTAGAGGGAGGTTTCATATTTGTCTTATGCACTCATAAGCATTTGGTTTAGGCGTTATTCCCCCTAGACATTTAGCTTTTTGGCATGCAAAAACTGAGATTTATTATTGTTGCTCAGCTTTGTTATTTGTATTTATATTTGTATCCTTCTGAATACAAACCAAGGATGGAAAATGGACGTAATGGCATCTTAAATAAATTTTTTATCGTGGCCCACATACACCCCACTTTGGTCTTAAGTGGGCCAGACCAGAGAAACTCCCCTTTCTCTTATAGTGAAGACATTTAACTACACATTTAGTCCCTTTGATATCTTAATATGAGAAAAAGAAGTGAACCTTCAGCAGTAACTTTTTTTTTTGCATAGTAAAGAAACACTGTGATCAGCGCAACTGTTTGGGTTTAAATTGTCAGAAATAAATGTGCAAAAATACAGAAAAAGTTCTGGTAGCTCTTTACTCAGATTGTCCCTTAAAGTTTCATAGTAGTTAATGAAAAAACGGGAAGTTGTCTGTTTATCGATTCATTACTGTTATGTAGTATGATTAGCTATTGGGGAGGTCGTTATCGTCTACCAGCCGACTCAGTGGCCAGGTCAGTGTTGTGGCAGTTCTCGATATCATTCATGATTCCCCGGCAAAGTTCAGATGACCTCCAACTCCGCCCTCTGGGAGTGCAGCTGGTGACATTTGTTGTTTTGGCCTCTGTCATGTTGGTGTTTTGGAGCCAGACGTTACCTTATATTGACCAAAGGTTGATGTGCCAATTTATCAGCTATTGCTAGTTAGCTTGGTTGTGGTCTTGTACACCCCATGCTCCCCCTTTAGACTCAACCCTGCGACAGAATGTAAGACCGCTGCCATCAACATCGTGCTCGACTAAGTCACTAGTTCGTCTGCAAAAATAAACTTTTATTTGAACTTCTGTAGGTTTACTGTAGATTTTCGCTGTGTACAGCAAGCAACTGTCGATGTGAGCTGCTGTTCCACTCTTTTAACAGAATTTTGTTTAACTATTAACTTTGCAAAACTCTGTAACTACTTTGAGCATTTCAGTGTATAGCGCAGCTTTAGCTGGAAAATATGTGTAACAATATGTCTTGTCAGCCTACCCCTGTAACTTTGTATTAAAATGATAGGAACAATAGAGACTGTACCAGAGTGAAGGCATTTACTGAACATGTGTGGAAAATGTGACAATTGTAGAGTTAATCAGCCTGAACCAACCATGACCAGAGTCTCTTATATCAGCACCTAATAATGCTGCCCGAAACACATCTGATTCTTAAAAGCTTTTTCACGCAGCAGAGTTTTGTCTCTTTAATGCAGCTGCAGAAAAAAAGGCCTGTTATTGCTGGTGCTACATTAATGAGACAAAAACAAAAAGCAAAAACGTGATGACTCTAAAATGTGGCATCAGGAGCAGGTAATACAAAATTTCAGTGTAGTACCAGGTTGTGATTTTTAGTGCCACACATGAAACACTCATTGAAATACATTGTTTGTGCTTCATTTGCAGAGCAGCTGGTCCCAATGTTCTGCAAAAGGAGCGTTTCGTATTCTTTCAGTTGTAAATGCTAAAACAAAGCATTATTTTAAACAGGACGTCACACTCTCATTCAGGTGAAACATGTCCACAAAGCAGAGAATTAATTACTCCTAAAACAGAGAAGGAAGGGTGCTCTGAAGTGTCGTTGACTACAAGCGTGCAGGGCTGCAAAGAAAGAGTCTAAATGAGAGCTGTTGTTGACCTTTTGTCCATCTATTCAGCTCTTACAAGAAAAACGGCACCTGCTATACAGAGCTGAGAAACAGCCTTTAATTCCTACACTAATGTAATGACATCTTTGTACATTTCCACTGATGGAAGGTAATTATAGTGCACGTATAAAAACACATTGAGACGCTGTTAAGATTGAGCTGCAGCAAGAAATAATCTCTCTGTGGTGATTTGTGTTAGATAAATGTCCAAGAGGATATGCCGACCTCAGAGGAATCTGAGATCGCTTTGACAAGTCGTGGCTGACGTAAGTAAACACATTCCTACCTGTTTTCAGCGGGATCAGCTCGATTTAATCTCAGTCATGAAGAAACAACCAGGCTGTCTGAAGGAAGCAGCTGAGGTTTTTAGCTCATGCAAGGCAAATGCTGCAGAAAATACCTCCTCTCTCCTATTACACGCTTTAAAAAGAGTGTTTGAAAAGGAAGTAAAGACCTCCATGGCTTGCTTCATAATCATGGATTACCATCCACCTACCCATCCATAAATCTGTCCATCCACCCATTCTCCATTCAGTCCATTCAATCCTCTATACCCTGGTATGTTTCTATGGAATATTCCAGATTTCTGGGAATTCAGAAAGAAAGAGAAATCTGATTACAAATTCTAAACACCTGATTATAGCTAAAAAATAGTCTCAGTTATAAGTTAGTTTTGATTTACAGATCACAAGTAGCTCTTTAAAATTATATTTGACCAATTAAGGTTTGTACAGTTGCACATTTCATAATGTTTTTCTCATCATCTCTTTTCTATTTTGCCTCCTACTCTTCATCGGCCTCCTCCACCACTGCTCTGTCCTCCCTCATCTACACCTCATTCTCCTCTTGAACTCAAGTCGTGGCTCTAAAACAACAAAATTTGCATTAAAATGGTCACTTATTCTCCATTTATTCTATTTATTTATCATTATCAATCATGCGACACTCCCGTCTCCAGACAGCTGACAAGAAGTCGGCTATAACAAAAACAGATTATGCCAGCTAATGTTAGGCTTGAGTGTCCTAAAATATGTTAAATTGTAGTGTGTACAAAACCGTTTTTATGCACCAACAGTCGTAGAATCACGCCAGTTGGCCGTGGCTGTTATGGGGTACAGATGGTTAAAGAAATGTTTTCGGAAATGATGGCAAACCTCCTTCTGGGACGAGAAGGGACTATTCCATCAGTGTTGTTTTGCCAATCTTCAAGCTTGGACATGGTGTGAAAAGAATTTCCACCTTGCGTTACTCTTGTGAATGCATATTGTGTTGGAAAACCACCGATTGTTTTGGAAACCACCTCAGAAACCTCACCCTATCTCTGAGGCTGAGCCCAGACCTAGAAGCTTGTTTGCTGCTTCCATCTCACTCTTTAGTTCGGTACCCACAGCCTGTGGGCACAGCTGAGGATCAGTCAGCCAGTAAATCCACATCTTTTCCTAAATGCACAGCTCTCTCTTCAGCAGAACAAACCGGTACAGTGTCCGCCTCACCTCAGACATGGTAATACTTAGATATGCCGGTTAATAAACACTCATGAAGTCTTCTTAGTATCCTTCATGTTCTGGGGTTGTTTCTTTTTGATTAATTGGACTGATATTTTTAGCATCATTTCAGCGAGGACCACCTTACTCAAAGGAATATTGTTATTTTTATCTACTGAAATCTATATTTGATGGCATGGCTCAGCTCCTGCCTGGAACCTCCATTCTCGCTATATTACGATGTCTTGATAGAGCGATGTGGTTGGAGGTGTGATACAAAGCCACGATCTGGCCCACCAACTGTATGCTGGCTGGCATTGAAATCAGCTGATCTACTGGGATTGTGGCTGAGTATGATTCCGTTGATAACACATTTAAATGCCTCAGTCCCAATGCTTGTCTCTCTGCTCAGCCATACCTTAAATCCACTCATAGGTAAACTGAATGAGACTGATGATCTGATTACAGCTCAGCGCTCTTCTGGGAAACTTCCCTATCCTGGTCCTGAGTTCAGCACTGTTAGGGTATTTATTCAAGGCTTTAATGCTTTGCCCGACTGGTTTAAAATTTATAGTGCTTTATAACTACTGGTTATTTGGTGATTGTACATTGTGTAAAGTAAAATGATGTCATACTTTGTTTCCTTTTCTGTGAAAAACATGCCGTTAAAAGACTAGCGGACATTAATTGTTTTACACAGCTGTTTGAAGTTCCCTGACAATGACCATTAAAAATGTATTTTGTGTGTGATAAATAAATCCTCTGTTTAGAACCTTCATTTTTCTTGGAGTTTAACTCTCGTGGCATCCTGAAAAAGGATGTCTTGCTTGTCTCAGCATGATATACTTTATGTAAGAAGCTGATCTTGTGGTGGGGCTTTCACAGCAGAACATTCGGAGCTACTAACCAATGAAAAATGAGGGTGAAACGTTGTTTTTGTTGTTGTTTTTTTTCTTTTCTTTTTTAAAATTTTCCTTTTGTGTGTGTGTTCGTGGGAGTGAGAGACTAGCTCTGAGTATTGCTCAGTGTGACATTCAAGAGTGAACCCATTGACTGGAGATGAGACCACTCCATTATTAGTTGTCATATTATTACTCATAATGAGTAGTTTGTCTGTTGCAAGAGCAAGGGCAGCACGGCAGTGTTATTTATTGAAGGCAAATAGCACTTCGGCATCTTGAGTGTTTGCTTTTTTTTTTTTTGCCAGTCACTGTGTAATAAATTACTCTGAGCTTTTAATTCATTCTTTTACCTTAGAGATTTGTTTTTTGTGGGTTTTTGTGTATGTGTTTGTGTGTTTTTCCCAGCCCCACAGCAGTAAAGATTATTTTCTGGGTCTGGAAAGTGAAGCTGAAGCTAAATTTACCTTAAACCTGCATTTATTTGAATGGCCAACAGGGGTTAGGTTAATGTAGTCTGTTATTATCCCATTGTGACCAGAACATCAGTGCTCGGTTTCTCCGTCAGGGTCACCTGACCCTCGTGATGTCTTATTTCAAATAACCAGGATACCAAAATTAGGCTTTAAAACTCGCGTCTACAAGCCAGTGGGTCTTTCTACGATGGATTCGTCCAAGCCTCATTTGTTTTTTGTACATTCCTTTCACTATAAAAGTCTATAAAAGTTATGCAGTATGTGACTGCTCTAAATAAAATGGCTTACAGTACGTAAAACAGCTTACAACAAATTAATAACTTAAATTGAAATTTCGATTTTGATTTTAGAAATTTCAATGTAGAATTTAATTTTTCTTAATAAAATAAAAGTTTAATATTTGAATAATTAAATATATTATTACATTCACTGTACATAAACTGTTAAGAGGTAAGGACTGTGCTTGCTGATTTTTTTTATTTAGTTTGTAATCCATGAATGAAAATGTTTTTTAAAAAACTGAATTAGTTATATAAAACTAATTCAGTTAAGAATATGCACAATTATTTATCAAATTGGGGAAAAAGTATTTATTACTGTTATCATTATTATTATTATCATTATTATTATTATTATTATTATTATTATTATTATTATTATTATTATAATTACTATTATTTTAGTGGTTCACAAAAAGTTGTGTAAGTATTTTATTAGTGATAAATGTATATATTAATAACAACATATGGCTTTTATTCATGATTTTTTATGTATTTTTGCATTTAAAAAAAAAGAAAAAAACACAATGTTAGAATTTCTTTTTCTTTTAATAGAAAAAAAAATATCAGCCAATTGTCCGAAGTTCTTTGTAGAGCCAAGCAAAGATATCAAGGTTTTTTGTTTTTTTAAATGTTGATATTGACATGAAAGTAACGTAAAAGACATTTTCTCTAAAGATTGGGTAGTGATACCCAAAAGTCAGAAATATAATGTTCTTAAAATTCTTAATTTTTCCATTTTGAATCATGGCTGGTGAAAAAAATAACAGAAACAGACTCCTCTCTTCAAGTCTGTAGTGTTGGTGTGCTGTTAATGGTGCTAAGAAAAGTCTGCCACGGCTTTTTAAACTGAACTGGAGTGAAAGTAAAATGTTGGGGGACCTTGAGCACATCTTGCCAGTGTGTAACAGCAGGTTGCTGTTACTGTGTTCTTACACTGCTTACGTTTGTTTCATTTGCTGTGTGTCTGTGTGGATTTTGTGTGTCTTACTCTGCCCTTTGTACTCTCTCTCTCCTTTTAAGAAGTCGGCCCCCAGGAGGAAATGTGCAGCCTGTAAGATTGTTGTTCACACCGGCTGCATGGAGCAACTAGAAAAGGTAACGCACACACACACACAGTCATGTTTTCATATCCTTGTGGGGACATCTAATTGAAATAATGCTTTCCCTAGGGTTAGGTTAACCCTAACCATGATTCTAACCCTGACACTAAAACCACATTTTGAGTCTCAAAAATGCCTTCAAACTTGTAGGGATGGGTATTTTATCCCCATAAGGGCTGTTGATCCCGTAAACTTCCAATTTTTTTTGTCCCCACAAAGATATGTAACCATGGTACACACACACACACTCAGTTTATTGTTCATACTTCATGTTTAGAGTTTTTATTTTCCTAAAAATTTGTCTTTCTGTTGACGCCTTCTGTACCCCATTTAGATTTAACACTGTGGAGTGTGCAGATAAATGCATGATGGGAAATGTGCACAGTTCTTTTGTAACCTGGTGATTCTTTCAAGTAAAGAAGCAATGAAAATTAATTCTTTTCTCCTCGATCCCTGGCTTGTGCTCTTGGCTTTTGAGACTCAAATAAATATAATATTAAATATATATAGCTGTTCCATTTTTTCTAAGATCTTTAAATGCCTTTGATAAGATTTGTTATTTTCTTTCCCTATGTAAATTAAATTAAGCCTAGGCAGGATAAGGAAACATATATTTTTTTTAACCCAAAAGCTACAGCAGCCAAAACATGAAATATGACCCATAAAAAAAAAAAAATTAAAAAATAAAAATCTAAATAGGGTAATTAAGTTACAGAAAAGGATCTAAATAAAGAAAGTAAAATAAAGGAGCTCAATATGTGAAAGTTAAATAGATTTAAAGTAATAATTGGTAAAATTTGAAATAAAATTGAAAAGTTATATAAGAAACTCAATATAGAATCAAAATACCTTACTAATTATTAGCACAAGCACACATGAGACTAAAAACGACTCCAGGTTATACACAGGGGTTTTCAGGGTTGTAGTAACCAATGTGCTGCTTATCTTACAGATATTACACTCCAAAGGGTTATTGCATGAAGTACTTCATGAAATTATAAGTACTTCTAGAAATGAGTCTTACACTTGACAAAGTCTCCGGGCAGTTACAAGCACATGAAGGTTGTTTTTAAATCAATGCCATGAGAGCCATAACTTAACTTCAGTGGTCACTGAGTCATGAAAAATGCCTGCAAAGTACCCGAGTAAAGTTTAATGACTGAGCCTAAAAATGAGGCTAAAAAGCCTTTTCCCCTTCAAGCCATACTTCTACTGTGCATGTGCAAAGTCTGACAACATTACTGATTAACAGATCAATTCAGAGTGCTGATATGTCTCTGCTCATTCTCCAGAGCACTGATTATATGAAATACTTGTCCATATTATGAATTAGTAAGAATGCTACTAGCACTATTTACTATTACTACTGGTACTAGCACTACCCCTGTACTTAACAAGGCAGTATGCTCTCCAGCACACAGTTTAAACTGTCATGGACTTCTGATGTTTACTTGCAACATGACTGACTAATAAGTTTCCCATTTTGGCTTTTGATTGGCTCTTACTAAATTCTCACATGAACCTTTACTTGAGATAAAACAATAATTCGCAACTGTTTAAAAGTATAAAACACTTTAAAGCAATGTTGCGATGTGAGGATTCGGGCTCTCAGGTGGTTAAAGATGCTCTGATGTAATAAAGTATACTGTAGCTTACTAATAATTTTTGAAAGGTCTTTATGTGTGTGCATCAGAATTTCACTGATCTTGGTTTTGTGTCCTTTGTCCTGGCTTCCTCCCCTCACCCCCAACCAGTCACAGCAGATGCCGGCACTTTCCTGAGCTTGGTTCTGCCGGATGTTTTTTCCTGTTTAAAGGGAGTTTTTCCTTCCCACTGTCACCAAGTGCTTGCTCACAGGGGGTCTGATTGATGAGGTTTTCTCTGTATTATTGTAGGGTCTCACAATATAAAGCGACTTGAGGCAAATGCTGTTGTGATTTGCCACAATAAAATTAAAATGAGTTTTTGGCATGAATATATTCCAAACTCTTTCACCCCTAAGTTCAACCATCTCAGTCAAATGCCAAATCCTAACAGTAATTCTAACTAACCCTAAGTCTTAACCCTCAAATAGGCAGTTGGAAAAAAAATTATAATTTTTGTGATCATAAATAAAACAAATTCCCAACAGTAGCTACAGATGATTTATGTTAATTTCTAGTCTGAATGAGCGGTTCTCGGGAAAACTAAAACCCTAATCTGCCAATTTTGTACAGGCATAATGACACACACACACACACACACACACACACACACACACACACACACACACACACACACACACTCAGTGAGTGTATCATTATAATTATAGATGTCAGCTTTTCAAAATAGTAGCTTAATGATTGCCTGCATGTGATGCATTTAGGGGGCATCTGTAAAATGTAGCTGTGAAAAACAACCTCCCCAGATGGGAACTACAGCTTATCTCTTTTTCTAGATAAACTTCCGATGTAAGCCGACCTTCAGAGAGGGAGGATCCCGAACCCTGAGAGATGTAAGTGTGTGTAAATAAGTGTGTAACTGCATAAATGTGAGGGAGGAATCACCTTTTCGTTTGAAGCGTTAAGTGAAAGAAATTGTGTTTCTGTGTTTGCCGGCAGAACATCCTCAGACACCACTGGGTTCACAGACGACGACAAGAGGGGAAATGTAGACAGTGTGGAAAGGTGAGTTTACACACAAAAACACACGCAGCTGCACACAGATGTTGTTACTGTTCATGCAGACTGCCTCTTTGTTTCTGCAGAGTTTTCAGCAGAAGTTCTTCCACAGTAAAGAAATCATCGCCATCAGTTGTTCGTGGTGTAAACAGGCCGTAAGTCCGTTAATTCACAAGTAAATATATTATATTTAACACCACTAAGATGTTATTAGTGGGGAAATACAAGTTGTATTGTGCATTGAAGTGCATTAAATATAAACTTAAGCACTACAGGAAGTTTCTGTTCTTATTTCCAAATATATATTAGAGTGACATCATTTGTTATTATTATTATTTCCACATTAACAAGGTCATGTAGACCCCACTCATGAATAGGCTGGTTGCACTGACATATCTGTAATCCCCCCAGTCTCTCATTTCCTGCTGTCTCTACAGCTGATTTTCTAATGTAACCATACAGTAAAGTAAAGATTATCAATCATTTATGTACCCAATCTGTCTTGAAGCTGGAGCCAGAGGACTGCTAGTGTCACTGAAGGAAAGCACCTTAAAGAAAATGATGCATCTCATTCTTGTTTATTGAAAATGTGGTTGCATTATTTAAAAATGTTACATGTGTCTTGGGCTCAATAGAGTAACTGAACCTATTTAATATCCCTGACACAGAGTAAGAGAAACCAGCCTTTCTACCCTGCGTGTTTGGTCTCTTTTCATATGATTCAGTGAAGAAAACATTTTTAAAAGTATATTTTGGGTAAACTTTCACCAGTCACATCATGCGGGATAGACTGTTGGTCAAAAAAAAAAAAAAAAGGGTTCTGGGGAAAAATGGTAACATTTTGAATTTATGTATATGGTTACATATGGTTGTATATGGTTACATAAATTCAAAATGTTCCCAGAACAGGGAATATGTCATAGGTTCAGTACTGTAATCGCACCCATTTAATGTCTGTGGCTCCCTTTATTTCCTGCTGTCTCTACAGCTGATTTTCTAATACAGCCACAAAATAAAGCAAACGTTGGGTACATAAATGATCAATAACCCGTCTCAAGGCTGGAGCCAGAGTATTGGTATCACTGAAGCAAAGCACCATTTAATGTCTGTCACACAGAGCAGGGATGTCAAACTCATTTTACATATTGGACCACATATAACCCACTTTGACCTTATATGGGCCAGATCAGTGAAACTCTCCTTACTGTCAGTGTAAAGAAGTTTAACTACATAATGAATCCTGCACATATCTTAGTATAGGAAAATAGAAGTGCAATTTCAACAGTAAATGCTGTAGTTAATGGAAGAAATCTGTCAGCTATAAAAAAATTTTAATTTATTCATTACTTACTGCAGATCCTCCATAAAAATATTGAAAATTCTATTGTAGGTAAAAAAAACAAAACAAAACAAAAAAACAGGAAGTTCTGTTTTTAAATGTGTATCTATTTCTTGGATTTTCTGGTGTCGTATAAATGGCAATGTCAGTAGGAAACGCTGTAAAACTTCTGAAAATACAATTAAAAGTCCAAAATCTCTGCCTTCCTTCATACTTTCCAAAGCCATCCTTGGACCGAATTGGAGCCTTTGGTGGGCCAATTCTTGCCCCTGACCCTTATGGTTGACACCACTGAGGTAGCGTAAGAGAAGCAAATATTGGCACTCAGGGTGTTTTGGTTTTCTTATAAACAGCTGTGTTAGAGCACCACACACGGACAATGGCACAACATGTATGATAGTGTGGATTGCAAGTTTAGCGTATTACACGACCCTGAGGAGTGTTTTTTGGGGTTTTTTCCTTGCAGTTCCACAACAAGGTGACATGTTTCATGCTGCACCAGATAGAGGAGCCGTGTTCACTGGGGGCCCACGCCGGAGTCATAGTACCACCGTCCTGGATCATCAAAGTCAGGAAACCACAGGTGTGCTCATACCCTCGCCGAGCTCCCTCCTCGATCGCTCTGCTGGTTGATAAAGTTCACTGGCTGTCATCTTGTGACAGTAATGAGAAATGACTTTGTCGATCTAAATTTAAAACTCTAAAAGAAGGCGTGTCACAAGCTCAGTGTGTGCTAATGTGTGTGTGATTTTTGGGGTATGATAAGATGCGAACTGACACGTGTCTGGTCTGTCTGAGGGAACTCTGGGATTGTGTCTCTGTTATCACACACAGACACGCACACACATACTGTATATCTCTGTCGCGTCACATGCTTCATTGCACTTTTAATTACCATCACAGGGGACGTGGTGACAGTGAACTAACCACTGAACTTTGTGTGTGTATATGTACCCCAGAGCTCCCTAAAGAACTCTGCCAGAAGAAAAAAGCGGACATCTTTCAAACGAAGGACAAGCAAGAAGGGATTAGATGTAAGTGATATTATCAGTTACACTGTCATAATACATTTTTAGCTCATGTTTATCCTTCATGTGATCTCAACTCAAGTAAAAAAACCCATTAAACTAAATAAAAGTCGTTGCCCACTGACTTCAAACTGTGTTTATAAAACATCGACTTCATTTAGGTATGAAATGAAAAAAATCTTGCTTTGAATCTGCCTGGATTCTGATGGCCAGCAGGGGGCGACTGCTCTGACTGTGCAAAAAAGTTAGATTGAGTAGAAGTCTATGGAGGAGTTACCTTATTTCTTTCCATTTTAAACACACTAAATGTTTTCTTAGTTATTCTTCTTTTATTAGTCTTCACTTGAGCATGATGAAAAAATATTTACAAAAAATATGGAGGAAGAAGTAGAATATAACTGAGGGCATGGCTAACCTGTGATTGACATGTCGGTATTGTATCTGTGCAGAGCTGTTTTTCAGTCATGTCCACGCCTCGCTTTTCATGCTTAATTTAAAGAGAAAAAAAACAACAACACCAAAATTGCCAAATGCTATCAAACCAAGCTCTAGGAAGCTATGTCCATCTTTGCTATACAGTCTATTATTGGATTATTAGGGTCATCTGATCTCAAATCATCGCGGGCTGCTGCTCCACACTCTCAAAAAACAAAAATTGATATATCAAGCTAAAATTTGACAGCAGTCATCATATATGCCCAAACTTTGCACCATAATGAATAGATCATGATTTTAATATTTATGTTATGTTAACATTTCTTCTAATATTCTGATCTTATTGATCTCTTTAGGAGTCTAAATGGCGTCCGTTCATGCTGAAGCCTCTCCCCTCTCCCCTCATGAAGCCCATCTTGGTTTTTGTGAATCCAAAGAGCGGCGGCAACCAGGTGAGCAAATGTCTTTAATCTTCTGTTTTCATCTGTTTGAGACGCCTTCTCTTCTCATTGTTGTTTGGAGATATTGTCGCTGCCTCACCTCGTCTGTCCTCGGCCTGTCTATAATTAATTTTCATTGTGAGGATGTCAGTTCAGACAAAAATTCGGTTTATCAGATGAACTGAGCTAAGCTGTTTTCACACATGAACTCCAAACGTTTTCGGGAGATTTGGGCGGAAACATCTTCAGAAGTTTCTCAAATGTATCACACAACAGGAAACGGTTAGCTTCAGAAGTGTTGGCGCTGCAGGAAATACTCCGTTTGTTTAGGCGAGCATGCAGGAGGTAGGACACAGCTGTGAATCCACCGGAAGATTACCTGCACAGCTCTCAGATATTTGGACAACACGCAGATTTGTACTGTGGAGTTAAACAAGTTAAAGACTCATTCAGCTGAGGCAGATGTTTGCATCTTACCTGCAACTCCGTCAGGTAAAAGTTCAGGGCTCCACTGCTTAACATAATCTTTTAGACTTCATCAGCAACAGCTTCAGAACATAACACTGGGTTTAGTTTAGATTTGGAGATTCATTTCTTAGATTTTCACAGAAGATCTTTTTTTTTTTTTTACTTGCTTGCTGTTAGTGGCAGCTTTTTAAATATTGTAACATGAAGGAAGCTGAATTTTTTCCTGCTTTTTCTGTAGGGTGCCAAAGTGTTACAGATGTTTATGTGGATCTTGAATCCTCGTCAAGTCTTCGACCTTTCGCAGGGTGGACTGCGCGAGGCGTGAGTAATCTTCCCTTGGGGAGAGTGCTGGTGTTTCATTACAGCCTACACAGTTAGGTTGAAATCACCCTGAGCTTGACAGTTTAGTACCAATTACCTACTTTAAATCTTCATTTCACATCACCCTTATCTCAGTCCACCTCTGAGGGGGGAAAGCCATCTTTTCACTCCTCTTTTATTTAAATCCAAAGCTCACGGGTGAACAATTTTCATAAAATCTGGAGCAATTACACCCACTCAACACTAATCAGCAGTCTTTTTATTCTATAATATTACCTCTCTGCTTTGTTAGGTTGGAGTTGTATCGCAAAGTGCCAAATCTGAGGATCCTTGCCTGTGGAGGAGATGGCACGGTATGACTATACATCTCTAATAGCCACTATTTCTATTCTAAATTTCTACAACTTACACTTTGCCTGCATGTCTCGCTGTAGGTGGGGTGGATCCTGTCTGCTCTCGATGAGCTGCAGATGAATCCCCAGCCTCCGGTCGCTGTGCTTCCTCTGGGAACAGGAAATGACCTCGCCAGGACGCTCAACTGGGGTGGGGTGAGTTCCTAGCCTTGACTTCTGCTGCAGAGTTGATGGAGAGCGGCAGGGCGCAGCGGTGTGCCCTCTCTGAGTTTATGCGCAGTGAGAAGTTTTTGCACAACATGACTAAATAAATGAGATACAAAGGTAACTCTGGCTGCAGACTCTTTGCACCTGGAGGCGAGATTGAGATCTAACAAAGAAAAAGAAGAATAAGAGCAACAACAGCTCTTTCAGCATAAAAAAAAAAAACATATTTAAGGGATTTAGAACAGGGAACATTAGCGTACTTCATGAGAGAGATGAAAATTTCCTTCTTCAGATTCAACTTGACAGGTTTATAGCCATGTTGAGTATGCTCTAATATTAATATGCAGTAAAAATAAATCCTCTATTCCCCAGCACCTCGGGGAGCTACGAAATGGCTCACCCACATTCCAGGATGTCTAAAAGAGCTCTCTTCCTCCACATAATCTTCCTCCCTGACCCTTAAGCCCGTTTGACCTCTTCAAAGCACAACTAAGATGACATGCTTATTGGTGACATCACAGCAGCTTCCTGTAATTATTTTTCCTTTTTAATTTCAATTTTCTGCAGTTTAAACAACTTTAAGCACAACACAGAATCAACCCTCTGACAGCAAAACGGCTCGCTTAGCGCCCCCCACCTCACTGGAAAACATCACAGCAGTGACACAGCTGCAGTGGGTGTTGTATTCAGAGCAGGTTTAAGTGTACAGAACAAACTGAGGTACAGAGTTTATAAATCCATAGGTCGAGTTGGCAGTTCACTCAGGGTTTTTCATGCATAGGAAACAGAAAGGGTTTGGTGTTCCCTCAGGGGAAAATCACTCAGACTGTAAGAAAAAACAAACCATTTCCACCATTTTTTTAAAGTGGGGTTTCATTTCCTCAAGCGTAAAATACATTGTTTGTTTTCACATTCCAGAAATAATAGAAAAAACCGCATGGACGTCTTTAAGTAAGGTATCCCAGACTCATTGTTTCAATTATATGTGGACCAGTGGTGCTCACTGAGAGTCACACACCAAAATAATAAGCCCCAGTTTATTACTGCAAATTTTCTGAAATCTCTTTCTTATTATGTTGTTTATTGTGTCATAGGGGGTCCAAACAATTGTTTTTTTCCCCTACCGCCCGGAATTATACTCTCTCATGAACTCATTTGTACTTCAATGGGAACGTCATACTCTTCCTCATCACCTGAAGCCTCATCTCCTGAACTGAAGTCAGGTGCATAAACATGCATATATATTTCCTAATATTGTTGCAAGTGCTTATTATCATCCAGCATTGACAGCTGAGGTAAACGGTGGACCACCAGCCCTACAAATACAAAAAACCAAAACAAAAAAACCCTCTGGGGTAAGAAAACACAACTCAGTTGACCACAATCTGCAATCTACTGACATCTAGTGGTGAGATTTTACACACTGTAACTTTAAAGATGTCTAGAGGAAATAGTGCAATTATGTACATTTTTCAGATGTACCTTTTTCACTCTTGAAAATTTACAGTTTATACAAGCTAAATTTATGGTAAAAGACTTGTATGGAGTCTCAAACAGAAAGCATATTGTACTGGTGTCAAGGTGGGACTTTTTCTAGAAATAGCCTTACAAAAGCTGGAAGTGTGGCATTTGTTGGATTATGAAAGGCGACCCCTCCTCTGCTGTGGTTTTGACCTTCCTCTCCCCCAAAACTTTCAGAAAGTCTGACACAAATTTGCAGCTTGTTCCTAAAAATCCGATGAAGCACTGAAGTTTGAAGAATCTGCCTCTTGACACACGTTTCATAACGGCACTGCAGCAGGCCTTTTACAAGCACCCACATTCTTCCATAAGACTTTTCATCAGATCAGTTATGTGGGCTTGTAGTGAGGATAATACATCAAATATTTCACATATGAGTCAAAAGTTTGAGTGAAAAAAATTGATATGTCAGTAATTTTTCTTCACGTTTTTCAGATGATTGGGATAAATGTATTAGTAAATTGATAAGAAGTCTTTACAAAAATCCATTTTCTGGCTGATATGCTGCAGTAAAATGACAGCATGGAGTATATGTGACAGTAAGGATGGACCTGGTAGTTCAGTATCACTGAGTGTAATGAACTGTGCAGACTCAGCCCTGCACCGTGCTGAATGATGAAGCAAGGACACGTGAATGACTTCAGCAGCTGCGGATGGAGCAGCAGTGAAAGCAATGAAGAAACATTCCCGATACGTACAGAGATACACGCTTGGAGCGAAGACGGGCCTGAGTGGAAATTCTTATCTGCCATGTGATTAATTAGTGTAATTGCTCGATTCTTTTTGTCCTCTATTTCATCAAGTATTTCTGACTGCAGGCATTTTATCCACTTTGTCTATTTCCATTTCCTCTCCTGACTTCTCATTTCTTATCCTTTTTTTAACTGTTGGTGCATCTCCTTTTTCCTTTCCTTTCCTTTCCTTTCCTTTCCTTTCCTTTCCTTTCCGTCGCTGCTCTTCTCCTTGCTCCATTCCCTGTTCTCACTTTTGTCATCCTCTTTTCTTCCTTTGACTTTCCCTTTTGTGCTTTCTTTAGAGTTTTTCATTTCCTACCTTTCCTCTTTTTCCCATACTTTCTCCAACTTCTTTTGTTTTCATTTAATTTTTCTTTCATTTTCTGGACCTTCCTTCTTCATCCTGCTGTCTTTCCTTTACTGCTGTTCCCTCTCGTTCTTGCTCCTTTCTTTCTTCTCACCTCTTTTGCTTTCAGTCTATATTGAAAGATAAATAAAATATATCTATATCCTGTCCTCTATATTGTCCTTGACTTTCCATTCTCTACTTTCCTCATATTTTCTTCCCTTTTCATTTATTTTCTCCCCCCATTTGCTGGACCTTCCCTCATCATCTTGCAATATATATTTAGTTTGCATTAGCTTTCCATTTCTTTCCACTTTTTCTTCTCCTCCTTTATTCTTCTCTTCTGTTTTGCTCATCTTTCCTCCTATCACTTTCCTTTCCTTTCCTTTCCTTTCCTTTCCTTTCCTTTCCTTTCCTTTCTCTCTCACTTTCTCCCCCTTTCTGATATTTTATATTGCTTGTGTCTCTTTCCTTCTTCTGTCCTGATCTCTCTCTCATCTCTCTGACACTCGGTTGTGTTACTCACCGCCGTATCTGTTCCACCTCTCGCTGCGTGAGTGTGACTGTCCCTGTGACTTGCTGTTTGAGTGTGAGCTCTCCTGCTGAGTGTGTGTCCTTGTTAGTACTTACATTGCGGGGACATAAATGGTGCGGACTTGTTTTGGACACACAAACGATCGTTTCCTCCATGCAAATGACTTGATTTGAGTCTTAATAACCTGTTGGGTCAAAGGTTAGGTTTTGGATTGTGTAGGTTTTGGTTAAATTAAGTTAATGTAAGTTGAAACCTGACTGTGTGTGTGTCAGCAGCTCAGAGGCCCTGCTGATGAGCGCTACTACCATCAGATTGTTTTCTCCTTATATGTGTGTGTGTGTGTGTGTGTGTGTGTGTTGTCTTTTGTCTTGTTTCCTTTATTTGTCCAAAAGGAGGGAGAAAATAAAAGCAAACGAAGACAGAAAACTGTACATGAGAGGGATCGACCTGCGGAGATTGTGAAATCCGTGGACGTGCATCATGTGATTGTGTTTGATGCTCTTAAAGGTTATGGTTATAGTGGCAGTAATGAAACCTCAATCATCGCTCACTGAAATCCAATCATCGCATGCTGTTCCTGTCTGCTCCTCTCTTCTATTACTTACTGTGTTTTCTTGTGCGTGGTGTTCTTGTTAGCAAGGAGATGAAAGAGGAATGGAGCGACGATTCGGAGGCTAGAATCCGAAATGAAACAAGAAACAGCCTTAGCCTCTTCTTCAGTCTTCCACTATCAACTTTCCCTCTCGTTCTTCTCTGCATCCCAGTCTGTTTTTAGCTGCTGTACACGTTCCTTAAATGTGATTCTCAAAATTTCTGCTCCTTTTTTTTTTTTATCAGTTTGCCTGAACTCAGTGACTAAATCTGCGTGTATATCACAGCATTTAGACTGGTTTACAAACAGCCAACAAATCCTCCAGAACTGGCAGTTCTTACAGCATCCCGCTGACTGTTTCAAACATCCATCACAACAAAAGTAATTTGCTGTTATTATTATTATTATTATTATTATTATTATTAATTTATTTTTTTTACTAGAAGTTACTCTTACATAGTGTTAACCAAACTCTAGCAGTATTAATTTTTACTGCAATATTTGATACTTTTAGTTTTATTCAACTTATAGAGACTAAATCAAAAGTTGATTCATTGACTAAAGTGGAAAGGTTTGTCGTGTCTTTACAGATCAGAGGTGCTCCACAAGGTTTACAAAGAGTCTTATTTTCCTTGACATCAAATCCTTCCAAGTGTTGATGTTTTCATGAGAAACAGGGGAGCTGGTTGTACGGGGTGCCATTTGCCAGGTCTAACCTTCATTCTGATTGGATCATTTCCTAAATTGTCCCGCCTTTCTGCACAACTTAATTAGTTCTGATTGGATCTTATCTCTCTGAATATTTTTATCTTGTTTATATTTGTTGATGAAAGTGTCGCTATGTTTCAGCAGTTTTCATCCTTGGCGTTAGTTTTCATTTAGTTATCCTCATGTTTTGTGAGGGGGGAAAAACTGCGATGAAAATTATTGGTCAGTGAAATTACAACTGAACCCTAGATGGTTTACCAATGACCCAGTGGAGGTTAAACTATCGTGTTTGTGTAGGTTCTCAGTCATCCAGGTCATAGTAGTCTTGAGAGCTATTTAACCCCTAGTGGGGCTTCTCCCCTTTGTT